>NC_091727.1:37675000-37992500 GCF_042477335.2 Ovis canadensis | reverse complement strand
TCTTGTTCCTGCCTTTGGGGGAAATGCTTTCAATTTTTCATCATTGAGGATAATGTTTGCTGTGGGTTTGTCATATATAGCTTTTATTATGTTGAGGTATGTTCCTTTTATTCCTGCTTTCTGGAGGGTTTTTATCATAAATGGATGTTGAATTTTGTCCAAGGCTTTCACTGCATCTATTGAGATAATCATATGGCTTTTATTTTTCAATTTGTTAATGGTGTATTACATTGATTCATTTGTGGATATTGAATCCTTGCATCCCTGGGATAAAGCCCACTTGGTCATGATGTATGATCTTTTTAATGTGTTGTTGGATTCTGATTGCTAGAATTTTATTAAGGATTTTTGCATCTATGTTCATCAGTGATATTGGCCTATAGTTTCCTTTTCTGTGGCATCTTTGTCAGGTTTTGGTATTAGGGTGATGGTGGCCTCATAGAATGAGTTTGGAAGTTGACCTTCCTCTGCAATTTTCTGGAAGAGTTTGAGTAGGATAGCTGTTAGCTCTTCTCTAAATTTTTAGTGGAATTCAGCTGTGAAGCTGGCCGTCTGGACCTGGGCCTTTGTTTGCTGGAAGCTTTCTGATTACAGTTTCAATTTCTGTGCTTGTGATGAGTCTGTTAAGATTTTCTATTTCTTTCTGGTTCAGTTTTGGAAAGTTGTACTTCCCTAAGAATTTGTCCATTTCTTCCAAGTTGTCCATTTTATTGGCATATAATTGCTGATAGTAGTCTCTTATGATCCTTTGTATTTCTGTGTTGTCTGTTGTGATCTCTCCATTTTCATTTCTAATTTCATTGATTTGATTTTTCTCCCTTTGTTTCCTGCTGAGTCTGGTTAATGGTTTGTCAATTTTATTTATCCTCTCAAAGAACCAGCTTTTGGCTTTGTTGATTTTTGCTATGGTCTCTTTTGTTTCTTTTGCATTTATTTCTGCCCTAATTTTTAAGATTTCTTTCCTTCTACTAACCCTGGGGTTCTCCATTTCTTCCTTTTCTAGTTGCTTTAGGTGTAGAGTTAGGTTATTTATTTGACTTTTTTCTTGTTTCTTGAGGTATGCCTGTATTGCTCTGAACCTTCCTGTTAGCACTGCTTTTACAGTGTCCCACAGGTTTTGGGTTGTTGTGTTTTCATTTTCATTCATTTCTATGCATATTTTGATTTCTTTTTTGATTTCTTCTATGATTTGTTGGTTACTCAGCAGCATGTTGTTCAGCCTCCATATCTTGGAATTTTTAATAGTTTTTCTCCTGTAATTGAGATCTAATCTTACTGCATTGTGGTCAGAAAAGATGCTTGGAATGATTTCAATTTTTTTGAATTTACCAAGGCTAGATTTATGGCCCAGGATGAGATCTATCCTGGAGAAGGTTCCATGTGCGCTTGGGAAAAAGGTGAAATTCATTGTATTGGGGTGAAATGTCCTATAGATATCAATTAGATCTAACTGGTCCATTGTATCATTTAAAGTTTGTGTTTCCTTGTTAACTTTCCGTTTAGTTGATCTGTCCATGGGTGTGAGTGGGGTATTAAAGTCTCCCCCTATTATTGTGTTATTGTTAATTTCCCCTTTCATACTTGTTAGCATTTGTCTTACATATTGCAGTGTCCCTATGTTGGGTGCATATATATTTATAATTGTTATATCTTCTTCTAGAATTGATCCTTTGATCATTATGTAGTGTCCTCCTTTGTCTCTTTTTACAGCCTTTGTTTTAAAATCTGTTTTATCTGATATGAATATTGCTACTCCTGCTTTCTTTTGGTCTCTATTTGTGTGGAATATCTTTTTCCAGCCCTTCACTTTCAGTCTGTATGTGTCCCTTGTTTTGAGGTGGGTCTCTTGTAGACAACATATATAGGGGTCTTGTTTTTGTGTCCATTCAGCCAGTCTTTGTCTGTTGGTTGGGGCATTCAACCCATTTACATTTAAGGTAATTATTGATAAGTATGATCCCGTTGCCATTTACTTTATTGTTTTGGGTTCGAGTTTATACACCCTTTCTGTGTTTCCTGTCTAGAGAAGATCCTTTAGGATTTGTTGGAGAGCTGGTTTGGTGGTGCTGAATTCTCTCAGCTTTTGCTTGTCTGTAAAGCTTTTGATTTCTCCCTCATACTTGAATGAGATCCTTGCTGGGTACAGTAATCTGGGCTGTAGGTTATTTTCCATCACTTTAAGTATGTCCTGCTTATCCCTCCTGGCCTGAAGAGTTTCTATTGAAAGATCAGCTGTTATCCTTATGGGAATCCCCTTGTGTGTTATTTGTTGTTTTTCCCTTGCTGCTTTTAATATTTGTTGTTTGTGTTTGATCTTTGTTAATTTGATTAATATGTGTCTTGGGGTGTTTCGCCTTGGGTTTATCCTGTTTGGGACTCTCTGGGTTTCTTGGACTTGTGTGATTATTTCCTTCCCCATTTTAGGGAAGTTTTCAACTATTATCTCCTCAAGTATTTTCTCATGGTCTTTCTTTTTGTCTTCTTCTTCTGGGATTCCTATGATTCGAATGTTGGGGCATTTAACAATGTCCCAGAGGTCTCTGAAATTGTACTCATTTCTTTTAATTCGTTTTTCTTTTTTCCTCTCTGTTTCATTTATTTCTACCATTCTATCTTCTACCTCACCAATCCTATCTTCTGCTCCATTATTCTATTTCTTCCCTCCAGAGTGTTTTTGATCTCACTTATTGCATTATTAATTATATATTAAGTCTTTTTTGTTTCTTCTAGGTCTTTGTTAAACCTTTCTTGCATCTTCTCAATCCTTGTCTCCAGGCTATCTATCTGTAACTCCATTTTGTTTTCAAGATTTTATGCCATTTTCACTATCAATATTCGGAATTCTTTATCAGGTAGATTCCCTATCTCTTCCTCTTTTGTTTGGTTTGGTGGGCATTCATCCTGTTCCTTTACCTGCTGGGTATTCTTCTGCCTCTTCATCTTGTTTATATTGCTGTGTTTCGGGTGGCCTTTCTGTATTCTGGCAGTTTGTGGAGTTCTCTTTATTGTGGAGTTTCCTCACTGTGGGTGGGGTTGTACGGGTGGCTTGTCAAGGTTTCCTGGTTAGGGAAGCTTGCATTGGTGTTCTTGTGGGTGCTGGATTTCTTCTCTCTGGAGTGCAATGAAGTGTCCAGTAATGAGTTATTAGATGTCAGTGGGTTTGGAATGACTATGGGCAGCCTGTATATTGAAGCTCAGGGCTATGTCCTGTGTTGCTGGAGAATTTGTGTGGTATGCCTTGCTCTGGAACTTGTTGGGCCTTGGGTGGTGCTTGGTTTCAGTGTAGGTATGGAGACGTTTGATGAGCTCCTATTGATTAATGTTTCCTGGAGTCAGGAGTTCTCTGGTGTTCTCAGGGTTTGGACTTAAGCCTCCTACTTCTGGTTTTCAGTCTTATTTTTACAGTAGCCTCAAGAATTCTCCATCTTTCCAGCACCATTGATAAAACATCTAGGTGAAAGATGAAAAGTTTCTCCACAGTGAGGGACACCCAGAGAGTTTCACAGAGTTACAGGGAGATGAGAAGAGGGAGGAGGGAGATAGAGGTGACCAGAATGAGATGAGGAGGAATCAAAAGAGGAGAGAGCAAGCTAGCCAGTAATCACTTCCTTATGTGTGCTCCACAGTCTGGACCACTCAAAGATGTTCACGGAGTTATACAGAGAAGAGAAGAGGGAGGAAGGAGACAGAGGTGGCCAGGAGGATAGAGGGGGGAATCAAAAGGAGAGAGACAGATCCAGCCAGTAATCAGTTCCCTAAGTGTTATCCACAGTCTGGACACACAAAGAGATTCACAGAGTTGGGTAGAGAAGAAAAGGGGGAGGGGGCAGATAGAGGCAACCTGGTGGATAAAAAGGAGAGTCCAAAGCGGGAGAGAGCAGTCAAGCCAGTAATCTCTCTCCCAAGTAAAAATGGGTACTGAAGATTGGGTTCTTAAAGGTACAAAGTAACAAATACTAAAAAGCAAAGATTAAAAATCTAGAGTAGAGGTTGGTTTTTCAAAAATTCAATATTAAAGAAAAAAAGACAAAGTCACAAAAATTATAAAATATATATATATATATATATATGAAGCTTGCTTTAAAAAATAGGGTCTCTCTTTTTTTTGCAAAGTAATAGTAGGTTATAAAAACGAAAATTAAAGGAGTAATAGGGGACTTAAAGATAAGAATGATCGTAAAAATAGTAAAATTATATCTAGGACTTTCTCTGGTGGTGTTGTGGCCAGTGTGGGGTCAGTTCATTTTCAGATAGTTCTTGATCCGGCTTATATTTCTCAAGATCTATAGGCCCCTTCCTATGTAGTCGGTACTAACTACAGGGTTTTAATCTATTGCACTTGTCACTTCCAAGGAGGTTCCCTTGTTTTAGCTTCTTCTGTTTGCTGGTCTCTTCAGTGTTTAACTTCTGCCCTGATGCAAGGGGGTGGTAGTGGACAGTTTTTTAGGCTCACTTGCTCAGTCGTGCTGTGGAGAGGGAGGTACGCTGCAAACAAATAACATTGGCATGTGCTCGCAGTGTCTCAACCACACTGGGTTTGCCCCGACTCATGGCGTGTGTGCTTTCCCTGTCTACACTGCTTAGCCTCTAGGTTGCTCTGCTGGGAACTCTCTGAGGCTGGCCCTGGGTTGTATGCACTTCCCAGGTCTAAGCCACTCAGGTTCAGGTACTCGGGTAGACCTCAAAGGCACAGACTTGGTTGGGCCTGCGTTTTGTGCCCTTCCCAGGTCCTAGCAGCTCAGGTGACCAGGTGTTTGGCGAGCATGGTCGCTGTGACTTATCGCCTCCCTAGTCCCTGCTGCTCGGTTTTCTGGGTATACAACTGGTGCACCTTCTCAGGCAGATGTCGACCATCCAGAATCCCAAGAAGTCTTGGTTAGCAATGAAGCCTGCTTGCAGTTTGGTAGATAATGCCTCTCTGGGGCCGTGATTGCCCCCTTCCGGCTCTGGCTGCCCTCGCCTGCCTGTCTCTGGAGGGGGATGGGCCAGTCCGCAGCCAGCTAGCTCTGCTCAGTCCTTCGTCTGTGAGCGGGCCTGAAGGTGTCTTAGGTTAGGGCTTTTCGCAAGGTAGCTCTCCCACAGTCTGGTTTGCTATCTCAAGTCAGCCTCAGATTGCCCTCGGGGCATTCAGGCCTGGTCCTTATTCTAAGCAATGCAGACTGCGCCTCCCTGCCCAGCCCCCACCTGCTAGTGGTGGGTGCAGGTGTCTGTGCTGCTTCTCCACTGGGGGAGTTACTGTTGGGCATGTACTCTGTGGGTTTTAATTATTTATATATTTTTCCTCCTGGTTATGTTGCCCTCTGTGGTTCCAAGGCACGTCACAGACTCGGCAGTGAGGGTGTTTCCTGGTGTTTGGAAACCTCTCCTTTTTAAGACTCTGTGCCCATGACAGAGCTCCATCCCTACCTCTTTTGTCTCTCTTTTTATCTTTTATATTTTTTCCTACCTCCTTTCAAAGACAATGGGCTGCTTTTCTAGGTGCCTGATGTCCTCTGCTGGCATTCAGAAGTTGTTTTGTGGAATTTACTCAGAGTTCAAATGATCTTTTGATGAATTTGTGGGGGAGAAAGTGGTCTCCCTGTTCTATTCCTCTGCCATCTTAGGGAGATGTCAAAGTCTTGAACACTTCTGTTCTGCATATGTCTCCCATATCAGCACCAATGATTGAGTCCCAATTTTATTTGATCAAGACCTCTTGGGTATTGGAAATATCTCCTCTATGTATCACTGCAAGCTTATATTAATACTGAGACTCAAGGTACTTTTGTTTTATGATTTAAATCTATAATATCCAAATCTTGACATACTTTCTCTGCACTAAATGAACTCAAACTTGCCCTGAATCTCAAGATATGACCCTAGCAATGAAAAAGGATTCTTTATGAGAGACAAAAATACATTTTCATTCTGCTACCTGCACATCATATTCATTAGTTTGTTCCCAAGTCTAAGAGGAGGGTAGATGCTAACTTGATTTGTAAAGTTAATTAAAGTTGTTGGAACATGTCACATGACAACAGGGGATTCCATGAATCTCAGTACCTACTCAGTACCTTTTGTTGGGCAACCACACATAATGCAGCTGAAATTTGAGTTTCCTCTTGCTCCTTTTCATTTCCTTAAATGGTTATGCAAGATTGTTAATGTCTTCAATGAAGTTTTATTTATACCACAGAATTAAACTAGCAGGGAATCATGTTCCTGTTCATTTTGCTTTGTAAATGGCATGATGACTAGGCCTGGGGCTGGTGGTTTTCAATCTTTACAGTCTCAGAACATCTTTATTCCATATTTCTTCCTTACATCGTTGTATGAGTGTCACATGAAGGTGAGGAGACAGCCAAGATGAAGGGAAGATAAAGGGGGTCAGGAGTGGGCATTCCAGCACAAAGGTGTCAGGGAAGAACAGCAGAGGATGTTTGGGAACCATAAGCAGTTGCATAATCATAAGGGATTTGATTTAAGTCATACCTGAATGGTCTAGTGGTTTTCCTTACTTTCTTCAATTTAAGTCTGAATTTGGCAATAAGGAGTTCATGATCTGAGCCACAGTCAGCTCTGGGTCTTGGTTTTGCTGACTGTATAGAGCTTCTCCATCTTTGGCTGCAAAGAATATAATCAATCTGATTTCAGAGTGCCTGATGAACTATGGACGGAGGTTCGTGACATTTTACAGGAGACAGGGATCAAGACCATACCCATGGAAAAGAAATGCAAAAAAGCAAAATGTCTGTCTGGGGAGGCCTTACAAATAGCTGTGAAAAGAAGAGAAGTGAAAAGCAAAGGAGAAAAGGAAAGATAGAAGCATCTGAATGCAGAGTTCCAAATAATAGCAAGGAGAGATAAGAAAGCCTTTCTCAGCAAACAATGCAAAGAAATATAGGAAAACAACAGAATGGGGATAGATATCTCTTCAAGAAAATTAGAGATACCAAAGGAACATTTCATGCAAAGATGAGCTTGATAAAGGACAGAAATGGTATGGACCTAACAGAAGCAGAAGATATTAAGAAGAGGGTGGCAAGAATACACAGAAGAACTGTACAAAAAAGATCTTCACAACCAAGATAATCACGATGGTGTGATCACTCACCTAGAGCCAGACATCCTGGAATGTGAAGTCAAATGGGCCTTAGAAAGCATCACTACCAAGAAAGCTAATGGAGGTGATGGAATTCCAGTTGAGCTATTTCAAATCCTGGAAGATGATGCTGTGAAAGTGCTGCACTCAATAGGCCAGCAAATTTGGAAAACTCAGCAGTGGCCACAGGACTGGAAAAGGTCCGTTTTCATTCCAATCCCAAAGAAAGGCAATGCCAAAGAATGCTCAAACATGTATATTACCATACGTGAAATAGATGACCAGTCCAAGCTCCATGCATGAAACAGGGCACTCAAAGCCAGTGCACTGGGACGACCCAGAGGAATGGGATGGGGAGGGAGGTAGGAGGGGGGTTTGGGACAGGGGGACACATGTTCACCCATGGCTGATTCATGTCAATGTATGGCAGAAACCACCACAATATTGTAAAGTAATTAGCCTCCAATTAAGATAAGTTAATAAAACAAAACAAAACATTCCTGAAACTCCACCCCCAGAGTTTTTGACTCGGTGGATCTGTGGTGTTGGAGAAGACTCTTGAGAGTCCCTTGGACTGCAAGGAGATCCAACCTGTCTATCCTAAAGGAAATCAGTCTTGAATATTCATTGGAAAGAGGGAAGGAATGAGCCCTAGTTCTGGTGGAGACCAGGTGAGACAGGAGGGGATGGTGAGGGGGCTTTGGCAGCTGTGACAGACAACTCAGGAAGAGCAGCAGCAGTTTTGTCCTTCAATTCATCAGGATTTATCGAGGGCCTTCCTCAAGGTCAAGTGCTGGAAGATGGTGAATGGGATGCAGGAGACATGGTGTTTGAGGTTCTGATGTCATAGCCACAGACCAGTGTGTGACAGTGAGAAGTGGAACTTTGAAGCTTGCAGCAGGGGTGGGCCAGAGATGACAGATCTGTAAGTCAACAGCTCATAGCTGGTGGTTGAAACTGAGAGTAAACTTACTTACCCAGGGAGCCCATGGCAGAAGAAGAACACTGAGTTTGGCAGAACTCTAGATGATGTAAACATTAAAATGTTTATACAATTACTTTTTTTAGTAGGTATCCTATGCACATGATATGATATCCAAAGGGTTCAAAAGGCTAGAGAGAAGTGAGTTTTTCTTCAGCCTTGTCCCCTGGCTATCCTGCTCCTGGCACTGTAACCACCTTTATTGGTTTCTGGTGTATCATTTCAAAGATACTCTCTATAAATGCAAATGTTTGCAAGTATGTTTGTGGTGGTTGGGATCATTTCAAACAGTGCCATCTCGTGTTCAGTCTGGTTGAGTTGCAGTCCTTGAGGACCCACCTACATGCAGATGTCTAACAGTGAGAAATAGACCTTTGATGCTTGCAGGAGAGGTGTGGGCCAGAGAGAAAAGATCTGTAAGTCATCAGCCCCCAGGTGGGAGTTGAAACAGCAAGAGTGAATTATCTGCTCCCGGAGTGCTCATTCCTTTCCAGAAATGCAACACAGAGGGAAAGAGAGGACTGAGCAGGGGAAAGAAAAACAGGGAGAAAACGGGTGTGTAACCTCAGAAGTGAAGATGGTGTTGGACATTATTGCTTTCAAGAAAATAAATTATTAGAGAAAAAGAAGAGAACACTTGAGGTTGTGTTTTGTTCCAAATAGCTAAGTGGGTGGAGAAAATGAAACTTTATGATAAAATGGAAAGCATAGGGCGTTTGGAAGACTCAGATGGACACCCCAGAGACATGCCTTCTCTATTTGTTTACTTTCCTCAAGACTTACACTCTGGGAAGTCTCTGGAAGCCTTAAGAACCAGAGGCATCTCAGTAGTATGCGCTGAACATGTATGGAGTGTTTTTCCTTCCAAAAACATTCTAGCAACATTTTCCTGCAGCATCGTGGAGTGACTTCACTTTCACTTTTCACTTTCATGCATTGGAGAAGAAAATGGCAGCCCACTCCAGTGTTCTTGCCTGGGGAATCCTGGGGACTGGGGAGCCTGGTGGGCTACCGTCTATGGGGTTGCACAGAGTCGGACACGACTGAAGTGACTTAGCAGCAGCAGCAGCATGGTGTACAAAGTATGCAGATGGTGACTGTAGCCATGAAATTAAAAGACGCTTACTCCTTGGAAGAAAAGTTATGACCAACCTAGATAGTATATTCAAAAGCAGAGACATTACTTTGCCGACTAAGGTCCGTCTAGTCAAGGCTATGGTTTTTCCAGTGGTCATGTATGGATGTGAGAGTTGGACTGTGAAGAAGGCTGAGCAACGAAGAATTGATGCTTTTGAACTGTGGTGTTAGAGAAGACTCTTGAGAGTCCCTTGGACTGCAAGGAGATCCAACCAGTCCATTCTGAAGGAGATCAGCCCTGGGATTTCTTTGGAAGGAATGATGCTGAAGCTGAAACTCCAGTACTTTGGCCACCTCATGCGAAGAGTTGACTCATTGGAAAAGACTCTGATGCTGGGAGGGATTGGGGGCAGGAGGAGAAGGGGATGACAGAGGATGAGATGGCTGGATGGCATCACGGACTCGATGGACGTGAGTCTGAGTGAACTCCGGGAGATGGTGATGGACAGGGAGGCCTGGTATGCTGCGATTCATGGGGTCGCAAAGAGTGGGACACGACTGAGCGATTGAACTGAACTGAACTGCAGCTCGGAGCGTCTCGGCTGTGGCTTGCTGCCCTCTAGTGGCCAGCAAGGAACCTCCCACTCCGGCTCTGCCTGGCTTCACTGTGACTTCAGTGAGGAGGGGAAATGGGGACTGGGGTTTGTGCTGAGTATGTGGAGGGCTCCTTGGGAACATTGGAGACTATCAGCTTCTCTACCCAATCCACCATTTACCCAGATAAGAAAATTTTCTTGGTCCAGAACACATTATAGAGGTAGCCATTAGGGCCAGACTTGAACTCGTTGTTTCTATGATGTAAACAGTATTCTAAAGATAATGCTTTCTACTTTCTCTAATGAAAGAGATGGCAGGCAAGATGTGGTTGGAGCAGACCCTCCTGAATATGTCAGCAGGGAAATCAAATGGGAATAGTGTAAACCAAACAAGTTTGTAAACTCTAAAGAAGTACATGTATAATACAGCATTATTTTAGGGAAAAATATCAGTGATCATGTGGCCTCTGCAATAGATTCTTGGGCAAGATGTGCAACTTCTCCAAGCTTCAGCTGGCCCATCTTGGGATAACAATACATCTTGCATGTATGTGTGGCTGAGATCATATGAGTTGATGGTTGAAGGGCTTACTTTACCTTTTACTGTGTTTGACTGACACAGTATTAAAGACTTAATAAATTTAGCTATTATTTATAATGAGGCCCATGCGCCTCGTGCACAGTGAGCCCAAACAAAGCGAAATGTTAGAGTCTGGAGCAGAGAAAGATTCATTGCGGGCCATGATTCTCAGGTAGCTCAGTGGTAAAGAATCTGCCTGCCACTTCAGGAGACACAAGTTCGATCCTTGGGTCAGGAAGATCCCATGGAGGAAGAAATGTCAACCCACTCCAATATTCTTGTCTGGGAAATCCCATGGACAGAGTACGCTGGCGGGCTACAGTCCATGGGGTCACAAAGAGTCCGACACGACTTACGAACTGAGCAGACATGCAAGGAGATAAGGTGGCTCATATCTGAAGAACCTCACACTCCCGGAAGGGTTTCAAGGGAAGCACTTTTAAAAGCCAGATGGGGTGCCTGGGGAATCATGCACAATTCTCTGATGGTCTGATGAGGAAGCAACAGGGTGGTGTCACAGAGGTTAACTTTCTCAGTCCTTAGGCTCCAGGAGGCCTGGGACTTTGTGCTCACAGTCATCAAGTAGTAATATCTTCTATTTGGTGGGAAGTTTTTGCTTCTGCAAAACAACTCAGAAAATGTGTATCAAATGCAATACTATTATCCAGGTACTTCAGAGAGGAGCTAAAGCAGAGTATGTGGGGGGAAGGCACCATAGGATCCTGCTCGGTTACATTATTATTATTTTACTGTTTTATAGTGTTGATTATTCTTTAGGAGATACAGCCCCAGCTTCAGCTTTATGACAGACTAGGAGAACCCTTCCATAAATAGAAACTCTACTTCGCAGTTTATAAGGGTGTTTCAAGTCAATGTTGATCCCACTTAGTTAAAGCAGCACTTAAAATTCCTCATAAAGCTCTCCTCAAAGAGATGGAAGGCTTGTTCTTCTAAGGGGAAGTATGTACTTGAATGGCCACTTGATGTGAAGAAACTGTAGAAGCGATTGAAGTGAACTTTGAAGGCCTTGATAAAATGGACCTCAAAGTCCCCACAGGCTGAAAATTTTGAATCACCTGACTCTCTGACCTGCTTGTTGCCTGGAAATTCATGAGCAGAGGCCGACAGCAGAAGGGACCAAAGACACGTCTCCGCACAAGCTTGTGGCTGACCCCGCCCCACATTCTGGAGGGAAACTCCATTCTCTCCTCCTCGTGGCGGGCACTCAGGTCCCTTTCAGTCACCCAGGGATTCTCCTGGAATGGCATACAGGCTGCCCATGATGGCACCCTCCCTTCCAGCACCACGAGCCAAGAATGCTATCCTAATGGAGGAGAGACGGGCATCAAGCTGAAGGAAATCAAAATAGTAAGACTCTGCAGGATGACTGAACAGAGATCTAAGGAAATGACTGACAGTAAAACCTGGCAAGGATGATTTAGATACCGGTCTGATCTTTGCATGATATAAACATTGTAACTTCTTGTGTCTTGGCAGAAAATAATACAAACATCATCATCTGATTTTTCAGTTCCATCTGACAGTCATAGCATTGATAGAATGCTGTGATTAGGGTACAGAGAGAGGAAACTATACAAGCTTGAATTGTGACATAGAATATACTTAATTCTTCTTTATGGAAGGATAGACGAACAAGTTGGTGAATTGACTGTACTACACAATGGACTATGAATTCCTAAGAAGGATCCATCACTATAAGTCAACAAATATTTCAATATAGACAGTATTAAAGGAATTTCCCTGGTGGTGCAGTGGATATAAGAATTCACCTGCCAGTGCAGGGGATGTGGGTTCAATCCCTGGTCTGGGAAGATCCCACATGCTGGTGCAACTAAGCCCATGTACCACCACTACCAAGCCTGTGTGCTGCAGCTACTAAAGGCCATGCACCTAAAGCCTGTGCTTCACAAGAGAAGCCACCACAATGCAACAAAGAGTAACCCCCTCTTGCTGCAACTAGAGAAAAGCCCATGCAAAGCAACAAAGATCCAATGCAGCCAAAGCTAAAATAAATTATTTTTAAAAGCTATTAGTGTCTGGACTTATAGGGAAAAATCATAATATCAAAATAGCTCATGTTATTGAGCATTTACTGAATACCAGATGCTGTGCAGAGTACTTTTCACACATTATCTCATTTTATTCTTGAGACATACAGCAAATTTTCATATTTTACTGGGGTTCTTTAGAGAATGTCTTTCTTTGCCTTCATATGATTTACCACAATTCATCATTATATATTATTTGGCTATTTGATGTCCAAACATTATAATTGATGTCTGACATAATTGCAGTGTAAGTGGAATCTTTTCTTTTGAAATACGGGTGGGTCCATTTTTCTGGTTGGTGGTGTGGGGGAGGCAGCACTGGGCTTTGCCCCAAGTTTGACCCCCGCTCAGGGTAGCAGTAGTCTGCGTTTCGCTGTCTGCAGACTGAGGAGTGTCTACCTCTCCTGGTTCCCAAGTGCTGCCTTTGCGTACTGACTGCACTGCAACCCAGTGTTCTCTCCCTCCCCAACCTCTACCCTCACCCTCAAGAAGAAAAGAAGAGCTTCCCCTTCAGCAGCCATTCCTCTAATACATTGAAATCCAAGAACATCCCTGAAGGAGCTCATCAATATGAACACTTAAAACCTGCAGAAGCACTGTCGGAAGTGGGAACACGAAGGAAGCTGCCATGTTGCCAGAGAAAGAGGACCTTCATCAGTGGATGACAGTTAACACTATGGATTTCTTTAGCCAGATCACAACTCAGCACTGAAACAAGCTGCAGATCCAAGATCTGAACATCACTGGGAAGATGGTACTAGTTTTGACAG
Source organism: Ovis canadensis (assembly GCF_042477335.2). Lineage (NCBI taxonomy): Eukaryota > Metazoa > Chordata > Mammalia > Artiodactyla > Bovidae > Ovis > Ovis canadensis. The sequence goes on along the minus strand of NC_091727.1, from coordinate 37,979,345 downwards.
CAGTCACGTGTCCTGCTCCAAAATATATTGACCATTTGATGCCTTGAGTTCAGGATGAACTTGACTGTGAAGCTTTTTCCTTCTAAGATTGGTGTCCCATTTCCCCAAAATCTTATATCTGTGTAAAGACTCTTCTAAAGCATCTGTCCAGAGTTTACTGCCCACCTTTCTTACCACCACTTTGATTCTTTGACATAGCTGCCAGAAAGGGCCTGTCATAGCATGTCCTTTAAGTATTTTATTTGTTCAAGATTTCAATTTGATTGATAGAGGAGAGTTGGCACCACTTCAGGAATTCATTGAGGAGTTTAGATTAAAAGACAGGTTTCTTTAACACAGTTATCCTCTTGTTTCATGTACCGTTTGGCTTGTCTTATTGCTAATCTGCCATAGACTTGTATTGGAGGTTGAATTGTGCAACCCCTGCCAATCATATGTTGCAGTCCTAACCCCCAGTACCTTATTTGGAAGTAGAGTCCTTGCAGATGTAATTAAGTTAAAATGAGGTCATTAGTTTGGACTTTAACCCAGTATGACTGGTGTCATGTAAAGAGGAAATTTGGATATACAGACATGTACAAAGGGAGAATGTCCTGTGAACATGAAAACTTAGACACATCATCCGTTTCTTTAAGTCCAAGAGGGAAACCCTAACAAATCCTTCCCTCACAGCTCTCAGAAGAAACCAACTCTACCCATACCTTGATTTTGAACTTCTGGCCTTCAGAATTGAGAGACAATGCATTTCTGTTTTTCTAAGCCATCTGGCTTGTGGTAATTTGTGTCCTGGCAGCCCTAATTAATACAACCGGTGGTACAAACTTTGAAAAACCAAGGTACAGACACCCATTGTCTGTTAACTGATAAAATTATTCCAGTGGTAGGTTGGCTTCAAAGTAAGAATACAAGAGTGTAGCTAACTTTGATGTACTCGAAAACCTGTTATTTCATGAAGTCACACTTATAATATATGATGATTAACCTGTACTTTATTAGCTTAACATTGTTTCTTTGCTGAAGAAATGAAATCTTTTTCTGATGACAACATAATGGATAGTGAGCATTTCAGCCAATAATTTATTGGTTTCCAAAAGTTTTGAAACCAAATTTCCTAACAGTACAATCACATCACCACATAGGTTTTATTCTACTTCAATCTAAACAATAAAAAGAGACTTTGTTTTTACCATTTAGAACATATGTATTACTTTGTATTTTATTTTCATGTTTGTATAGAAGTGCTTTTTATAGTTAAGAATCTACCTACTTACCTGTCTGCCTATCTTGCTATCTACCTACCTTTAAAAAAATTCATAATTGCTATTTTAATAAGTAATTATATGACACATGTAGCAACTAAAGTTTTTCCTTAAATTCCTTTTTATTTTATAATCTTTGAGATTTTTATCAACATAAACATACCTACATTGTTAGGAGGGCATATCAGTTCAGTTCAGTCACTCAGTCGTGTCCGACTCTTTGAGACCCCATGAATCACAGCACACCTGTCCATCACCAGTTCCTGGAGTTCACCCAAACTCGTGTCCATCGAGTCAGTGATGCCATCCAGCCATCTCATCCTCTGTTGTCCCCTTCTCCTGCCCCCAATCCCTCCCAGCATCAGAGTCTTTTCCAATGAGTCAACTCTTCGCATGAGGTGGCCAAAGTATTGGAGTTTCAGCCTCAGCATCAGTCCTTCCAGTGATCCTCCAAGGACTGATCTCCTTTAGGATGGACTGCTTGGATCTCCTTGCAGTCCAAGGGACTCTCAAGAGTCTTCTCCAACACCACAGTTCAAAAGCATCAATTCTTCAGCGCTCAGCTTTCCTCATAGTCCAACTTTCACATCCATACATGACCACTGGAAAAACCATAGCCTTGGCTAGATGGACCTTTGCTGACAAAGTAATGTCTCTGCTTTTCAATATGCTGTCTAGGTTGGTCATAACTTTTCTTCCAAGGAGTGAGCATCTTTTAATTTCATGGCTGCAATCACCATCTGAAGTGATTTTGGAGCCCCCAAAAAATAAAGTCTGACACTGTTTCCCCATCTATTTCCCATGAAGTGATGGGACCAGATGCTGGGTGTGTTTATATACACAGAAATTATATATATCAGAAATTATTAATATCTTTTACATCTTCTAAGGGTAATCTTATAGATTTTTATTTTCAAATGCCTCATTCAAATTAATTTTAACATATGAAGAGTTTGGTTAAGAAAAAATATCACAAAGAGAGGTCTCAAAGCTACTATTTTCATTCATGTTATAGTGTGGGAGTCCACAAGCTTTATCCCAATAAAGACAAATTAAGGACCACAATAAAAGTCATGAAGATATGCAGAAGTATAGCACAGCTAAGTTATGGTGTGCTATCTATTTAAGGATTGAGCCCTCACAGGAGATCTGTTCTTTTTAACTGTTTTAGTATCCATATTCAACATACTTTATTTCAGTTAACAAAAAGGACCTTCCCCTTAAATAAGAAAGCACCTATTTTTCATTTGGATCCTAGGACTTACTCCAGCTAACTGTTTAGAATATGTTGAGACAGAAGAAGTCTACTGGAAGATTTGCAAAACAAAAGAAGCTTTAAATTGCCCTACATTCTGTATTTCAGAGCCATGATTTTCTTAGTCACTCACTGACCTCCTTGATGGCTTTGATGAAGGTTAGATTTGATAGTTTGGAGAAGGAAATGGCAACCCACTCCAGTGTTCTTGCCTGGAGAATCCCAGGGACGGGGGAGCCTGGTGGGCTGCTGTCTATGGGGTTACACAGAGTCAGACACAACTGAAGCGACTTAGCAGCAGCAGCAGATTTGATAGTAATTTTTGTTACTTATTTTTATTATCCCACAAGGTATAAAGAAAATTGTTGTTTAGAAAATTCCATTTTATTAACTGAATTTTAATAAATTCTTAAATACAGACAGCACTTGAAAGAATTTTCACCTAATTTATATCATCATTTGTTGAGTGAAACAGTGGCTGTCACTTGTGAAAAAAGAGAAAAGCCCTCAGTGAAACTAACTCATGATTGCCTGTCAGCCATTTTGTAGGGGTATCTAGATAATGCCTAGAATGTTACTGCCTCTCAACTTTAAATTTAACCTTGTCGCCTTTATTTTCTTTTTCCAGAAATTAACTTCTATTTTTCAACTAGAGTCACATTTTCATGTTCATTTCTAGTATTTCTGTTATTCTCAAACACAGGGGGTCCTCACTTTTCTACATGTATTTTCAGCACTAGAAATCCTCTCTTTCCTCATGACTAAGCTTCAAACCAAACAACATCATATCCCAAAGATGCATTTCTTGTTGACCACAAACCAAAAGCTTGTAATTTGAGACTTGTGCTGTCCTTTATTATTTTTAATAAGCAAAATTATCACCAGGTACACCAAAACCCTGATACTAACATTATTTGTTTGCATTCAAGGCCAGGGAGCCAAAGGTAGGAAGAAAGCTGAAAGTGGAGAGAATGGGAGAGGATGACACCCTCCTGACTTGGCTTAGAAGCTAAACTTTGAGGAGTCGGAAGAAATTTGACTTCTGTTTCACTTTCCTGGTATCTCTCTGTACCCTAAGCCAGAATGTCTTGTTCCATAACCCATACTCCCCTACTGCTACTGCTACTGCTAAGTCACTTCAGTCGTGTCCGACTCTGTGCAACCCCATAGACAGCAGCCCACCAGGCTCCCCCATCCCTGGGATTCTCCAGGCAAGAACACTGGAGTGGGTTGCCATTTCCTTCTCCAATGCATGAAAGTGAAAAGTGAAAGTGAAGTCGGTCAGTCGTGTCCGACCCTCAGTGACCCCATGGACTGCAGCCTTCCAGGCTCCTCTGTCCATGGGATTTTCCAGGCAAGAGTACTGGAGTGGGGTGCCATTGACTCCCCTGCCCACTCCAAATCACAAGGCCTCTATTCTCAGTATCTGTGATCTTTGCTCCTTGTACCTAATCCCACTCATAGGATGGAGAGAGCTTGCTACATTGTGTAGTCAATCTGTGACGCTTTTATAGCCTTCAAAAACCACCTCCCTTGCCCCTCCAATATCTTCTTTTGTCTTTAGCTGGAAAGTGAAAGTGTTAGTCCCTCAGTCCTGTTGACTCTTTGGCACTCCATAAACTGTAACCCCCCAGGCTCCTCTGTCCATGGAATTCTCCAGGCAAGAATACTGGAGTGGGTTGTCATTCCTTTCTCCAAGGGGATCGTCCTGACCCAGGGATCGAACCCAGGTCTCCTACATTCTCCCACAGGCAGATTCTTTACCATCTGAGCCACCAGGGAAGCCCTTGTCTTTAGCTGGAGATGGATTTAAATGGTGGCTTGGGCCATTTCACGTAGTTTTTCTGTTTTCCTGGGTCTCTCCCAAGTATACAGGAGGTATTAACATTATTAAATTTCTGTTTGTTTTTCTCCTGTTACTATGTCTTTTGTTAGGGAGGCTTTCAGCCAAGAACCTATAAGAGTAGAGGGAAAATTAATTTTGTGCCCTATATCACTTACATTTGAGAAACCCTGTCTTGGAACCATTAACTTTTGGATCCTCTTTTCATACTGCCTTGGGTCAGTGAAATATATAGATCTAGGGCATTCATCTTATCATCACAAAGGGTCAACCAGGAGAAAAAAAGTCAAATGAGTACCGGATGCTGGTTCTGAAGTTGTCAAGTTTCTGGATCAAGGCCAATAGCTACCTACCTTCACATTTTTTTTTGTTATTGGAAAAAAATAAACTTCATCTTTGTTTAAGTCATTGTAAGACAGGTTTTATACTGCTTGCAACTTGAAGTCCTGATAGACTTGCCTTACCCCAGGAGAGCCACAGAAAAAGCAATTACAGCTCAATTGTGGACCTGGCACCAGTCACACATGACTGTCACCTTTGGGTGCACATGAAGCTTTGGATTCCTACCTGCTCTTGTACTTGTGTCCTTGAACTTTGGATCTGTGTCTGCAGGGTGGTAAACATGCTTCTAGATGCCAGTTATGATCGCTCCTGTCTCCTGTTTTAACCAGATTTGGGAGTGTTCAAGGTCCCTCCTCCATTTATGTAGTCAGGAAAGTGTAGATTCTGTGGTACCCAGAGCCACAGGTTGAGAAAAAACCTTAAAGGCAGTTTTCTGGTTTCCAGATGAGTAAACTGAGGATTGTGACAAGGCTAATTGGAGTGTGCCGCTCTGCAGTGCCCTGCTTATATCTCATCCTTCCTTTCCTGGCAGAAAGTGATTCCTATTCAGTGTTGTCTAAAAGGCCCCTTGTAGGGTTGCACCAACCCATGGTTGTAGGGAGCTTTGACGCTGTGTGGGATTGTCATACTCCTTATCATTGCAAGTGACCCCTTGGGAGGCAGAATGATGAGAATCAGTCAATTAGGTGAGAGCAGGTGGATTGACAATGCAGTCATGTGGAAAAGCATTTAATTTCACCTGCTGCCAACTTCAGATAAGAAGCATATGCATGATGATCACCTAAGATAGGAGTAGCACTTAATATTTTTCCTTCATATTACCACTGAGTGGTGATTACCTCTTTGTCATATTAGTAAGAAAGCATGCAATAAAATATTACTGAGCTATTAGATGAGATTGTCTTATAAGGGTTTTAAAGTTTAATAGTTTATCAATTATGTTATTTCACTTCAGTTTCAAATATGATTAATTAAAATAATAGATTTGTGATCACTGGATTAATAGAAAAATTACTGAAGTACTGAGAGGAAAAAGGAGAAGGAAGAGACAGGATGAGATGGGTAGATAACATCACCGACTCAATGGACATGAATCTGAACAAGCTCTGGGAGATAGTGGAGGACAGGGAAGCCTGGCATGCTGCAGTCCATGGGGTCGCAGAGTTGGACACTACTTGGCAACTGAGCAAGAACAAGAACTGAGAGAAAATGATTTCCCACAAAATAAATTTTTATTTAGCTAATTGAATCATTTCCCATGTTATACTAAGAGGAAAAGAGAGATGGAAAGTAAGTTTGAGGTTTTTAATACAAGCACGTCAGAAGATGACTTCCTATAATTAAAAATACCATAATAGTTGTGTGGAGAAGGAAATGGCAACCCACTCCAATATTCTTGCCTGGAGAATCCCATGGACAGAAGAGCCTGGAAGGCTACAGTCCATGGGATCACAAACAGTCAGACATGACTGAGTAACACTTTTTTTCATAATTGCTTTACAGTGTTGTGTTAGTTTCTGCTGTACAACAATGTGAATCAGCCATATGTACACATACAGCTGGCAAGATTCTCTGCCAACCAGTGCCCAGTATCAAGCCAGGAACTGCCTTTTAAAGAAGTTTTGCTGGCATCAGATGTGTAACCAGACCCTCCTCAGGTAGATAACAGTTACTATCCCAGTACTGAAAGGTACTAGTGTGTGTATGTGTGTGTGTGTGTGTGTGTGTGTGTGTGTGTGCACACGCATGTGCTTAGTTGCTCAGTTGTGTCCGACTCTTTGAGACCCCATGGACTGTAGCCCACCAGGCTCCTCTGTCCATGGGATTCTCTAGGCAAGAATACTGGAGTGGGTTGATGCCGGGAGCCAGTGTGAGGAATCCTGCCCGTGACAAGGTCATGAGGAAGGAAGCTGACATACGCAAGGCGTGCTCAGACTTCAGGGGCCCCTCTGGAAATTCCTAAGCATGTACCCCAACAAAAATCTGCCAGTTTTTGTGCTTTGCTTTTCCACTCTTCTGACATTCTCTGGAAAAAGTCAATTCAGGGCTTTAGTCTTCTGCATTTGAAAGAGTGTTTCAATCCAAAAACCCCTCTGATGGCTTTCTAGCCTGCCTGCAGGACTTTTACAGCTGCGCGTGTGATTGTTTGAGGCCTCCTGACCGCAGGAGGCACAGGAAGCTTAAAACATCCTAGGAATGTAGGGGCTTCCGAGGAGTCAAAATCTTTAGAATAGGACTGATTAAAAGTTTCATTTGTTGAGTCAATACTTGCTGCCAAATTTTCATATCCTTTATTTTTAGATATAGTTGGTATATAGAAAAACAAGTAGTAGACCTGGTATTAGCAACATTAGATCTTTGAGTTAAGTACCTTCTTTGTTATAACCCACTGTGCCTTTGTTCTATAGAGATGTAACTCTAATGCTTTAAGGAGATGCAGATTAAAGAAAAACACTTCAGGGGAAATGAAATTAACATTCATTAAGAAAGAGCCAAAAAGTGTTAACAAGCCTCTTGGCCAGAAGATAATGTAAATCACCTGAGACCTTCTGTATACAAAAAGATATGCAGAAAAAGTCTGGGCTGTGAACGCTACATGATTTTGTATTACCCATTGATCTTTATGTATAATCAAAAGTATAAAAGGCCTTGAAGGACAATAGAAGGAGAGCCAGTCGCTGGACTGGTTTCCCCCATGTCTCTCTCTCTCCTTTTCCCTCCCTCTGCTCTTTAATTTCAGGCTGAATTTCCATCTGGGGCGCGGAGGCTCGCCAGGTCTACTTAGTTGCCCTGGCTGTTAAGACCCCCACGAAAGGGAGCCTAAGGCGAGGCACCCTTAGATATTCAAGCGAGCGCAGGTGGCCCAACGTAGATGGTGCAAATTCCTTGTCTGGAATTTTATTGGTCTTCTGAGTAAACCAAGCTATTCAGCCCTCTTCCTCCACTTAATCTTCCTACTACACTATTGTTTCTTAATCTAATCTTATATCAATCAATAAATAAGTTTTTCTCACGCCAACGCCATCCACCCTTCGAATCCCTGGATCCACCAGGGCTGGACCCCAGCAGGTTGCCATTTCCTTCTCCAGGAGATTTTCTTGATCCAGGGATCAATCCTGGGACTCCAGCATTGCAGGTGGATTCTTTACCATCTGAGCCACCAGGGAAGCCCAAAAGGTCCTAGTAAATAACCTTTGATCAAGTGGTCACCAGGCACAAAGTCATGTGTGTAATACTCTTGTGATATACTGTTCAACATTTGAACCTATAGCAAAATGATAGTCCCAAATTAACTTAAAATTGAGATACTCTATTTTTTAATAATAACACATGATCATGCCATGAAGAATTTAAATATGCTTGAATCTGAATAATTCTTTTTATCATAGTGAGCATGCAAATGTCTACAAGATGAACACTCTTAAATGAGGGCCAAATGATAGCTTCAGTTACATTGTTCCAAGTTTCTTTTTAACTTGTAATATCTTGGAACAGAACCTTGAGAAAGAGTGAAAGAGTCCTATATTTGGTAATACCTTAACACATTTATTTGTATCTCAAGGGGCTTCCCTGGTGGCTCAGACAGTAAAGAATCAGCCTGCAATGCAGGCGACCCAGGTTCAATCCCTGGGTTGGGAAGAATCCCTGGAGAAGTGAATAACAACTCAGTCAGTATTCTTGCCTGGAGAATTCCACAGACAGAGATGCCGGGTGGACTGCAGTCCATGGAGTCCCAAAGAGTTGGACAGGATTGAGCAACTGACACTTTCAAGGGACCTAGTTACTACTTAGGTGTGAATAATTCTAAACAGCAATACATGATTTACTTAGCTTTCATACTTGTAAACTGGGAAAGGGAAGAGAAACAGAAAATATGGGATCATTTTAATATTAATTGTTGACTCTTTTAGTAAAAGTTACATATGGCTAGAAATTAAACATGTGATACAAGAACAATGAAAAAAGATCTGCAACTCATTCCACTTAATCATCATGCGTGGAACAAACAATTGTAACTTTTATTTCATAAAACCACTGCTTCACACTCTTTCACTCCCTTTTGTCCTCTTCCACATTTCTTCCATCCACCACTTTGTCCCCTGATTTTTTGTTTCCCAGCTGAACTTTCAGAGAGTTTATGAACAGCCAGGCAGCTCCAAGCCTTCTGAGCCCGTTTAACTTCAGTGGGATCTGGTCTTTTCATTCCCTTTTGTCCTCAACTCCATTTTCAATCCCTGCTTCATGCTTGGGACTTGCCAGATTAATACTTTTATAATCTTCTCAGATGGAATTATGATTAATTTCAATAGATTGTACAGTAGATTATCACCATCTTTATTTCCTCTCCCCTACCATTTAATTCAGTTAGGCCATAAAGCTTCTGAAGGATATGTTTGCCATTTCTTTTCTCTTTTGTTTTTGGCCTCTCAAGCACTTAATACAGTATTTGGTAGGACCTTAATAAATGCTTGTTGAATTGTCAGATAAAGTCCCTAATCCATCTCTTCTTTTCCATGACTTCCTCTTAGTCCTCAGTAAATTTTGGAGAAGAATATGACTAAGACATGCTCAGAATATGTGAGGGAGTTTGAATAGGGATGCTCTAGCGTCTCTGCAGTTTGTCACCATATTTTAGTGGCTATAATTCCAGGACTAATGATATTCCCTTAGCGATCTGGACAGTACACTTTCTTCTTGCCATTTCCCATGCTCTCCTTGAGAATCCCCATCCATCCTATGTCCCAGGGCCAGGACTGATTAACTTGTGTAGTTTTATTTGGGTCAGTTTTGCAAATGGTAAGGAATTTGTTGCTTCAGTGGTTTGGACAAATCTATCCAGATGGTTTCATGTGCACATTCAAAACTGGGCCCAAGTAATCATTAGAAAAGATTGGCAAGGAAGGAGGCAAGCCTGGGAGAAATGGAATGCACTGAAATTTTTCATTTCTCCCTGCATAAATACATTTCATAAATATATTTTCTAAAATCTCTCTTGAGACTTCCTCTTTTCACTGGATTCTGTAGAAGTGTGATGTTTAATTTCTAACAATTGGAGATTTTCCTAACGTTCTGTTAATGATTTCTATTTTAATTTCATTACAATCAGAGATTTTTGTTGTTTTCCATTTAATGTTTTATTACCTATCTTTTTGGTTTCCTTGTGTGCTTGAAAAGAATGGGTATCTGTTGTTGTTGGGTAGAATGATCTATAACTGTAAGGTTGATCCCATTGGCTGGTGTTGTTCTGTTCTTTTATATACTTGGTGATTTTTTTATCTAGTGTTCTATCAGTTACTGAAAAGAGGTGTCGAAATTGTCAACCGTGATTGTGGATTTGTCTGTTTCTCTTTTAGTCATGTAAATTTTGCTCTTTGTTTTTTTGCAGCTCTGTTGTTTGGGGTATACATATATGTAGGATTGCTGTATCCCTTGGTAGGCTAATGTTTTTATCATTATATAGTGTCCCACTTTATCCCTGGTGATTTTTTTTTTCCTGTGAAGTCTCCTTTATCTGATATTTGTATGGTTACTTCTGGTTTCTTTTGATATATCATTTTGCATCCTTTTATTTTTACTTTTATTTTACTTACATCATTATATTTGAAGTGAATTTCTTGTAGACAGCCTGTATTTGGGTTTGGAAGGTATTAATTATTCTTTGCTCATACTGTTCATAATCTCTCAAACTCCTTTTTTTTAAGAATACATTTTATTTATTTACTTTTTCCGTGCTGGGTCTTAGTTGCTGCATAGGCTTTTCTCTAGCTGCAGAGAGCAGGAGCTACTCTCTATTTGCGGTGCTTGGGCTTCTCACTGTGGTTCTCTTATTGTGGAGTGTGGGCTCTAGGGCCTGCAGGCTTCAGTAATTGAGGCATGTGGGCTCAGTGGTTGTGGTTCCTGGGCTTTAGAGCACAGGTTTATTAGTTGTGGTGCATGGGCTTAGTTGCTCCACAGCCTGTGGGGTGTTCCCAGATCAAGAACTGAACCTGTGTCCCCTGCATTGGCAGGTAGATTCTTTACCACTCAGCTACCAGGGCAGGGAAGCCCCTCCTGTTTTCTCATTTACTTTATTTTACTTATGGTATAACAGTTATCTCACTTTATCTTACACATATATTTGAATGAGATTTTAGAAGGAGACTCTTAAATGTTTGATTCCCCCATATGGAACACAGCGCATTTTAGTGACTTAAGTATAGAACTATTTTTAAATTCCCTGTGTTCTATTACCTGGTTTTCTTTACTTGAAGTACAGTTGAGTAACAATGTTGTGGTAGTTCCTGCTGTATGGCAGAGTGAGTCAGTCACACACGTGTGTGTGTGTGGGTATGTGACTGAATTACTTTGCCATATAGCAGGAACTACCACAACATTGTAAAAAAAAATATATATATATATGTATATTTATATTATATATATTCTTTTTCATATTTGTGTCCATTATGGTTTATCACAAGATATTGAGCTACTCAGTAGGACTGTATTGTTTGTCTCTATTACCCGTTAATGATAAACTTAAAGTGTAAGATCCAAGAAAGAGATGAAACTTTAAATTTTGAAAAATCTCATCCTTAGTTTACTTTTGGAAGGCATATTGATGTTTAGTTGCTGCACACAAAAATCCTTAGGTAAAAGATTTAAAACTTTATTTTTAATTCCATCAAAGGGAAATATTGTATCAGAGAGTCATAGTCTTGAATTCTGCAACCTGGGATATTTAAATTTAAGGAAATACAAACTAGAGTGAGACATGAGAACTTCTTGGGTAAATTAATGTAAGACTGTTAGAGAATGAAGAACTGTGGTGAAGGAAGGGAGTAGGTGGGAGGAAGCAAGAGAAAATAACTTTCATTGCCATTTCATACCCATCCTCTGCCACAAATCAAATATTCTTATTCTCTAATTTAATGTCAATGCTAACATTGACCCTCATATACATATATATATGTCAATTTTTATTGGAGTATAGTTGATTTACAATGCTGTGTTAATATCAGGTATACAACCAGCATATATTAATAATAGAAAAATATTAAAAGGATTAATAGCAAAATAAAAAAGGATTTCTGCTGGCTCATAAAATAATAGCCTCATTGATTAGAACTAGTCATTTTCTCAGGGAGCTCAGCTCGGTGCTCTGTGATGACCTAGAGGGATGGAATGGCAGTTGGGAGGCTCGAGAGGGAGGGGATATATATATACATATAGGTGATTCACTATGTTGTACAGCAGAAACTAACCCTGTACAGCAATTATACTCCAATTAAAAAAAAAAAAGAAAGAAACATAGTGTTAGTACAAAAAACAATTTCCCAGAAATGTTTCAGTAACATGTAGACTGTGGTTGCATCAGGGAACATTTTAGTAATCTATAGACGGGTTACAACAGGGAACACTTTGCTTTTAGTTCAAGGATTACAAACTCCACTGCCCACCTGGGTCAGGGAGGTCATTTAAATATGTAAAATGGGTCAAAGGTTTATCAAGGAATGATAAGGACTGTGGTAGAATAGCAAACACATGCCCTATACAAAGGCATTCAATTTAAAACATTAAAAAAATACTGTAAAGGACATGCAAACATGTCTCTTGGCCAAGCCACCTTGGTGTGACCTCCAGTTTAATTACTTAGCCATTTTGATGGAAAATAAAGCTAGTCTGTCTTTATCACATTCAGATGGCCCTTACCTCACATGTAACTGTCACATTCTGGAATCATGAGTAAGCTCTGCAGATGGAATCATCCTATGGGGAGATTTTATAGAACGCAGTGACTATAAGACATGATGCTGTGCCTCTGGGATTTCTGACCCCTAAAATCTTAAAATCAATAGATTAAAAAAAACAGAGTTCAAAAAAGGTCTAAATAAATGGTCAGTTTTGCTTTAAAACTTATGTTGTATATGAACATGTATAACTTTTCTTTCCAATTAAGGATGGCATCACTAATTCAATATATATTTTACTCTAGATCAAGGGCCAGCAAAATTTTCCTGTAAAGGTTCAGGTAGTAAATATCTGAGGCTCTCAGGCTACATGATCTCTGTCACAAATACTAAAGTTGCTCACTGCACTGCAAAAGTAGCCATAGACATTATGTAAACAAATTTGTGTGACTGTGTCCCAATAAAACTTATTTATGGACTTTGTGATATTTTCAATGAAAAATTGAGGTCCTAGTTTGTTTGTTTGTTTTTTTCAGTAAGTGGGTAAAACCATTAATAGTTACCCATGTCTTTAATGCTCAGCCAAAATTAAGTCAATATGAATCTTGTTTCTGAACTCTAAATTGAGCTCCATTTACTATCAAAACCCCACAGAATATTTTCCAGTTGTTATGGAAAAAAAGCAATATCATTCCTCAGAGCCAGCCAGCTGGCGTACAATGACCAGGCAGTGGGAGTGTCTGCCCACATGGGAAGGCTTATGACTTTCACTGTCTTGCTATGCACTGTGATAATAAAATGGAGACAGATTTTAGTTAGGTTTTTCTTTAATATTTAAAATATTTATTTGGCTCCACCAAATAAATTGCATGTGGGATCTTTTTTTTTTTATTGAAATTGTAGTCAGTGAACCCTATTATTGGCTGTACTCCTGGTCTGGCCCCCTGAGTGTAGGGGGATGACCACTCCCACTGGGCCACCCTTGGAATGCCTCATGGGGTCAGCCTCTGTGATGTTTGTCCATGTGGTATCATTGGAAGGTTGTAAGAAAACCTCAGACAAGTCTATCCTAAAATACCTCAAATTCTCCCATTCAAAACAGAAATAGTAATGATAGAAATGCATAAGAATTACCATGCATTGACTTGTCTACCATGTGCCAGAGATTCTGTGTTAAGTGTTTTATTTACACTTGAGAGATGAGGAAATGGGGTTTCTGAGAGGTGAAATAACTTGTCCAAAGCCACTGAAGAAATAATGGGGAGAGGATTCGGGACTGGATGTAGGGAACAAGTAGGGTGAAGAAGACTGTGTGGGAAACTTCAGGAAAAAGGATGTTTAAAGTTGTGAGAAGAGAGGGTTGTATGAGGACAATATGAAAGGATAGGGTTGAAATGAAAGGGTGTGTCACAAGTTTCCCATGGCTGCTTTTGTTCCCGTGTGTCCTTTCTCTTCAACTTGAGCTGTTTATTGACAGCTCATAGTGTACGGGGGCTTCTCTGGTGGATCTAGTGGTAAAGAATCCGCCTACCAAGGCAGGTGATGTAAGAGACAAGGGTTCAATCCCTGGGTCGGGAAGATCCACTGGAGGAGGAAATGGCAACCCACTCCAGTATTCTTGCCTGGAGAATCCCATGGACGGGGGCAGCCTGGGGGGCTATGGTCCATGGGGTCACACAGAGTTGTACATGACTAAAGCGACTGAGTTTTCTCACACAGTGTGCAGAGTGCTTCCAGATTGCTGCTATCACAGGAGCCAGGATTTTCTGTGTTAGCTGAGCCTGTGAGACCTGCACTTGTGCAGTGTGTCAGCTCTGCTGCAGCAAAGACGATGAACCATATGACCAAAGTAATAAGCAATCATCAAATAAAATGGCTCGAAAAGAAAAGTTATACCATACACACTCATGAAGAATCTTAAATAATTATTCAAACCTTCTTCCCAACATTTTGACACAATATTAAAAAAATAAACAGTGGAACAATGTTCACAAACATCACCATATTGTAGTACAATTAATTACCATAGTTTGATTGTTAAATATTGAGCCGGCCAAAAAGGTTGGGTTTTTCCATACCATCTTAAAGAAAAACCTGAGTGAAGTTATTGGCCAATCCAGAAGATCACCTTTTCTAACCTCTAAAAAATATAACACTTTGAAAAGTGAGGTGATTGCATAAGACGTTAAGGTACTTTTGTTCTTCTAGAAAGATTTCAGCATTTAACAGACTCAGGGCCTTCCTGGTTCAAAAGTTGTTGTCCAGTCAGTCAGTCATGTCTAACTCTCATGCCCCATGGACTGCAGCATGCCAGGCTTCCCTGTCCTTCACCATCTGGAGTTTGCTCAAACTCATGTCCATTGAGTCAGTGATGCCATCCAACCATCTCATCCTCTGTCATCCCCTTCTCCCCTCTGTCTTTCCCAGCATCAGGGTCTTTTCCAGTGAGTCAGCTTTTTTCATTTGGTGGCCAAGGTATTGGAGCTTCAGCTTCAGCATCAGTCCTCAGAAGAGGTGTGTCTTATTTTGGCAACCCAGATCTTTTTCCAACGACTCGGTAAACATTTTACGTATGGTCAAAGCTGTCATGTAGTAACAGACCTCAAGTAAGATGAATATTAAAAACACCTGTAGTGAGAAAAAAAAGATTTAAGAAAAAGAAGATGAAAAGCATATCTACAGTTGGTAAAAACGGAAGGGAACAATGGAAGTTATTGCATTCACTGAAAATGAAAGTAAATGTAAAATGGATAGAAAGTTTTAGAGTCAGGAGACTGAAAGTGGTCCTCCAACTTCAGTGTGCATCTCTATCACCTGGAGGGGTTGTTAAAACACAGATCACAATCCTCACCCTTAAAGTCTCTGATTCAGAAGGTCTAAAGTGAGGCCTGATAATCTGCATTTTTAGCAAGCTTCCAGGTCATGCTGATGATGCAGGTCTGGGGACCACCCTTTAAAACTATTGGACCTGGACTTCCCTGGTGGTCCAGTGGTTAAGACTCTGCACTTCCAGTGAACAGGGCATGGGTTCGATCCCTGGTCTGGGAACTAAGATCCCACGTGCCCTGTAGTGTGGCCAAAAGCAAACAAACAAACAAAATCTGTTGGATTGGAGCAATGGCTACTTATACTTTTCAAGCTAACTACTCCCAGTAGCAAAGGAGAGTAGGCAACCATGGGCTAAGATTTATCACAACAGTGTAGTAAAGATACAGGACCAGATGTTAAGGGGACAGGACACAGGCAGAGTCTGGAATAACTCGTGTGTCTGTGCTCATGTTCAGTTGCTCAGTCGTGTCCAACTCTGTGACCCCATGGACCATAGCCCACCAGGTTCTTCTGTCCATGGGATTTCCCAGCCAGATTACTAGAGTGGGTTGCCATTTCCTCCTCCAGGGGATCTTCCCAACCCAGGGATCGAACTTGGGTCTCCTGCATTGATTCTTTACCACTGAACCACCTGTTAAGCCCAATCCATGTGTAGGCCTCCTAATGGTCTTTGCCTCCCATGAGGAGTCACACAGAACATCCTTTTCCCCCAGCAGGTAAAAGGCAGCAACGTGCACACAATGTTTCTGCCCAGGGAAGCCATTTGAGACATAGTTTAGGGGTTTCTCTCTCTTTTTTTATTATTGTTTTTCTTTTTTGCTGGAGACTGGTCACATAGGTACCCTCTGCCTCGCATGTAGCAGAAGGCCCAACTTCCAGGAGGAAAGTAGGTGTTCAGAATAAAACACATTGTGTGAACTGTCCAGGCACAGTAAAAATCCTCATCAATTAGGAAGCCTTAAGGACCCTCCCCAAATCCAAGCTCCCAGACACCAGCCAAGGACCAAGTTGGCAAATAGGCCTTTCTAAGGGTACCAGTCTCAGATCTGCTTCATTCTTATTTCTGCAGAGGACAGTTGGCAGAAACCTCAGATAATACCATCAGTAGTATTATGGAACCCTATGGGATAGAATGATGAGGTGAAATCAACAAGGTGAAGCCTATTAAGGGAAAACGAGAGCTTTGCATTAAAGTCCAAAAGATCAATGACTAGTACTGGATGGTGGAGACCTAGCTTGACAGCAATTAATGTGAAAAACCCCCAAGGGGGTTTGTTGCTCAATATCAATTAACAGTGTTAACTGAGCCAGTGGAAAAACTAATGGAAACTTATTCTAAATTAATGGGTGTGTCATGTCTAGATCAATGGGTGTAGAACTCCCATGGTATTCTGAAACGATCAAATATCATTTGGAAAAACACTTCTAAGGTTTTTATTCTAATACAGATATGAATAAGTAAAAAAAGTGCAGTAGCTGTACAGGCTGCTAGAGTGACATTGATATATGAGCAACCTTATCATTTTTGAAATGAGCCCTTGAAATTTTTGAAACGAGTCTGGGTGATTCTCTCTTGCTCCATTTGGCAGAATTGAGACCAGTGGAGGCAGCTTTAGGGAGGTAGATACAGTGACACAGTAGAAAAGAATTAGAACAGACCAACTGTGGAATTAGCTGATGTGGGCAAGAATGTCTTCCCCAGTAATGCAAGTATTTACACAACTGGATGAACATGGATCTCTAGGCTGGATGAGACACTGGAACTGAAGATCTGCGTGTGTGTGTGTGTATCTGCTCAGTTGCTCAGTGGTGTTGGACTCTTTGCAACCCCATGGACTGTAGCCCACCAGGCTCCTCTGTTCATGGCATTTCCCAGGCAAGAATACTGGAGTGGATTTCCATTTCCTTCTCTAGGGGATCTGCTCGACCCAGGGATTAAACTCACGTCTCCTGCATTGGCACCTGGGTTCTTTACCATTGAGCCACCATCTCTTTCTATTCTACTGTGCTTGACCCTGTGGTTCTGTTAATTTAGATGTCTCCACTGTGCTCATGTCTCAGAGGCTACTGAATGGACAGTCAAAAGAAGAACAAGAGTGGTTACTTCTGCCTGATGTCTGTGAATCTCATTCCGAGTGTTGCCATAGGAGCCCTGGGGATACTCACATGCACTAGGGGCTCATTTCATAACATTGTCTCATACAGGCAGGCCCTCAGTTTGGAGACAAAACTCTTCACTGGCAAGGTTCATGCTTGAAATTTCACTTCTAGAATTAATCTTTAAGGATTATGTGACAAACATCAAGACACCACCTCAGTGAGCAACTCTTAAATTTTAGATGCAATCTCAGTATACACCAGGAAGTTCCTTAGTCCCAGATGAAGCTGACCAGAGCTCTTCCCATTTTACCATTAAACATTTATTTTTCTGCATCTTACTAATATGGTGACTGTCACAAAGCATCCCCTAAAAATAAATACCCCTGGGCGAAGTAGTGCTTTAGCTAATATCATCTAAATCAGGGTTCTCTAAATGTTTCATATTATGTAAAAAATATTTATTTCTAGGAGGAAAAATTCAGTTGTATCAGTAAAAAATTTAGTCATATCCCCACCTGTCTATATCTTTTATTTCTTTGCATCCTTGACATTCTTGACTCATTCTCATTCAGCTTCCTTCCTCGAAACAACCAGAACCCTAATCACAGCCAGCTCTCTGCCTACCCTGCAGCTGTGCCACACTAATGCCTTTGGCTGGAATAAAATTCATCACCATGCAGATGGTTCTCTCTTGAAATTGATGCTGGAAACCTCATGTTGGACCTCATGCTCAACCATCAGACTGTTGTTCCTGAATGTAGTCACTCTCCCTAAAAGTATATCTCAGACCTGGTGGTGATGGTGGTTTATTGCTAGGTTGTGTGTGACTCTTTGTGACCCCTTGAATTGTAGCCCACCAGACTGTCCATGGAATTCTCCAGGCAAGAATACTGGAGTGGGTGGCCCTTTCCTCCTCCAGGGGATCTTTCCAACCCAGAGATCAAACCCAGGTCTCCTGCATTGCAGGCAGATTCTTTACCATCTGAGCCATCAGGGAAGCCCATCTGAAACTTAAGTTTGCTCTAAGTCACCTGGGCATCTTAATTAAGTACACTTTCTGAACTGGTCCTGGAATATGTGAACTTGTGCTTCTAATAAGCCTCAGGTAAGCTATGACCTTGGTGACCATTGAGTAGCAGAGTCCTCAATGACAATTTTATACCTTATTATCTCCCTCCAAGCTTCTAACACCTCCTCACCAATCCTTGCAGCCAGGTAGTGCCCTGTTTCTTACTGTACCAAGAAAGTTATAGGAATCAGAAGAAATGCCACCTCATCTACTGACCTGCCTGCATCCAGACCCACACATTCTGCCTTTCCACCTGTTAACAGACATCTCCAACATAACCGGGCTCAAAAGTGAACTCCTCGTGTTGTCCCCACAGTCTCTTCTCCCAAGTTCTATGCATCAGTTCCCGCTGATGTTGCTGTCATTTCTCCAGTTGCTGACATCAAAGGTCTTGAAGTCTTCCTTCTCATGTTTCTTTCCTTTTACCCTGTATCCAATCCTATTTGCTTTACCTTCAGCATGCATCTGTAGTCTGACCACTTCTCACCACCTGCACCGTTACCATACCTCCCTGTCACCTGGATCAACATAATCATCTGTTAACTGACCTCCCTCCATCTTAGCCTTGTGCTGTTAGGGTCTATTTAAAACCAAGTAGTGAGAGTGATCTATGTTACTGAATCTAACATGTGTGTGCTCAGTCATGTCCAACTCTTTTGGACCTCATGGACTATAGCCTGCTGGGCTCCTCTGTCCATGGAACCTTCCAGCAAGGATACTGGAGTGGGTTGCCATTTCCTTCTCCAGCGGATCTTCCCGACCCAGAGATGGAACCCATGTCTCTTGTTTCTCCTGCATTGCAGAGAGATTCTTTACCACTTGAGCCATCAGGGAAGCCCTGTTGAATTTAAAGTGAAAGTGAAAGTCGCTCAGTCATGTCCGACTCTTTGCAACTCCATGGAACTCTCTGTCCATGGAACTCTTCAGGCCAGAATACTGGAGTGGGTAGCCTTTCCCTTCTCCAGGGCATCTTCCCAACCCAGGGATCAAGCCCAGGTCTCTTGCATTGCAGGCAGATTCTTTCAGCTGAGCCATAAGGGAAGCCCAAGAATACTGGAGTGGGTAGCCTATCCCTTCTCCAGCGGATCTTCCTGACCCAGGAATCAAACCAGGGTCTCCTGCATTGCAGACAGATTCTTCACCAACTGAGCTATCAGGGAAGCCCAAGATGCCATCAATTGTGAGAAGCAGCCTTATAGTATGTATAAGAAAAGTAAGGGACATTGCTATGAACTAAACTTAAACTAAACTATAAAGCTTTGCCTTAAAACTGTGCGTGCATGTGTGCTAAGTCGCTTCAGTCATGTGCAATTCTTTGAGATCCAATGGACTGTAGCCCGCCAGGTTTCTCTGTCCATGGGATTCTCCAGGCAAGATTACTGGAGTGGCTTGCCATTTCCTTCTGCAGAGGATCTTCCCAACCCAGGGATCGAACCCATGTCTCCTGTGGTTCCTGCATTGCTGGTGGATTCTTTACTGCTGAGCCACTGGGTAAGACTTAATGCTAATCTTGTGCAAAACATCACTTAGTCTCACCAGAATCTTTCTGCTTGAAGAAATTTCACAATTCCAGGATATTTGACACTTTTTTTAAAAAACTGCATTCAGATTCATTCATCACTTGATGGAATGATAGGCAATCTTTTTGGATGTATACCATGAATGAAAGAAAACCCGAGTCCCTGTACTCATTGATATATTTTCTTTGACTTTTTTAGTACTAACTTGGTAATGGCTTTGCAAGAAATGACAGACTTTCACTCATTCCCCCAACAATGAACGTTCATTTCACTAGTATCACTTTTTACACTGCTGCTGTGTTTCTCTGACTTTCTATTGCATCTTAACTTTTTGTTTCAGTGCCAAATCATCATATAATCTTTTGGAAGACATTTTTATTTTTTAAATATTTATTTGGCTGTGCCGGATCTTTAGTTGCAGCATACAAACTCTTAGTTGGGGCATATGGGATCTAGTTCCCTTTCTAGGAATTGAACCCAGGCTCCCTGCATTGGGAGCATGGAGACTTAGCCACTGGACCACCAAGGAAGTCTCTGGAAGGCATTTTAAACAGCAATTAAACTCAACACATGTAGTACTGATAATGCAGAGAACTTGCCTAAAGGGAAGAAAAGAATTTTCCTGAACAAGTTCCTTTGTGCAGGCAAATAACAATGCCTGAACTGTCACATGGCAGATGAGTGTTGTAATACAGTTGCTACAAAGGTAATCCCAATAACCCCAATGATAAAATGTAGGGGAAAAGTGATAAAATTCATTAAGTCAGATCAGTCCCTTCTGTCCTTATAACTAACAAAGGCTCTCCATTGCACTTATGAGAACCCCTACCATATCCTACCGAGTGCTGTGTGAGCTCCTTGTCCCCAGCCCAAGCCCCTTTGTCTTTGTTCCAGAGGGAGTTTGTGAGTGTTTGGAATCTAGCCATGGGCGTATTGAGTTGCAGATACATGTAGCTTGGATTTCTGGGATGTATTTTTGTGGTTCACAGTTGTATCTAGAGGTAAGCTAGCCTCCCCATGTAAGGAATGGCTTCCCAAAATGCTCCTTGTGTCCTCTCTGCTGACTCATCTGTGTTGGACATGAGGATGCAAGACCAAAGGCTATTAAGTAATATAACCATGCATCTGGCTCCCAGCACCTGGAAGAATGGAGATGGTGGGATAGAAACAATTACTGAAATGGATGATGCCACAAGCCAGACTGTCAGAAACTCTTCTGATCACTAGCTCGTATAAAGTTGTAGGCAGGGTGGTTTACTCATGCCAATGTCTGTTGAGACAGAAGTTCTCTCCTATCAGGAACATACATGAAAATGCAGCCATAAACTCTACTCCATACTTCAGGGACTTCAGTGTTTGTAGCATTTGTTGCCTTTGTAAAGTTTGGGCTTCCCAGGTAGCACAGTGGTAACGAACCTGCCCGCCAAGGCAGGAGATGTAAGAGACTCAAGTTCCATTCCTGAGTTGGGAGGATCCCCTGGACTGGAAATGGCAACCCACTCCAGTATTCTTGCCTGGAGAATCCCCATGGATAGAGAAACCTACAGGGCTATAGTCCATGGGGTTGCAAAGAGTCAGACAGGACTGAGCACACCTGCACACAGCTAAGGTTCATCATTTATTGCAGTTTTTTTGTCATTCTACATAAATCCTTGATTTTGTGCCTAATTTTGTATTTGTACCTTTGAATTCTTTCCTTTTTAAAAAGCATTTATTTATTTACTTATTTACTTGCTGCTCTGGGTCTTCTTTGTGGCACATAGGGTGTTTCTCTAGTTGTAGCCTATGGGCTTCTCTTGTTGCGGCATGTGGGCTTAGTTGCCCCACGGCATGTGGGATCTGAGTTGCCTAACCAGGGTTGGAACCTGCGACCCCTGCATCGAAAGACAGATTCTTAGCTAGTGGACCACCAGGGAAGTCCCTGAATTCTTTCTTTTAATTGTGCAAGACTCAGGTGCCACAAAACCTAGATCCACTCCTGCTCTGACATCTGTAACACTACCCTTGTCCCCACTTCCCACACACTTGCCCTGAGCTCTTGCCATGTTGGTCTCTGCACTGTTCCTCAGACAATTCCCACATCTCCTGGTCTCTGCACTGGTGAGTCCCTCTGTCTAGAGCCCTCTCCCTCCAAACATCCACATTGCTTGCTTCATCCCCTTTCAAAAGGCTTTTCTCAAAATGCACCTTCATAGGGAACTATATTCAATATCCTGAAATAAACTATAATGGAAAAGAATATTTTAAAATGTATATAAATATGTGTAACTGAATCACTTTGGTGTACAGCAGAAACTAAAACAACATTGTAAATCAATGGAAAGGAAATCCAAAAAAGAGCAGGTATACATATACATATATCTGATTTATTTTGCTGTACAGCAGAAACTGACAAAACATTGTAAACCAGTTATGCTTCAATAAAAAAAAATTTTTTTAAGAAAGGAAAAAAAAGTCCACCTTCTTCAAAAAGCCCTCCCTGTCCTGTCCTCTCCCTTGGTATATGCAGTCCATATCTATACACATTTCTGAAGCTTCTTACTCCACTTTCATCTTCTCCTTCTGTAGCATTTTTACATTCTGAAGTAGATAAGTTGATAATGATTGATTGAGCAATAGATAGGTGATAGACACTATCAACAAATAATCAGATTATGCTTAGAGTTAATTGCCTCCTCTTCCACAGGAATGTACTCAATAAATACTTGTTAAATGAGTGAAGCTCTGCTTATATAAAAATCTGTGAGCCACTTACTTAGGTAATACACACACACACTCACACACACACACTTACACACACACAAACTCACACACAAACACACACAATGCTCTTCTAAACCAAATTGGTAACAACTTCTAGGACCTTAAGTGAACCCTGAAAGGAAAATCAAGATGGAGTTGGTATTGCTAAGAGAGCTCTCTAAAATGAAGCCAGGAGGCCATTAAGGAAGTGTGATTTATGCATGTCTCACTCTGGATGGAATCTGATCTTTCGACCTGATGAAGCCATCCGAACACCTGCCAGAAACAAGATACTTATCTGACCCTTACCCTAAAATAACTCTTGATAGTCTATGTATTAACAGACCCCTACCCTAGAGCAACTTTTTTGATTCCTTAAGGACAAATATTTTTTAACTCAAGTCACAGTCAGTCACAGTTGTCTTCAGGCAACTTTTAGCCATCTTGTAGCTTTTTTATCCATAAACCCCTGACTCTTTCTCTTCCCTGGAACATTCCTTTGGGGTTACCTGAATATGGGATCTACCAAGCTGCAGTTCTTAAGACCCCAAATAAACTTATTTGCAGCCTCTTTCATCATCATCATTTTTGGTCAATACCCTTTACTATGCCTTGTAGAAATTTAATATCAATATGATACTCTGGTCTCCAAAATGAGAAAGTGTGGAGAAAATGTGACTCTTCAATTGAAAAGGCCCAGGGAAATATTGTAGGGTTCGATTGTGGTTGGTGGTTGTATATTCTTTTTTTATTATTATTGTGTGGGGATTTTTCTTTTAAGACTATTTTTTAGAGCAGTTTTGGGTTCCCAGAGAAATTGAGAAAGGTACAGACTTTTCCCATATACCCCCCTGCCCAGTGGTTATGAATTCTTACTACAGGAAAAAGGACAGGATGATTTTTATGGTTGAATGAATGCAGGACAAAGACCAAAGCTGCCTTTGAAATAAAAGCTTCTCATACACGTGGCTCTCGGTTCAGGAAACCAGAGAATTCTCTGGTGGTCATTATTTAGAACAATGAGGAAAATGAGGACAGCAGAAAATGCTGAATGCTGTGAGCATTGGATACATGCCAAACACTGGAAATGATGGTTTATTAAATTCTTTTCTGTTTGAATTTGTTTAGCTTTTTTTTTTTTCTCGCCTCAGAAATGAGGATCACTTTCCCACATCTTGGGCTCCATTTCCATCACAGCGCAGCAGGGCAGGGCAGTGGGAGCCTCACAGATGTTAATTTCTCTTCTGTCTCAGAACTTCACATTTCAGGAAAAATCTGCCTCCTTGTCAATAGCAAATTCAGTTAACAGTTACTAGCTATGTTTCTGGTGTCTTTACCTGGCCATGCACAGCTTCAAGCTACTTCTATCACTGTGCAGGAGGCTGGGTGAGAGGTCATGTTTCTCCTTTTTGCTGAAAGGAAAGATTCAGGCATAATGTTTTCTGCTTGGCTTAGCACATGTTCCAGGATGCTGACATATTTGGTGTAGCAATGCTAGGGAAATTTCAATGTCAAGAACATGTAGCCCTGATGAGGATCACCCTGGTTGGGGGCGGGGAGGGGGGGGGAGTAGTTAACCGTGTTTCTTCTCCACTTATATCACACACATATTTGAAGCTTTGGTTCATGTCTGATCTTTGACATTTGGCAGTTGTCAGCTGTAGCTTTCTGTTCATGGCATGGTGGATTGGCAGGAGGGATCCTCCCATGGGCACAGGCTTGTGGGGCCTGATGGCTTGTAGGGCCCAGGGAGGTGCCAGGACCTGTGAGCTTTGTTCCTTTGTGATCCAAGTAAGCAAGACACTAGTCTCACTGCCCCCATCCTGGCCCCCACACAGCAGCTCAATGGATCCTGTTGAAACAGGAATCAGATCATGTCACTCCATTGCTTCACACCGTCCCTTGGGTTCTCATTTTACTTGAAGGAAAGATGAAGTCTTCACAATGGCCCTGCTTGATCTGATCTCTGCCCTCCTCTTACTTTTCTAACCTCTTCTCCTATTACTCTCCACCTCCCTCCCTCCATCCACTTGGACCACACTGGTCTTTTGTTTTTTAATATTTATTTACTTGACTGCATTGGGTCTTAGTTGCAGCATGTAGGATCTTCGTTGCATCATGCAGGCTCTTTTGTTGTGGCACACAGACTCCAGCTATGGCATGCAGGCTCAATAGTTGCAGCACATGGACACTCGAGTTGTGGCACATGGGCTCTGGAGCGTGCCAGCTCAGTACTTGTGGTGCCCAGGCTTAATTGCCCTGTGGCATGGGGGATCTTAGTTCCCCCACCGGGGTTTGAACCCAACTCACCTGCATTAGAAGGAGAATTCTTAACCACCAGACTACCAGAGAAGTCCCCACACTGGTCTTCTTGCTGGACCTTGGACACACCAAGCACATGCCTTCCTCTGAAAGTGAAAATTGCTGAGTCATGTCTGACTCTTTGCAACCCCATAGACTGTAGCCCTCCAGGCTCCTCTGTCCATGGAATTCTCCAGGCAAGAATACTGGAGTGTTCCCTCCTCCAGGGGATCTTCCCAACCCAGGGATGGAACCCAGGTCTCCCACATTGCAGGCGGATTCTTTACCATCTGAGCCGCCAGGGGCACCCTTGCATTTACTGTCTCTTCTGCCTGAAATTCTCTTCTCTCAGGTTTCCTCATGGCACCTTCCCTCATCATCTACAAGTCTCTGCTTAGAAGTCACCTTCTCACTGAGGCTTACCTCAACTGCCACATGTCAATTAGCACCCTCTTCAGACACCCCACTCACACATGTATACTTAAATTCTCTCTTCCCTGCTTTAATTTTTCCATAGCCTCCTATCATCATTTAACATTCTCCATTAGCTTTCTTGATTGTTGTATTCTGTCTTTCCTGCTATAGTATAAGCTCCAGGAAGTTACTGTTTTTTACCTTATATGCTGTTCACTGCTCTAGTTGAAGCCCCTGGAATAACACTTGGAGTATAACCAGGTTGAGCATCCATACTGGTTTTCCAGGACCGTCCCAGTTATGTCTGTTGTCGTGGTGTGATTATTCACTACACTCCCTTCACTGTTCAAAGTGACAATTAGATTTATGGTCACTGTACACCAAGGAGAAGCTCAGTAAATATGTCTTAATGAAGAGGCTGCTTTCTCATGGGTAGGGTCTTTTCCAGTTGTGGTTCAGGCATTTGGTCAGTACCTGGAAAAAAATTGGACACTCACCAGGATGGTGCAACAGAGGTTCAGAAATGGTAGTAGAGAAAAGCAGCAAGCCTCTGAAAGGTCAGTCTTTGGGCTACAGTTTATCTATCTCTCAGTTTCCCTGGTAGCTCAGTTGGTAAAGAATCTGCCTGCAATGCAGGAGATCTGGGTTTGATCCCTGGGTCAGGAAGATCCCCTGGAGAAGGAAATGGCAACCCACTCCAGTATTCTTGCCTTGAAATCCCGTGGACAGAGAAACCTGGCAGGCTACAGTCCATGGGGTCACAAGAGTCGGACACGACTATGAATCTCTGATATTCAGGAGCAGCATACCAGTTTCCAACAGAAGCACAGTGGACTCACTCTTCCTGCAAGAAGCCTTGGGTCACTAGAAAGTTGACCAGAGCAGAAATGTAGAACAGCATCCAAAACAGAAATCTAGCTTTATAAACCAGCGCTAAAGAGGGTAGCAGCCAGGTAATCACAAGTTTTAGCTAACAAAAAGGATCCTTGATGCTTTTACTCTCTTGAATGAACCCTTTTGTTGTTGTTTAGTGGCTAAGCTGTGTCCGACTCTCTGTGACTCCATGGACTGGTGCCTGCCAGGCTCCTCTGTCCATGGGATTTCCCAGACAAGAATACTGGAGTGGTTTGTCATGTCCTCCTCCAGGAGATCTTCCTGACTCCAGGGATCAAACCCATGTCTCTTACATTGCAGGTGGATTCTTTACCGCTGAGCCACCAGGGAAGCCCCTTGAACCCTTTAAAATCATCCCTTTAGCAGAACCCTTCAAAATCATCCTTTTCTTGTTGAAGACTGTGGCTCCCCTTCTACATGCCTTGTTAGTCTGTGACTTTTTCTTTTTTCAAAATATATACTTGAATACTTTAAAAAATATATCACTTTGCTTTATCTTATTCCCTGTATTATTTTTAATGTGTTATTTATTTGGCTGCTCCAGGTGTTACTTGTGGCATGCAGGATTTTAGTTGCAGCATGTGGGATCTAGTTCCCCGAGTGGGGATCGAATCCAGGCCCCCTGCATTTGGAGCACTGAATCTTAGCCAGTGGACCACCCGGGAAGTCCCAGTGTATTAGGTTTCTATTGCTGACATAGCAGATGGCCACAAACTTAGCAACTCAAAATAACACGAATTTATTGTCTCACAGTTCTGTAGATCAGAAGTATAGGATGGATCAGCAGGTTTTTCTCCTCTGGGTCCCATAAGGCTGAAATCAAGGTATTGACTGGCCTGGGCACTTGTCTGGAGGCTCTGGGAGGCATCCCCCTGCTTGGCACAGTCAAGTTTTTAGCAGAATTCAGTCCATGTTGTTTTAGGACGGAAGCCCGCATTTCCTTCCTGGCTGTTGTCTGGGAGTCATTCACAGCTTCTGCAAGCTGCTCACATTCCTTGCTTTGTGGCCCCTTTATCTTTAAAGCCAGCAAGAGTGGGTTGACTTCCTCTCACGACTGGAATCTCCCTGAAATGTTCCTTTCTAGCATCTCTCCTCCCCTCTACCGCTGCATCTCTCTGACTGACTTTTCTGCCTTCCTTTCTTGCTTTTCTGGATTCATCTGTTTATAGTGAGCCCATGTCAATAATCCATAATATCCTCCCTGTTTTAAGGTTAACCGATGCATCACCATTAATTGCTTATTAATAAACTAGCGAGTGTAATAAACTGTAATAACTGTAAAAAATTTTTAATTACATCTGCAAAGCCCCTTCACAGTAGTAACGCGGTTAGTGTTGGATTGAACAACCAGGAAAAAGGGACTCTTGGGGGAGTTCCTTTTAGAATTCCATTCATCACATTCCTCCTGTTTTTGCAAATGTATGTTCAAGTTTCTTTTCAAAATATGTATTCAAATTTCTTTCCAAAATATCAGGCACGTGAGATTTTTTTACTTTTGAGTATGACAGCCTCTTGGCCCTGCAACTCCACAAATGATGCCTGTAAAGGTGGTGAAATGGGTGGGCAGAATCTTGGGCTGGACTTAAAGAGGAAACTCATCTAGTGAGGCTGCTGCTGCTAAGTCACTTCAGTCGTGTCAGACTCTGTGCAACGCCATAGACGGCAGCCCACCAGGCTCCCCTGTCCCCGGGATTCTCCAAGCAAGAACACTGGAGTGGGTTGCCATTTCCTTCTCCAATGCATGAAAGTGAAAAGTGAAAGGGAAGTCGCTCAGTTGTATCTGACTCTTAGCAACCCCATGGACTACAGCCTACCAGGCTCCTCCATCCATGGGATTTTCCAGGCAAGAGTACTGGAGTGGGGTGCCAGACTGATGTGTAAAAGGCTCTGGCTTCCGGCTGGCTCTCAATACCTTCATTCCTTCTTCCTAGCAGAGTTTGTTGTTGTTGCTATCGTTCAGTCACCCAGCTGTGTCTGACTCTTGGCGACCCCACAGACTGTAGCAGGCCAGGCCTCCCTGTGCCTCACCATCTCCTGGAGTTTGCCCAAGTTCATTGCATCGGTGATGCCGTCCAGCCATCTCATCCTCTGATACCCTCTTCTCCTTCTGCCTTCAGTCTTTCCCAGCATCAGGGACTTTTCCAATGAGTCATCTATTCGCATTAAATGACCAAAATGGTGGAGCTTCAGCTTCAGCATCAGTCCTTCCAGTGAATATTAGGGATTGATCTCCCTTAAGACTGACTGGTTTGGTCTCCTTGCTGTCCAAGGGACTCTCGGGAGTCTTCTCAAACATCACAGTTTGAAGTCATTAATTCTTTGGTATTCTGCCTTCTTTATGGTCCAGCTCTCACAATTGTGTGTGACCACTGGAAAGACCATAACCTTGACTATACAGAGCTTTGTCAGCACAATGATGTCTCTAGTTTTCAACACCCTGTCTAGGTTTGTCAGGAGAGAGTTTAGTGAATAGCAAAATCCAATGTCAAAAATAAGTCTCCAAGTCTCTGATTTCCAAGGCAGGGAAAATGGGTAGGAGGATGTGCATGGGCTTAGAAAACTCCAGCACAGGAGCATAATTATCAAAGCAGTGCACCCAGGAAGTGGTGGTGGGAGGGGCCTACACGACTGAGACCCATCAGGTAGTTGTGAATTGTGACAAGGGACATGTGGGTGATGATTCTGAAACTGCTGCAGTAAGTCCTCTCCAGAGCTAGGATAAGTCAAAGACGGTGCTTCTCCAAGTGGGATCCTTGGACCCACAGTGTCAGCATCAGCTGGGGAATGTGTTAGAAATGTAAGTTCTTAGGACTTCCCTGGTGGCCCAGTGGCTAAGACTCTACACTCCCAATGCAGGGGCTTAAGTTCAATTCCTGGTCAGGGAACTAGATGCAACATGCTGCAATTATGGATCACAATAAACTGTGGAAAATTCTGAAAGAGATGGGAATACCAGACCACCTGACCTGCCTCTTGAGAAATCTGTATGCAGGTCAGGAAGCAACAGTTAGAACTGGACATGGAACGACAGACTGGTTCCAGATAGGAAAAGGAGTACGTCAAGGCTGTATATTGTCACCCTGCTTATTCAACTTCTATGCAGAGTACATCATGAGAAAGGCTGGACTGGAAGAAACACAAGCTGGATCAAGATTGCCGGGAGAAATATCAATAACCTCAGATATGCAGATGACACCACCCTTATGACAGAAAGTGAAGAGGAACTAAAAAGCCTCTTGATGAAAGTGAAAGAAGAGAGTGAAAAAGTTGGCTTCAAGCTCAATATTCAGAAAACAAAGATCATGACATCCGGTCCCATCACTTCATGGCAAGTAGATGGAGAAACAGTGGAAACAGTGTCAGACTTTATTTTTGGGGGCTCCAAAATCACTGCAGATGGTGTTTGCAGCCATGAAATTAAAAGATGCGTACTCCTTGGAAGGAAAGTTATGACCAACCTAGACAGCATATTCAAAAGCAAAGACACTACTTTGCCGACTAAGGTCCGTCTAGTCAAGGCTATGGTTTTTCCAGTGGTCATGTATGGATGTGAGAGTTGGACTGTGAAGAAGGCTGAGCGCCAAAGAATTGATGCGTTTGAACTGTGGTGTTGGAGAAGACTCTTGAGAGTCCCTTGGACTGCAAGGAGATCCAACCAGTCCATTCTGAAGGAGATCAGCCCTGGGATTTCTTTGGAAGGAATGATGCTAAAGCTGGAACTCCAGTACTTTGGCCACCTCATGCGAAGAGTTGACTCATTGGAAAAGACTCTGATGCTGGGAGGGATTGAGGGCAGGAGGAAAAGGAGACGACAGAGGATGAGATGGCTGGATGGCATCACTGACTCGATGGACATGAGTCTGAGTGAACTCCGGGAGTTGGTGATGGACAGGGAGGCCTGGTGTGCTGCGATTCATGGGGTCACAAAGAGTCGGACACGACTGAGCGACTGAACTGAACTGATGCTACAACTATGAACTGACACAGTCAAATAAATACATACATACACACATATAAACATTTGTTGTACAATTGCTAAGTCGTGTCTGACTCTTTGTGATACCATGAGCTGCAATACTCCAGGCTTCCGTGTCCTTCACCAGCTCCTGGAATTTGCTCAAACTCATCTCCATTGAGTCAGTGATGGCATCCAATCATCTTGTCCTCTGTTGCCCACTTCTCCTCCTACCCTCAATCTTTCCCAGAATCAGGGTCTTTTTGAATGAGTTGGCTCTTCGCTTCAGATGGCCAAAGTATTGGAGCTTCAGCCTCAGTTCTTCCAAGGAGTGTTCAGGGTTGATTTCCTTTAGGAGTGACTGGTTTGATTTCCTTGCTGTCCAATTTGAAAGCATCAGTTCTTCAGAGACATATATACATGCATAAATTTTTTTTTCTTTTTTTTCATAAATATTATTTTTGGAACGTAAGTTCTTGGACCCCATTCTTGACCTCTTGAATCAGAAACTCTAAGGCCCTAGAGATCGGGCCTAGGTGCTGGTGTTTTAACATGCCCTCCAGGTGATTTTGATGCAGGCTAGGTGGGTCCCCTTCAGCTATAACAGTACACAAGAAATGGAAAGAGACACATCATGTGAAGGAGGTAAAGATACAATGTAGAAACATCATGGAGATTCTCAGTTACCTTTCATGCATAACACTATGTTAGTGATTTTCAAAGACAATATGGGCACGAAATTATTTCCTCTAGGACCTCACACACAAGACATGGTTCCTTAACAAATTTGAACATTTCCTCTAGAAGAGAAGTTTTTGTTGCCCAGAATCTCTGGAGACATTTTCTAAGTTCAGTAATCTAGGGCTAGACTTAGTGTCCAGGGGCAGGAATATTTAAAATTAGAATCATTTATCTCTGAAAGCCATGAAGCAAAGAGGGTTCACTTCATGGTTCACCCTGAGTTAAATAGATTCCTAAATCATTCCTAAACCCTTCAGATTTGTCAACGATTCATTCATGACCCAGGGTGTGGAAGGCTGTGGCACCAATTTGGCTGATAGAGGGCTGGTGCTGAATAAAAGTACGGTTCTGCACAGCAGCAGTGAGCCCGTCTCTACAGTGAGCTTCTGCTTTGATGGAACTTGGATATGAGGCTGGCAAGCTGCCTGGCCCCTGAGAGAGTGAAAGAATTTATTGTGAGTAAATGCGTGAGGCAGAGGGAGTGGAAAAGGTCAAGGACATGGTTGAAGTCAGACATCTGTCTGACTTGGAAAGAGGTGTGAGCCATGTAAAAGCAATGAGGCCTTGTTCTCTTTGCTAAATGCTGATTGACTCCCTTTTCACTGAAACTATAGGCTTTTGCTTTTGTTTTTACTTTGTTGTTGGTGTTTTAATCTAGAAGCTCTACAACCAAAAGAAATGGCTTTTCTTGATTTGCTTTTAATTTTTTTTTGTTTGTCTCCGCTAAGTTTTAGTTGTGGCATGTGGAATCTAGCTCCCTGACCAGGGATTGAACCCAGGCCCCCTGCAGTGGCAGCCTGGAATCTTAGCTACTTCTTGATGCTTTTGTCCTCAAATTTTGGCATAGCCAAGTAGCAACTCCTGAAATTTGTTTTTTGAGAGCTGCCTGCACCCAGCTCTGCCATTTCCAAACTGTAAGCTATAGCAGGTCACTCAGCATCTCAGTGTCTCATCTGTAAGATGTGAATATAATAGTTCTTACCTCACTGGGTAATGTTTAGGATTGAATGAATTCATAAATGTCAAGCACTCACAACTGTGCCCTACATAGACTAGGCACCCAGCAAATGAAAATTATTCTTGCTGTTGTGGTGGTGGTATTTTCTGCTCTGGATCTCTCTCTTCTTACACTTCCTGATATGTACCATACGCCTCATGACTGTAACAAGAGGAGAAGACCAAGGCTATGGACTAGAGGTAAAATAATTCCTCAAGCGCTACAACCAGGTTGCATGCACAGTACCTCCCTATCTTCTCTCCCTGACTATGAGCTCATTAATGAAATGCCAGGAAAGTTCAAGAATAACAAAAGATTACTTTAGTGACCTGAAAATGTGGCCTTTAAGCATTTAGAAATGTAAAAAGTAGAAACTAGCAAAAGCAAATTTTAAGTCATTCCAATATAATGTGGGCTTCCCTGGTGGCTCAGATGGTAAAGAATCTGCCTGAAGTGCAGGACACCTAGGTTCAATCCCTGGGTCAGGAAGATTCCCTGGAGGAGGAAATGGAAACCCTCTCCAATATTCTTGCCTGGAGAATCCCATGGACAGAGAAGCCTGGCAGGCTACAGTCCATGGGGCCGCAAAGAGTCCAACACAACTGAGTGACTAAGCACACGATACAATGTATGGACTGTGTCAGTCAGTAACAAAGAAGTCCAGCATTATAACCATATATAACCACAAGGACTTATTTCTTGCTTACATAACCAATCTTCCCTGAGAAGACTGGGTCCCACCTCCACAGCTCTCTTCTCTGGCTGAGCTGGGCTGTTAGAGTGGCCAGCATCTGGAGAGTTGCTGTACTGTCAGCATGAAAAAGGAGACGAGGCACATCATGTCCACAGCCATTAAAGCTGTGGCCCAGAAATGAGCCACTTCTCCTCACATTCCTTCAGTTAAAGCAAGTCACCTGTCTACGCTTAACTTCCACAGGGTCCATTACATCTGTGAAGGCATAGCCTAAAAACCAAAGCATTGTAAACTGTTGCTTCCAAAGGAAAATATTGGGCTTCCCTGGTGGCTCAGGGTTAAAGAAGCCCCCTGCCAGTGTAGGAGAATCAGGTTTGATCTATGATCTGGGAAGATCCCATATGCCTCGGAACAACTAAGCCCATGTACCACAACTACTGAGCCCACACACCCAAGAGCCCATGCTCCACAACAAGAGAAGCCACCACAATGTTAAGCCTGCGCACCACAACTAGAGAGTAGCCCGTGCAGCAATGAAGACCCAACACAGCCAAAAATAAAATTTATAAAAAGGAAAAATATTTAATATATAACAATATAAGAACACAAATCAACAATGTAGGAATGCAAA
Organism: Ovis canadensis; assembly: GCF_042477335.2. Taxonomy (NCBI): domain Eukaryota; kingdom Metazoa; phylum Chordata; class Mammalia; order Artiodactyla; family Bovidae; genus Ovis; species Ovis canadensis. The sequence goes on along the minus strand of NC_091727.1, from coordinate 37,946,092 downwards.
TCAACCTGAAATGAATCATCCCAACAACATTGTATCAAGTCAGTTTTTTCAATCTTTAATATTTATAGGATTAGTCTACTTTTCTAAAACCATCACCACGAGCAGAATGATACAATTTTCAAGCATTTTAATTAAGAAACCTGCATAAAAGGGTCAGTCTCATTCCAATTTTAGGACAATATCAAGATACATGGATATGTTTTTTGAGTTGTTTGTATTATCATAAATTTATAGATGTATAATTCCTAAAGTATAGTTTTTCTGTAATATAGTCTTTTGTTCCTGGTGTTCAGTGTGTGCATATATGCATTCCAGTTACTTTAATTCAAAATAACTCCTTAAAAATGTGCTTTGACTAAGGAAGTTTGTTTTTGAGAAAGCCTATCAAGTTTACTAGGTTGTACGCATGGACTGTAGCTTTTTTCTTAAGTTAACCTTGATGATTCCAGCTGAATAATTCAATGTTTGCCTTTAAAGCCAAGTCTGAATTTGCATAGTCATGAAATGAAAATAATAAACAATATCTTAACTTACTAAGCTTTGTATACTTATTTAATCGCTCAAAAAGAGGAACTGTTAGTGTCCACCACCCCCCCCCGCCACCCCACCATTTTACAATTGTAGAGATTGAGGAGAAGCTAAAAGACTTAACCAGGGCTTCTCTGGTGGCTCAGTGGTAAAGAACCCACCTGCCAGTGCATGAGATGCAAAAGACATGGGTTTGATCCCGGGATCAGGAAGATCCCCTGGAGTAGGGACGGCAACCCATTCTCGCCTGATAAATCCCATTGACAGAGGAGCCTGGGTTACTACACTCCAGGATGTCACAAAGAGTTGGGCACCGCTGAGAAACTGATCACAAGCACAAGAGACTTAACCAGGATCACACAGTAAGTGGCAGAGGGAGCATGCAAATCCTAGTCTCCCTGGCACCAGAGTCAGTGCTCCTAATAACACTATGCTCAAGGGCTAACCAAGACCCCACATCCCTCAAAGTGAAATAGTACAGTTTGATTATCCAACTGAACTTATCCACATGGAATCCCTGAGTGTATATTAAAAAAAAAAAAAAAAAAAAAAAAACAGTTACTTAGGGCCTGATAAAATACATCCTAGTGAGATAAGAGTATGTATAATTTTCCCAAAAGCATAACGATCACCTACCTACTATTAACAGTGCATGTGTGTGTGCCAAGCCTCTTCAGTTGTGTCCTACTTTTTGTGACCCTGTGGACTGTAGCCCACCAGGCTCCTCTGTCCATGGGATTCTCCAGGCAAGAATACTGGAGTGGGTTGCCATGCCCTCCTCCAGGCAATCTTCCCAACCCAGGGTTCGAACCTGTGTCTCTTATGTCTACTGCATTGGCTGGTGGGTTCTTTACCAGTAGCGCCACCTGGGAAGTAGGATACATCTAATACATTGATATCTATGTTTAAAGTATATAAGTAGGGAATAGCAGGCTTTGGTAGGTTGAAAGAATGAGAAAATAGTTGTGCTTAAAGATAAGCAACTGAGGAGTTCTCTGGTGGTCCAGTGGTTAAGAATCTGCCTGCCAATGTAGGGGACATGGATTTGATCCCTGGGCTTAGAAGATTCCATATGCGGGTGGGGCAACTAAGCGCATGCACCACGACTACTGAGACCACATGCTGCAACTACTGAAGTCTGTATCCTAGAGCCTGTGCTCTGCAACAAGAAAAGCCATCACAATTAGAAGCTCTCGCATGGCAACTAGAGAGGAGCCATTGCTTGCCTCAACTAGAGAAAGCCTGTGCACAATAATGAAGACCCAGCATAACCAAAAATAAATAAAATTAGTTTTTAAAAAATATAAGCAGCTGAATTCTTAATATTAAAAGAAAACAAGTATTAAAAAACTGACTCAAACTGGTAGGTATGTCAAAGGCTTCTTTAGTCAAAGTAGAGATGAACAGCAAAGAATGTGCAGTAGCTTCAGCTCATCTATTAACGTGTGAACTTCCAGGCCTGCCAAGAGACTTAGAGTAGCTGAAGTGTCATAATAGGCTTTTAGTTTTCAACAGAATCAGAGAGAAATTACATTTTAACTCTTATTAATTCCAACATCCTGTTAATTGAATACTTCAACAAACTCGTTAATGAGTGTTGACAGAAGAATGGAAGATCAATTGTTTCTTATTGTGGCTTTTTAGTTGACATTACCTTCAAAATGGGCTTCCCTGGTGGCTCAGAGGTTAAAGCATCTGCCTGCAATGCGGGAGACCTGGGTTCGATCCCTGGGTTGGGAAGATCCCCTGGAGAAGGGCATGGCAACCCACTCTAGTACTCTTGCCTGGAGAATCCCATGGACAGAGCTTGGTGGGCTACAGTCCATGGGGTCGCAAAGAGTCAGACACGACTGAGCGACTTCACTTTCAAAAAGAAAAGCTAACAAATTACATTGGGAAATCTATATTTGTAACCAGAAAATAAATTGCTATTACAGTAACTTTGCTGAGGTAGGTTGACTACAGTATAAAGGGCATTTATTTTTAGGTAAATTACTGGTGTTCAAAAATATTCTATTTGCAAGGCTAATTTGGTTAGCTACTTTGAAGAAAAGAGTTAAGATAACATGCTTGAGACTGCTTTCCTAAGAAGGGTCTGTTAGTAAGGCTGAACTTTGCCTGGCATCTGGGAACTTGGATTTGGGGAGGGTTCCCACCAGTCCCCAAACTGATAAGGGTGATTCACTGTGATTCTAAATGGTTTGCGCAAACAATGTAGTTCCTGCTGAACTCTGCTTTCCTTCTGGAAGTCTGCAGTGCTGAAAGCTCAGCTTCTCTGCACAATGGTGCCAAGTCAAATCTTGGAGACAAGAGTTTTGCCTGAAGTAGAAAAGAGTAGCTTTATTGCTTTGCCAGGCAAAGGGGGCCACAGCAGGCTAATGCCCTTAAAACCATGTGTCCTAACTTGGGCTAGATACTGAGAAGTTTTATACTAATGGTTCAAAGAGGGTGTGATCAGCTCGTGGACATTCTTCTTATGGGTTACTGGTGAGGTAGGTAGGAGTCCACATCATCGACCTTCAGGTCCAACTGGTCTGGGATCTACGTGCTTGTGGGCAGCATACCATTATTAATTGTTAACTTCTCCCACCCGGAGGGGCTTTCAATATCTGCAAAATAGCTCAAAGATACTCTTGTGTGTATCCATGAATGGGGAAATGGGAAAACAGGACCTTGACCCAAGGCTGCTCTTGACTGTTTGTTTCTCCCTAGTCTCACATCCCCTCCCTTCCCTATTAACAACTGCTTGAATCTGCCTGTTAGAACTCAGGGAAGGTCATGGAGGCTGAATGAAGGCTGTTTCCTATAATCAAGGAAATGGGTGATACAGAAAAGCCTCATTCCCAGGAGTCCCACTGGGCCCTGCATAGTATCATCTGGAATTTTGATTCATGATTGGCAAAGGGTACCTATGTGACCAGCCCCCAGTGAAAACCCCAAATGCTAAGTCTCTAATGGATGCTCTGGATAGTAACATCACGCGTATGTTGCTGCATTTTTCTTGCTGGGGAAAGTGTGCACTCTGACGCCTAATGGGAGGAATAAAACCTAGCAAGACCCTGCAGGCCTTCCCAGGTATAAAAGCCCCTCCGTGTCCTCCATTTCTTTTCTGTAGAAAAAGGCTTTAGTCTCCTAAGCCCTTCCTGAGTGCCAAAGAGCAGACTCAAGCATTTGCTAATTAGGGAAGTGAGGAAATGCCGAAACAAAGGAAAAGCACTTAAGCAAGAAAAGTTGTGAGAGCTTAGATAATAGTTCAGCGATAAAACAGAGTCTTAGTTCTTCCTCAAGAGATCCACATAATGTTGTTATTGTTGTTCAGTTACCCAATCGTGTCCGACTTTTGCAACCCCATGGACTGTAGCATGCCAGGCCTCCCTGTCCCTTACCATCTCCCAGAGTTTGCCCAAGTTCACGTTCATCACATCAGTGATGCTATCCAACCATCTCATCCTCTGACACCCTCTTCTTCTGCCCTCAATCTTTCCCAGCACTGGGAACTTTTACAATGAGTTGTCTGTTCACATCAGATGACCAGGAACTTCAGCTTCAGCATCAGTCCTTCCAGTGAATATTCGGGGTTGATCTCCCTTAAGATTGACTGGTTTGGTCTCCTTGCTGTCTAAGGGACTCTCAGGAGTCTTTTCCAGCACCACAGTTCGAAAGCATCAATTCTTTGGCATTCTGCCTTCTTTACGGTCCAACTCTCATAATCGTATGTGACCACTGGGAAGACCATAGCCTTGACTATATAGACCTTTGTTGGGAGAGTAATGTCTCTGCTTTTCAACACACTGTCTGTGTTTGTCATCACTTTCCTGCCAAAAAGAAATTATCTTCTGATTTCATGACTGCAGTCACCATCTGCAGTGATTTTGGCTTCCCTGGTAGCTCAGCTGGTAAAGAATCCATATAATAATCTGACATATATCTTTGAGTCATTCTGCAAACACTAAGACTACCCGCCTAGCTAGAGGATGGTGACTACATTCTGACCACAAGCAGGTAGACCTCAAACTGATTAGAACCAGAAAGTTGATGAATGATTAAGATTACCAAAACATCACCCTGTTACCTTACCACCAACCAATCAGAAGAAAGTCTTGTATCCTGCAGCAGTCACACCAAATGCTGCCTTTCAAAAACTCTCCCCTGAAAGCCATCAAGGAGTTCTGGTCTTTTGAGCATGAGCTGCCCATTCTCCTTGTTTGAAAGTGAAAGTTAGTCGTTCAGTCATGTCCAACTCTTTGTGACCCCATTGACTGTAGCCCACCAGGCTCTTCTGTCCATGGGATTTTCCAGGCAAGAATACTGGAGTGGGTTGCCAGTTCCTTCTCCAGAGGATCTTCACAACTCAGGGATTTTCCCGACCCAGGGATCGAACCCGGCTCTCCCACATTGCGGGCAGATGCTTTACCATCTGAGCTTCCAAAGAAGCTCTCTCCTTGTTTGGTGCCCTGCAAATAAATGCTGTACTTTTTTTCACTACCAGCTGTTATCAGTAGATAGGCTTTGCTCGTCAGTGGGCAAGTAGACCCAAATTTGATTCGGTAACAGGAAGAGGACAAAAGGAAGCCTGCATGTGGATTCTTCTAGATTCTGATTGTGTCTTTTCCCCTCATGATCTGGCTGTATATCCATGCTGTGTCACTGTAATAATTCTTAGCGATGTGTGCGACTGTATGTTGAGTCCTAAGAGTCCTAGTGAATGTCTGAATGCAGGGATGGTCTTGGAGACCCTTTAAAACAGGTACTTTCTACAGGCATTTTATATCCACAAGCTTTAATTTAAAAAGCAGTACTAAGTTGGTGTGTTTCATCAGAAAGATGATGTCTCACCCTGTTCTGACAAGATAAATAAAACTCCAAATATATTTGCAATCTGTGATTTCAATACATCAGCCTGCAACAAATGTTTTACACAGTAAAAAGCTCTGAAAGAGAATCAGAAAGGCAATGAATGCACACAGCAGAAACAATAGCTCACTTTTAAAGAAAAATAAGCAGAAGTGTCATTGTTCCTTTAGCCTTGGGGCACAATTATTCTTTGTTCTGAGAATTGTGAGTAAAAATAAATCCAAGAAGCCATATGAAGATCTCTTGTGGACTTTTAAAAATATCAGCCAACGGAGAAAGTGGGCAGAGATAAAGAGGAATCATGTTATTAACGGATGTTGTCCTTTTTATTTTTTTTATGTTTTTTTCTCCTTTAAATTTTTTTTTGGCTTTGTAAATATTATCTTTTTAAAATCACAGTTAATTACCTTTACTACAATATCCACATGTGTTTTATCTACTCTTCTTTTTAGGTACTGGAGGGCTGTTAAATGTATGTGAACAAAGGAAGAAAAAATATTCACGCAATATGTTTTGAAATGGAATTGAAAACAAAAGAAAAGAACAAAGCAGAGCGTTCATTGAGATCATCATATAAAAGAAAAGAAAGAAAAAATCCTGCCTGACAGGATTAAAATGCCAACGCCTGACATCAGGTAAAATCAAAATGTCAGTTTCATAATAAGTATGTCATGAAGAGATACTGTAACACAAAATGAAATGTTAGAAAACAGCAGTGCAGTACAGTGTACATCTAAGCATCACTGTAGTTTTTTCTCATCCTTTAAAGCAATGTGATGTTTTGAGAATGCATAAAATATAATGTTATGACAACGTTTAACACATTTCATATAGTTTCACAGAGTATTTCCAGAATATGAGTAATAATTTAAGAAAGATATTTCATCTGTTCAGAGTGTGGCTTGAAACTCTCTTCCTCTCCTCTAAGATTCTTGTAACGTTTATGCATCTTTAGCATTTCCCCGATCCTGTTTTTACACTTGTCACCCACTGACTACTTTTGTAATTAACTTTATTTTTCTCTGTAAACTAAAGATTTCTTAATGAAACAAATGGTAAAAGACTGGCCTTAAGGGGAAATGGATTTTGCTAGAAAAGTTGCGAGAGAATAAGATTAAAACGAAGAAAGATCAGTGAGAGTAATGAATAGTTTGAGGACTACATATGGCATGGAGTTACTCTAATTGGAATGTAAAGCCTGTTGAAATGATTTCACATGAAAATAGATATGAAAAATAACTATGTCTATCAAAGAGTTTTAATATTCTCTCAAAAAGGATTATTTTCCAATACTCTCTAGTTACAATATATAAATCATTTGTAACAGATATTTTTGTTACATTCCTCATAATAAAGGTGAATGGATTTCACTTCACAAAATTCTAAGACTTTAAACTCCTTTAAGGAAGGGAATGAATCCATTTCTCCTTGCTTATATCTTTCTCCCCATACCCTCAGATTCTTTTCAATGCTTAGTTCATAATAGAAGTTTGGAGAAAAGTATAGGGGGTGATGGGGGCACTTTGCTCCTTTCCTTGCTATGTCGACTTGGGAGAAAAATGCACTCTATCAGAGTTACGAGTTGGTTTTTTGTTTGTTTTTTTGTAACTTTTTATTTTATATTGGGGTATAGTTGATTAACAATGTTGTGTTAGTTTCAGGTGTACAACAAAGTGATTCAGTTATACCTATACATATATCTGTTCTTTTTCAAATTATTTTCCCAATTAAGTTATTACAGTTCCCTATGCTATGCAGTAAGTCCTTGTTGGTTATCCATTTTAAATATAGCCATGTGCACATGTCAAGACCTTCCTGAGGACTATAGCCCAAGGAGACAGGCTCTCAGTAGCTCTGAGGGAACTGCTCCAAGAAGGAAGAGGAAGAAACCTCATTTGTACATGACATTTGGCTAGGGAATCATGCAGTCGAGCATGCAGCTTGGTAAAAGATTACTGCTATTCACAAAGAACAGATATCTCAAGTTAATGATCTGAGTGCTTTTCTATGTATGGATCTAACTATCTAAGGGGATTTGTTTTTTCCAAAGCACAGACAACCTCATCCTGTTTTTCATCCTGAATTCCTCTCAGGGTGCCTGGTCAGTCAGTAACGACTTAGAGCTGGGTGCTGAGCAATGCTTTTTGTTCTTCCTTGTTTACAGCTATGTTATAAAAAATTAATTTTTCTTTGTAATTCATAATTGAGAGGTGGACTGCCGCTCTATCTGATTTCACTTCTACAGTTTCCACTGGATTCTATTTATGGTTATTACTTCTTTGCTGAGAGCCCCTGTCTTTACATTCATTCTGAAGGTATTTTTATTTAATTTCCCGAGCATAATTACAATATCCTTGTGTAATAATTTAGACAACCCTAGAGTCACCTTAGGGTTGATCTCTGTTGATTATCTTTTCTGCTAAAAATTGGGCCACGTTTTCCTGTTCTGTTGTATGCTTTTGGATTTTTGCTGGCTATTGTGAATGTTATATCATGGAGGTTTGGATTCTGCTATAGTCTCCTGAAGAGTTGGTTTTGATATTTTGCTTGTTTGTTTTCAAATCAGGTATGTCCTTTGGTTGGTTTCAGACTTCACGGTCTGAATCTCCTGAGGTGACGACATCTCAAATTTCAGCTCTCACAGATAAAACTGTGTTAATTTGAGCCTACCCCAGCCCCTGTGTGGTTCAAGGGTCAGCCGCAGAGCTGAACAAAATTTATAGAGAGAAATGGATACACTCCCCCTCTTGTCTCCTTTTCATTGTCATGCCCCTCGTTTCCAGTGTCTGTGGTTGCCCTGGATTTTGTCCTCTAGTTCTTCAGGCCAGAAATTCTGGAGATTTTCTATCCAAGTTTTAGCCACTCCAGGTAGAGAGATCTTCGTTTTGTCCTCAGTCTAATGGATGTTAAACTGGTTCTGTGCACTGTTCCTCCTTTTGAGTTTTGAGTTTCCTCCAAGACCTCCTGTTTTTGTTTATTCTCCAATGCTTCCCAGTCACTGTTTTATATTATTTTTCCCCCAGAATTTTTAATTGTTTCCTGTGGCAGGATTGGATCTAGTAGAGCTACTCAGCTATAGTAATAGCAAAACTTTATAGCTCTGTGTGACTTCACATATGACAGCTGTAAAATGAACTTTATGGCTATAAAAGTTTCTGTGGTGTTTTCACTAGTGGGCTATTATTAATTAATATAATAAAAATAATCAGCATGGCTATTAAAAGGGAGCCTCCCAGATGTAACTTTTTATAAGCTATTTAAATATTTTAAAAATAGGCTTTTCAAAAGAGCGTAAAATAAAAATAGAGCAATACTACTTGGAAAATCATATTGTAAATTAATATTTGAAGGAAGAATAAGTGGCATTGCAGAAGACATAAGATGAGAAGTAAACACAAAGGCTGTGGCCTTGATTCTAAGTCACTATAGATAAAGACATTGGACCTCAGAATAGGTTTACTACCTTAAAGTCTGATGTGGGTTGGCAGGGGTCTTTTCTGTTTAGTGACTCAGGGATCCAGGTTTCCACCAGTTTGTTGTATTCCCATGTAAACATGTGGCTTGCATAACCTCTGCTATCAGGAGAGAAAGAACCAGAGAGTTGCTTCTACACAGGCTTTTTATAGCCAGACTTGGAAATGGCATATGCCATTTCTGTCTACATTACATTGGCAAGAACTCAGTGAAATGGTCCCAATCCATCTTCAAAGGAGGCTGGGAATATTGTCTTTCTGTGTGTCCAGGAAGATGAAGTAGTATGGTGAATACATAGTGCTGTATGTGCAATGCTCTCCTTTTCATTGAGGATACTATTAGAGGGAAAAGGGCTTCCAAGGTGACTCAGACAGTAAAGAATCTGCCTGCAATGCAAGAGACCCAGGTTCGATCCCTGGGTTAGGAAGATCCCCTAGAGGAGGGAATGGCTACCCACTCTAGTATTCTTACCTGGAGAATCCCACGGACAGAGGAGTCTGGCAGGTCATGGCCCATGGGGTCGCAAAGAGTCAGACACAACTGAGCAACTAACACACACACACAAGGGGAAGAAAGATAATTTTTAGTCCACATTTCTCTTCTTAATAGGGGGAAGAGTTGCTACTTCTTGCATATCACAAGAGTATCGATGGGATCAAGACTACCTCAAAAAAGTATTTCTGCAACTGATCCAAAAAAAGCAAAAAGACCTACTTAACAATAAAAAATAATATCTTTATAGATATTTGAGGGAGTGTTTTTATAAGATGTTCTTTCTGCTCCCATTAATCAGTAGTCTTAGCAACCTACTCTATATTATAAGATAATAGAGTCTGTAGTTGTTGATTCAGTATATGTATTAATAGCTTTTATGTACAAGAAGGTAATTTACAGCGTATATGGAGGGTAGGAGCACTGGGAAGTTACCATTGAGGGGGTGCGTCTGGGGCTACCTTCATGCTTATTGTCCTTCAACCCCAAGGAGGCTTGGCTAGTGGACTTGGCTTTGACCTTTCTCTCTTGGGGCTCCCTGCCCTAACATGCAGGAGTGGCCTATATATAATCCATTTAGGAATCCCAAAGCTTGAAAAGTTCTCCATCGTTTGTTCATTCTCCCCTCAAAAATATTCCCTCCATCAGATTTTGGACTTACCATGAGTGAATTATTTTATTGTTACAGTTGGGTTTTAATCTTTTTTAACCTTGGAATATCTTAGCTGATCTTTCATCATTTATCTGGTGGGTTTTGTTTTATTATTGTAACAAACTTTAACCTCTTTCCTCAGTTTTACTAGTTAATGTTTAAAACACTTAGTTTTTTAAAACTCCTTTCATACATATATACAGAGAGGGAGAGAAGTAGAAAGAGAGGAAAAAAACAAGATACAGGAAAATGGCAATTTCTGGACACAGGACAGTATTTTTGTGCAGAAATGATCAGAAACTATTTTCCAAAAAAGCCCATATCTGTCATAATAATTTTATCAAGAACTTATTTTAATAAAATACAATATTATTTTAATATCATTTTAGAATATGTTATAGTATATATTATAATGGTATATATTATTTCTAGAATTATATATTATAATACAGTAATATATTATTCTATATTAATATATTACATATCATGTTTTCTAGAATTTATACAATATAAAGTATATGAAAAATCCCCCAAAAGATCAAAAGAAAAAGAAAAAATACTCACAGTCCTATCATTCAATAATTGTTTATAATTTAGAAAGTTTATACACTGAAAACTTGATGATATTTTGAAGTAGAGAGAGAGCAAATCCACTACAGAATCGTGAACAGCTGGTTAGCTGAGGAGGCAGTCTGTAGAAATGGAGAGAATGGGAGATTTGAGACATTGATATTAGAAGAGCATAAAACAACTAAATGAATGAAAAGGAGTCAGGGAGGAAATTTTTTTTTTTCCTCTATCCTTCTAAGTTCTCCTGGATGGTCTAAGAGTTAAACTGATATCAGACAGATTAACAGCAGAAAATCAAACAAAAGTTTAATAACATGTAGACAGGGAAGAAACCCAGCAAAATTCAGTAACTTGCCAAAATGGCTGAAACCCTCACCTTCAATACCATCTTTAGCTAAAGAAGTAGGGGTGGTGGTTCGGGACTTCAAAGAGGAGGTAGGCAATTCACACAGAGATGGAAAAGCAAATATTTGCTAACCAAATGTTTACTGGGCCACACAGAGACCATGGGACACAGAGTGGACCCTGATCTCTAGACCCTGCTGTGTTTCCCTAGTACATCTAGCCCACGTTCTTTACATATCTCTGACACGACTGAAGTGACTTAGCAGCAGCAGCAGCAGCAGCAGTGGTAGCTCTACTTTGAGAATGGGACTTCTGTCTAAATTTTTTCATGCAGTGAGGTGTAAGCTCAAAGATGATTCTGAATCTTTTAGACCTTGATTGTTTTCAGCTTGAAATAATCCACACATCAAAGAGACACATTTTGGTGTGGCTGATTTTGTTCCCATATAGAGTATAAATGTTATAAAAGTATTGTTGTTGTTCTTCAATGGCTCAGTCGTGTCCAATCCTTTGCAACTCCAAGGACTGCAGTATGCCAGGTTTCCCTGTTCTTTACCATCTCCCGGAGTTTGCTCAAACTCATGTCCATTCAGTCGGTGATGCCATCCAACCATCACATCCTCTGTCGTCCCCTTCTACTCCCACCTTCAATCTTTCCCAGCATCAGGTTCTTTTCTAATGAGTCAGCTCTTTACATCAGGTGACCAAAGTATTAGAACTTTAGCATCAGTCCTTCTAAAGAATATTCAGGATTGATTTCCTTTAGGATTGACTGGTTTGATCTCCTTGCAGTCCAAGAGACTCCCAAGAGTCTTCTCCAACACCGCAGTTCAAAAGCATCAATTCTTTGGCCCTCAGCTTTCTTTATGATCCAACTCTCACATCCGTACATGACTACTGGAAAAACCATAGCTTTGACTAGATGGATGTTTGTCAGCAAACTAATGTCTCTACTTTTTAATATACTGTCTATGTTTGTCATAGCTTTTCTTCCAAAGAGCAAGCGTCCTTTACTTTTATGGCTGCAGTCACCATCAGCAGTGATTTTGGAGCCCAAGAAAATAAAGTCTGCCACTGATTCCATTGTCTCCCCATCTATTTGCCATGAAGTGATGGGACCAAATGCCACGATCTTCACTTTTTTAATGTTGAGTTTTAAGCCAACTTTTTCACTCTCCTCTTTCACTTTCATCAAGGGGCTCTTTAGTTCCTCTTCACTTTCTGTCATAAGGGTGGTATCATCTGCATATCTGAGATTATTGATATTTCTCCCAGCAATCTTGATTCTGGCTTGTGCTTCATTCAGCCTGGCATTTGGCATGATGTATTCTGCATAATAGTTAAATAAGCAGGGTGACAATATACAGTCTTGATATATTTGTTTCCCAATTTGGAACCAGTCCGTTGTTCCATGTCTGGTTCTAAATGTTGCTTCTTGACCTGTATACAGATTTCTCATGAGGCAGGTCAGGTGGACTGGTATTCTCAACTCTTGAAGAATTTTCCACAGTTTGTTCTGATCCACATGGTCAAAGGCTTTAACCTAATCAATGAAACAGAAGTAGATGTTTTTCAGGAATTATCTTGCTTTTTCGTTGATCCAACAGATGTTGACAGTTTGATCTCTGGTTCCTCTGCCTTTTCTAAATCCAGCTTGTGTATCTGAAAGTTCTCAGTTCACGTACTGTTGAAGCCTAGCTTGAAGGATTTTGAGCATTTCTTTGCTAGTATGTGAAATGAGTGCAATTGTGCGGTAGTCTGAACATTCTTTGGCATTGCCCTTCTTTGGGATTGGAATGAAAACTGACCTTTTCCAGTCTTCTGGCCGCTGCTGCATTTTCCAAATTTGCTGTCATATTGAGTGTAGCACTTTCACAGCATCATATTTTAGGATTTGAAATAGCTCAACTGCTAATCCATCACCTCCACCAGCTTTGTTCATAGTGATTCTTCCTAAGGCCTGCTTGACTTTGCACTCCAGGATGTGTGACTCTAGGTGAGTGATCACACCATCGTGGTGATCCAGGTCATGAAGATCTTTCTTGTATAGTTCTTCTGTGTATTCTTGCCACCTCTTCTTAATATCTTCTGCTTGTGTTAAGTCCATACCATTTCTGTCCTTTATTGTGCCCATCTTTGCATGAAATGTTCCCTTGGTTTCTAATTTTCTTGAAGAGATCTCTTGTTTTTCCCATTCTGTTGTTTTCCTCTATTTCTTTGCATCATTCACTTAGGACGGTATAGTTTTACCATTTTTAAGGAAAAGAAAAGAAGTGATGAGCCACAAACCAAATCTCTTAGATCAAGAAAAACCTTTTAAATGCTAGTTTCTCAAAAGAATAAATGCCAGAGGTAGCTCATAAGTCCTAAATATAGAAAAATTGTCACACAGAAGACTAATAACATTAGCACTAAAAGCCTTATCTTGGGACTTCAGAGTAGCCAATGTGCTTCAGAAACAAACAGGATAAATTAAAAAATAAATCAAGAATATTTAAACACTAAAACAAACAAACAGGATGAGGCAAAACTAATTAATGTCCCCAGTTTGAAAAGAGCAATCTGGCAAATTCTTCACTGGATGCAAAAAAAAAAAAAAAAAAGAAATTATTCCATTTATATTTATTTTGATTATATATTTTATATGCATCTCTTTTTCAAATAACTACTGCTCTTGCATTTAGGATTAATAACAGAAAAAATCATGCTGAGGTTTTGTTTCTTGCTGAACTCAAAATTGAATAAGAAATGACTATAAACAAAGAAGGCAATGGCACCCTACTCCAGTACTCTTGCCTGGAAAATCCCATGGATAGAGGAGGCTGGTAGGCTTCAGTCCATGGGGTCGCTAAGAGTCAGACATGACTGAGTGACTTCACTTTCACTTTTCACTTTCATGCATTGGAGGAGGAAATGGCAACCCACTCCAGTGTTCGTGCCTGGAGAACCCCAGGGATTCTTGTGGGCTGCCGTCTATGGGATTGCACAGAGTTGAATACGACTGAAGCAATTTAGCAGCAGCAGAAGCAGCAATGACTACAAAAGCTCAAGAACTTATAGACTCATGAAATAATTTATAGAGGCATGTAACAGAAAAGAAAGTGAAGAAGGGAGAGTGGAAGAAGAGCAAAGGAAGGCAAGAGGAAAGCAGAAGAGGGATTTTTTTTTCTCAAGTTTTAAATAGGTTTTGTTTTTAAAAGAAATGAGCCATGTACGCTACAAGTTCCCAAGTTCAATCTAAGAATCTTCCATTACCAAACTTCTTAAATTGCTATTAAAAGTTAAATTACTGTTTAGTTCCTCACAGCTTAGGCATTCTAGGCACCCCTGTTGAAAACATTGACCCGATTAGTTTTTCAGTTTACTTTGGGAAATTTGTTCTTTAGTTTCTAATTAAGCCATGTGTGATAGACTGAATAATGAACCCTGAAGATATTCACATCCCAATCCCTGGAACCCGTGAATATATTATCTAACATAGTGAAAGGATCTTTGCAGATTGATTATCTTGAGGAGGGAAAATTAGCCTGCATCATTTACTTGTGTGCTAAGTCATGTCTGACTCTTTGTGACCCCATGGACTGCAGCCTGCCAGGCTCCTCTGTCCAAGGGATTCTCCAGGCAAGAATACTGGAGTGGGCTGCCATGCCCTCCTCCAGGGGATCTTCTCAACCCAGGCATCCAATCGAGGTCTCTAACACCTTCTCCATTGGCAGGTGGGTTCATTACTACTCACACCACCTAGGAATCCTCTGAATTATTTAACTGAGTCTTAAATGTAATCACAGGTTTCCCTAGTAGTTCAGAGGGTAAAGAATCTGCCTGCAATGCAGGAGACCTGAGTTCAATCACTGGGGAAGAGCCCCTGGAGAAGGAAACGACAACCCATTCCAGTATTCTTGCCTGGAAAATCCCATGGACAGAGCAGCCAGTGGGCTACAGTCCATGGGGTCACAAAGAATCAGACAGAACTGAGCAACTAATGTCCTAAATGTAATCACAAGAGTTCTTATGAGAGGGAGATGGAGGGAGATTTGGCAATCAAAGATGGAATACAACAATGGAACCAAGAGGTTGGAGGGATATGAGGAAGGGGATGAAAGGAACCACTAGACAAATGATACAGGAGATCTAAAAAAACTGGACCATCTATTGATGGAACCATGCTCAAAGAAGATTCCTGGGCTTTAGGTCAAAAGACTGATAAATAAATGTACATATAGTTTTATGTTAAAATGACATTTTCAATTTTCCATTTTAGCCAACTTTCCAATTATTAAACCAATTCCAATCCTAATTGCTTTTAATGAGGGATTCTCCTACAAGTTGGTTTATTTTACTATAACTTAGTAGCTTAAAAACACAAAAATAAGACCCAAATCCTATAGAGATGCAAAATTCCCATGACATATAAGTATTGCTCCACTCAGTCTTTCCTTCCATACTTATAAAAATATATATTTTATTATTTATTTTTGGGTGAGCTGGGTCTTGGTTGCTGTGCAGGCTTTTCTCTAGTTGGAGTGAGCAGGGGCTACCCTCTAGTTGCAATGCATGGCCTTCTCATTGCAGTAGCTTCTCTTGTTGCAGAGACAAGCTCTAGGGTGTGTGGGCTTCAGTAGTTGCGGCTCCTGGGCTCTAGTGCACAGGCTCAGTAGTTGTGGTAAACAGGCTTAGTTGCCCCTCGGCATGTGGGATCTTCCCTAACCAGGAATCAAACCCGTGTCTCCTGCATTGGCAGGCAGATTCTTTACCACTAGGGAAGCCACCTTCCATACTTTTTTTAAAATTAATCTTAAATAGTAATGTGCCTGTCATCCATGGCATCCTGTATGCCCTAGCTCATGCAACATTCATCTTATAAAATAAGGGCCAAGGTCTTTCCATACTGAGGTTGCCCTCTGTAGCTGGTGCAGGATTTGCTTTGCACCTACTTTCAAACATTTCAATGTTGCATCTTTCTTGTTATCTTACCTTAAAAAGTCATATTGAAGTAAATGGTGTCAGAACTCTCCTGAGACCTAGCCTATTGTGTTGCCCTGGGCCACCCAAAGGGTCTATCCAACCAGAAATGAGGGAAATTTACTACTACCTCCCAGCAAAATAATCAGAATTTCCTTTTTCTTATTCAAGATCACAATAACTTAATAACTACTTCTGGTTTGACTATAGTGGACTGAAGTGAGGAAGGCAGTGGGATCTCAGGAAGATGTTGATAGAATCATCTAAATGTTCTAGTAACTAGGAATTGGGCTTTTCTCAAAATGTCTTATATGGAAATTTTGTGATTATTGGGGGGAAAATGTTCTCTATTTTGAGGGTCAGGTTAGGAAAAGTCTGCAGCTATTGATCAAAAGGGAAGATTAATAGGAAGGAAGTAAATATTGTACAATAATATTTATTATGGAAAATACCTTGATGCTGGGGAAAATTGAGGGCAGGAAGAGAAGGGGGTGACAGAGGATGAGATGGTTGGATGGTATCACCAACTCAATGGACATGAGTTTGAGCAAACTCCAGGAGATAGTGAAAGACAGGGAAGTCTGGGATGCTGCAGTCCATGGGGTTGCAGAGTCAGACATGATATAGTAACTGAAGAACAAGAAAATGCACTTGTCATAGCAAACACCCTCTTCCAACAACACAAGAGAAGACTCTACACATGGACATCACCAGATGGTCAACACTGAAATCAGATTGATTATATTCTTTGCAGCCAAAGATGGAGAAGCTCTATACAGTCAACAAAAACAAGACCAGGAGCTGACTGTGGCTCAGATCATGAACTCCTTATTACCAAATTCAGACTTAAATTGAAGAAAGTAGGGAAAACACCGCGGATGGTGATTGCAGCCACGAAATTAGAAGACGCTTACTCCTTGGAAGAAAAGTTATGACCAACCTAGAGAGCATATTCAAAAGCAGAGACATTACTTTGCCGACTAAGGTCCGTCTAGTCAAGGCTATGGTTTTTCCAGTGGTCATGTATGGATGTGAGAGTTGGACTGTGAAGAAGGCTGAGCACCGAAGAATTGATGCTTTTGAACTGTGGTGTTGGAGAAGACTCTTGAGAGTCCCTTGGACTGCAAGGAGATCCAACCAGTCCATTCTGAAGGAGATCAGCCCTGGGATTTCTTTGGAAGGAATGATGCTAAAGCTGAAACTCCAGTACTTTGGCCACCTCATGCGAAGTGTTGACTCATTGGAAAAGACTCTGATGCTGGGAGGGATTGGGGGCGGTAGGAGAAGGGGATGATCCAGGATGAGATGGCTGGATGGCATCACTGACTCGATGGACGTGAGTCTGAGTGAACTCCGGGAGTTGGTGATGGACAGGGAGGCCTGGCATGCTGCGATTCACAGGGTTGCAAGGAGTCGGACACGACTGAGTGACTGAACTGAACTGAACTGAACTGAAGCAAGTAAGTAAGTAAGTGAACTCGCTCAGTCGTGCCCGACTCTTTGCAACCCCATAGACTGTAGCCTATCAGGCTTCTCTGTCCATGGGATTCTCCAGGCAAGAATACTGGAGTGGGTTACCATTTCCTTCTCTAGGGGATCTTCCCGACTCAGGGATTAAACCCGAGTCTCCTGCATTGGAGGCAGACACTTTAACCTCTGAGCCACCAGAGAAGATAATATTTATTAAGGTAGGACTTAAAAAAGTCCTTATCCTTGGGCTTCTTCACAAGGATAAAAAGAGACTTGGTCCCTCTTTTCCCAGTGATGATGGATTTAGGAAAATCAACTCAGATTATGATGAAACTAAAGACATGTTAGAGCTGAAGGCAAAATGACCAACAAACATTCAGACTAAATATAGGGCAGGTACAAAATCACTTGAACATTGCATTGATTTTTCCATCTGAAAGCAGGATGTTTGTTTGAGTAAAAGATTTCAGAATTCCAATGTCTCAGATTAAGAGTCATAACTCTGAGCCTTAAAAGAGATAATTGTGATTTAGAAGCAAGAGCACAAAATGAGGTTTCCGAAGACTTGAATTCTAGTCCCAAATCCATTCTATATGTAGGTGAAGATACTTAAACTCTCAGAGCTGAGTGAATTAAGATCTGACACTTACTAGATTCTAATCTAGTCCTTGACCTTTAGCAGCCATGATCTTGGGTACAGTGCTTAACCTTTCCTAGCCTTGGGTTTGCTATTTGCAAAACAGGAATAATAATAGAACCAAAATGTAATAGGTAGAAGTGATGATTACATGGAATAAATATGTAAAGAACATAGCACTGTGGCCAGCATGCAAGTACTCAACAAATATTAGCTGTAATTATTCATTTTGTGGGGAGGTGGTTAGAGAGACTGGCAGGGAGGAATGAATGTCAGAATCGGTGGCATTAGCTCTTTGAAAGGGTGCTGTTTTTTAAAAAGGTATTAATAATTTTTCAGCCTCTAAAGAAATGCTGGTGCCCTAAGGCATAGTCCTGGGTGACCACACCCTAGTCAAATTCTCATCACAGATCTTGCTCTTTGGCATGAAGATCAGGGTCTGTGAATACCTTTTGTGTAGTCCTCATTCTGTTTAATCAGAAACTAGACAATTAGCCTGGGGAATAAAAGAATATGAAATATAACTTATATGTATAATAATTATATTAACTTTTCTTCTAGTATTGACAGTTCAGTTCAGTTCAGTCGCTAAGTCGTGTCTGACTCTTTGCGACCCCATGAATCGCAGCACGCCAGGCCTCCCTGTTCATCACCATCTCCCGGAGTTCACTCAGACTCACGTCCATCAAGTCTGTGATGCCATCCAGCCATCTCATCCTCGGTCGTCCCCTTCTCCTCCTGCCCCCAATCCCTCCCAGCATCAGAGTCTTTTCCAATGAGTCAACTCTTCGCATGAGGTGGCCAAAGTACTGGAGTTTCAGCTTTAGCATCATTCCTTCCAAAGAAATCCCAGGGCTGATCTCCTTCAGAATGGACTGGTTGGATCTCCTTGCAGTCCAAGGGACTCTCAAGAGTCTTCTCTAACACCACAGTTCAAAAGCATCAATTCTTCGGTGCTCAGCCTTCTTCACAGTCCAACTCGCACATCCACACGTCACCACAGGAAAAACCATAGCCTTGACTAGATGGACCTTAGTCGGCAAAGTAATGTCTCTGCTTTTGAATATGCTCTCTAGGTTGGTCATAACTTTTCTTCCAAGGAGTAAGCGTCTTTTAATTTCATGGCTGCAAACACCATCTGCAGTGATTTTGGAGCCCCAATAAATAAAGTCTGACACTGCTTCCAGTTTCCCCATCTATTTCCCATGAAGTGATGGGACCAGATGCCATGATCTTCGTTTTCTGAATGTTGAGCTTTAGGCCAACTTTTTCGCTCTCCTCTTTCACTTTCATCAAGAGGCTTTTTAGTTCCTCTTCACTTTCTGCCATAAGGGTGGTGTCATCTGCATATCTGAGGTTATTGATATTTCTCCCGGCAATCTTGATTCCAGCTTGTGTTTCTTCCAGTCCAGCGTTTCTCATGATGTACTCTGCATAGAAGTTAAATAAGCAGGGTGACAATATACAGCCTTGACATACTCCTTTTCCTATTTGGAACCAGTCTGTTGTTCCATGTCCAGTTCTAACTGTTGCTTCCTGACCTGCATACAGATTTCTCAAGAGGCAGATCAGGTGGTCTGGTATTCCCATCTCTTTCAGAATTTTCCACAGTTTATTGTGATCCACACATTTAGCGGTTTTAGTGTAATTAGTGAAGCAGAAGTAAATAAATAAATTAAATATTAAATAATTAAATATTAAATATTAAATAAATTAAAAATTAAAGCTAATAAATACCAGATTACCAATTATAGTTGTTCAGTGCTAAGACATGTCCGACCCTTTGCAACCCCATGGATTGCAGCATGCCAGGCTCCTCTCAACTTCACTATCTCCTGGAATTGGTCAAATTCATGTCCATTGAGTCTAACCATCTCATCCTCTGACGTCCCCTTCTTTTTGCCTTCAATCCTTCCCAGCATCAGGGTCTTTGCCAGTGAGTCTGCTCTTCATCAGGTGGTCAAAGTATTGGAGCTTCAGCTTCAGCCTCAGTCCTTCCAATGAGTATTCAGGGTTAATTCCTTTAGGATTGATTGGTTTGATCTCTTTGCTGTCCAAAGGACTCTCAAGAGTCTTCTCCAGCACCACGGTTTGACAACATCAATTCTTTGGCACTCAGCCTTCTTTATGGTCCAACTCTCACATCTGTGCATGACCACTGGAAAAACCATAACTTTGACTATATGCATCTTTGTTGGCAAAGTGATGTCTCTGCTTTTTAATATGCTGTCAGGTTTGTCATAGCTTTCCTTTCAAGGAGCAAGTGTCTTAATTTCATGGCTGCAGTCACCACCTGCATTGATTTTGGAGCCCAAGAAAATGAAATCTATCACTCTTTCCACTTTTCCCCCTTCTCTTTGCCATGAAGTGATGGGACCAGATGCCATGATCCTAGTTTTTTGAATGTTTAGTTTTAAGCCAATGCTTCCACTCTCCTCTATCACCTTCAAAAAAAAGGCTCTTTAGTTCCTCTTCACTTTCTGCCATAAGGGTGGTGTCATCAGCATATCTGAGGTTGTTGATATTTCTCCTGGCAATCTTGATTCCAGCTTGTGCTTCCTCCAGCCCAGCATTTCTCATGATGTACTCTGCATATAACTTAAATAAGCAGGGTGACAATATACAACCTTGACATATTCCTTTCCCAGTTTTGAACCAGTCTGTTGTTCCATGTCTGGTTCTAACTGTTGCTTCCTGACCTGCATACTGGTTTCTCAAGAGACAGGTAAGGTGGTCTGGTACTCTCATCTCTTTGACAATTTTCCCCAGTTTTTTGTGATCCACACATTTAGAGGTTTTAGTGTAGTTAGTGAAGCAGAAGTAGATGTATTTCTTGAAGTCCCTTGCCTTCTCCATGATCCAACGAATGTTGTCAATTTGATCTCTGGTTCTTCTGCCTCTTCGAAACCCAGCTTGTACATCTGGAAGTTCTTAGTTCACTTACTGCTGAAGCCTAGTTAGAAGGATTTTGAGCATAACCTTGCTAGCATATGAAATGAGCACAATTGTACAGTAATTTGAACACTTTTTGGTGTTGCTCTTCTTTAGGATTGGAATGAAATCTGATATTTTCCAGTCCTGTGACCACTGCTATTTTCCAAATTTGCTGACATATTGAGTGCAGCAGTTTAATAGTGTCATCTTTTAGGGTTTTAAATAGTTCAGCTGGAATTCCATCACCTCCAGTGGCTTTGTTGGTAGTAATGCTCCCTAAGGCCCACTTGACTTCATACTCCAGGATGTCTGGCTCTAGGTAAGTGACCACACCATCATGGTTTTCCAAGTCATTAACACATTTTTTTGTACAGTTCTTCTATGTATTCTTGCCACCTCTTCTTAGTATCTTCTGTTTCTCCTAGGTCCTCACTGCTTCTGTTCTTTATCATGCCCATCCTTGCATAAAATGTTGCGTTGATACCTCCAATTTTCTTGAAGAAATTTCTAGTCTTTCTCCTTCTATTGTTTTCCTCCATTTGTTTGCATTGTTCATTTAACAAGGCCTTCTTATCTCTCCTTAGTGTTCCCTGAAACTCTGCATCCAATCAAAATATTCAGATCAATTTGGACATAAAATAAAAAATCCAGTAATCAAATGAAAGTGAACAAACATATGCATCTATTAAAGATGTAAAAATTATCTTTCTCAATACAGGGTTAGTGTTTTTTTTTTCTTTTAGCACCTTCTGTATGTGAAACATTCTACCAGTGAAATGACTAGGACAGATTCCTACTTCCAGGCAGTTACAGATTATCCAGTCTATAGAGTCTGTGTCTACACTTACCAATATACATACCCTCTTGCAGTCTGTCCTCACTGAAATCCCCATATGCTTATTTGACACATGCAAAACAGAAATGAGTTCAGATAGTCTGGCTTATAAAAATATACAAACAGAAGAACCACGAAGGTTAATGGAAAGAAATTCAGGATATTCAGATCTCTAAGGGCAATGACTGGTCTCTTACCAAAAATGTTCCTTTCCCTTTTCAGTCAAAATACTTGGTGTGAAGGACTATTGCTTTGGCCCTGTGGCAATTCTGTTTTTCTTAATAGCCAGTTGTTTCTCAGTTCCATCATAACTCAAGTAAAAAGAAGAAAAGTAATTTGGAGTAAGTCACTTCAGGCCCACAGGCCAATTCACTTGGATTCCACTCAGGTATGTTTATTTTAATAACTGATCTGAAAGCACGTGAAATACCACAGCCGACCAGGTTTTAAACAGAAAAGCATAGAACTTAAAAACTAAGCACGCATGCAGCATGGAATAATAATCAAGTTAGGCTTCTTAAAATGCTAACTGCCAGAAAAACCTGAAGCCAGTAGAGCAAAATTCACAGGGCTACACACACTGAATATTCCTGTTTCTCAGAGGGGCTTTTAAGAAGGCTCAAATTCTGAAGTGGCTCCCTAAAGAAGCAGGGTCAGAGATGGGTCTTATTTGACATGTGTTCTTCTTCCCAAGATATTTGGGTAGGTTTGTTTAAGACTTTTTGTTCGTTCGTTCTTTTTTTTTTTTTTAAAGAAAGAGCAGATGTTGTCAGCAAAAGGCCAGAACAGCAAAAGAGTTTGTTCTCTGGGAAAGGGCTGCACTGTGACAGTGGGTAATGGTTGGAAAGTCACCAGCCGTGTCCTGGCCTCACACAGCATAGACGTGTTAACTAGGGTGCCCTGCACAGACAGTCTGTGGGTGAGAAATTTCCATGTGGCTCGCCTTTGGAGCGCCAAGGACCTTGCACGAAGAGGCGAGAGGCCAGTGGGCGGAATAACGTGTGGGGAGCCAGGCATGTGAAAAGGTGAAAGGGTAATGAGGACCCAGAGTGGTTCCTGGGAGAAGCGTGCTGACGCCTGGGGTGGCTAGCTTGGCCCCGGGCCGAGCTGGGCTTTCTGGAGTGTGAGTGTGCATGGGGTGCACCCAGGGTCCTTGATGACTTCTCATGCCAGTGTTATTTATAAACAGATCTCAAGACTGGAAAGCTCTAACCCAGTGCCCCAAGCCTTAGGTCTTCCATACCCCGGCAGCGGGCCCCGCCCCTCGGTTTCCCAACCTGCCTGGCCCCGCCCTGCCTCTCCTAACTCCTCCCGGGCCCCGCCTCCGCCGCTTCCCACAGCCCTTCCCGTCGGCTCCTGGCTCCAGGCTCCCACCCGGCTCGGCGGAGGTGGAAGCGCGCAGGCGCCGTTGGCGGCAGGCAGAGTGCGGAGTAGCGGCGCGGGGTGCGCGGTGAGTGTGGTGGGCACGCTGGGCTCGCAGCCGCAGAACGTGGTTCGGGCCGGGAGTCCCGAAAGGGATTGGAGTGTGTGCGGGTGACGGCCGGGATAGCCGTCAGTCCCGCGAGGAAAAACCTGCCAGACGTGCGGCAGCGGGATTGGCCGCGCTGCCGGAGGGTGTCCGGCTCCAGCTGCGTGGGGAGCAAGAGTGCCTGGTGGCAGGAGCGGGCGAGGATATGTGGAAGAGGAGAAATTGAAGGAAAGGGCTCCGGAGGCTGAAAGTCTGGACTCAGGCTTGGCAGGACCGGGAGGCTCGCCAAGGGCTCTGGAGGGTGTCCCAGCTTCAAGTTTAGTAGCCCCCGCTTAGTGCCCCTGAGCGGCGGGCGTCCCGGGCCCATCCCTTCCCCCGCTCTGCCGTCCTGGAGTGCAGAGTTGCCAGGAACATTCCTCATCGCGGGGGGAGAGGATTTGGAGGAGGTGGGCTGTCGCCCCAGGTTTGTGCCAAGGAGGGCGTGGCACTCGTGTGACTTTCTTCACCCCGCCCCCGGGAATGTGTCCGTCTTCTGGTACATTGTGCTCATGGACATTTTAACAAAGACTAGGACTGTTTTCTAGGCAGTGGCGGGTGACAGCAGGGGCAAGTCGGTGGAGGGGGGAGCACACAAGGTCGCGGTGCAGCCTTGGGGGACGGGGGAGCGAAAGTGGGGGGCAGACATGGGGGGAGTAGAAGGCAACAATCCTCCTGCCTCAGCTTTTTCCTCCTTTCTGGTCCACTGATTTTGATTATTGGTAGAAACAGCCTCGAGAGGGATGTGAGTGGAAATTAGTGTGTGTGTTCAGACTGGCTGCAGCCATTGGTTTTGTAATTGTGCTGTTGATGTATTTCTAAGTGTCCCTTAAGGAGAAATGGGAAACTAATGGAATTTAAAAGGAAATAATTGAAAGGAAGGATGAAGAGGTGGTGTGTCAAAACTTAGAGCTAAATTAATGCCTTGAGATAGTCCTAGTATAAATTCAGCCAAACTTTGAAGGATGTGGAGGTGTGAAAGTCAGGGTAAGTGGAAGCTGGTTAGGGCGTGGTTGATTGTTTCAATTAAGAATGGATTTGTGTGCGTGTGTGTGTGCGCGTGCGCACGCAAAATTACATTGGGGATATAAAACACCAGGGCGACTCTTGTAATTTAGGATAAGGTTCTGAGGCTTTCATTTTCACGCATAGGGTTTTTATGGAAAGTAGTTATATGTGTTCCCAAGTGTAGATGTTGATATTTTTACTCATTTGTTTAACTTAATACAATAAAACAAACTGAACTTCTTCCTCCTCCACCCCTTTCCCCTCTTGTGAATACTGTTTTATAAACATTTACTTTCAGATCTGAAATGTGTTTAAAGGCACAGTCCCAACCCCCAGATCATAAAGTGGAAGATTTCTTCTTGCATTATTGTCATTTTACTCTTTCTTTTTCAAATGCCACTAACATTACCAAATTTGGGGAGAGAAGTATTAGGGATACATCCCTTTTCCAGTGCCTGATGAACTTCTATTTATCCTTTCAGACTCAGCCCGGTTCACTACTTGGAAAAAACTGGCCAAATCTTTCAGAATGTATTGGGCTTCCCAGGTGGCTCAGTGGTAAAAACAAACAAACAAACCACCTGTCATGCAGGAGATGCGGGTTAGATCCCTGGATGGAGAAGATCCCCTGGAGGAGGAA
The DNA here is from genome assembly GCF_042477335.2 of Ovis canadensis. Classification (NCBI taxonomy): domain Eukaryota; kingdom Metazoa; phylum Chordata; class Mammalia; order Artiodactyla; family Bovidae; genus Ovis; species Ovis canadensis. The sequence goes on along the minus strand of NC_091727.1, from coordinate 37,921,187 downwards.
ATGGCAATCCACTCTGGTATTCTTGCCTGGAAAATCCCATGGACAGGGAGCCTGGTGGGCTCTAGTCCATGGGGGTCTCATAGTGTTGGACACGACTGAACACATATGCACTCAGAATGTATTAATCACCTCCTTTTCTGTCAAGCTGACACTACTGGCCTTTTTTCTCTTGTTACTGGAACCTCAGTCTTCTGTGTTATCCCAGTACCTAGGACTGCTGGGTATATACTCAGTGCCTAGTAAATGCACTTACAGTTAGATGTTAATAAGTGCTATTAGAAAGATAGTAATTCACATCACATAAGGCTCGAGATAATAGAAGAAATTCAGAATGCTGAAATTATAGTGTTTGAACACCATTATTTAGAATATGGATAAGTAATAAACACGGAAATATGTTCCCATGTATTAATCTGTGGAGATCCCTGGGTTGGGAAGATGCCCTGGAGAAGGGAAAGGCTACCCACTCCAGTATTCTGGCCTGGAGAATTCCATGGACTGTATAGTCCATGGGATCGCAAAGAGTTGGACACGACTGAGTGACTTTCACTTATATACTCTTCTTAAAAAGGTGTAAAAGCTTTGTGTATATATATAGGCGAAGTAGACATCAGAAAAAGGCTGATTATTTTTTTAAAGGTTGATTTCTGACTCCAAAACAAGCGAAAAGTCAACGCAAAATGATTAATCATTTGTAGAAAGACACAAGTAGAGTGCCACTGGAATTTAGGAAATTTGTAAGCAGATCGGGCTGACCAGATGGCATCTTCTGGAGGGTAATGTAACTAAAGAAGCTATAACCGATTAGACCAGTTAGACTAATCAGTTGTATTATACTCCTCCTAAATCATAAGGTGACTTAAACATTTGGCTAGGGAGTCTCTTCACAGCACAGTGCCCTCAGTAGACTTGGCCTGACTTTTCTGCCAGCAAGTTCCCTTTAACTCCACCAGCATCCCTGGCCTTCCAGTCACCTTTAGTTCATAACAGAAATTATCTTCCTTTTGCTCATTACAATTCAAGCTCCTCACCCCAACAGCTGGCATTCCCATTGGAGAGAATATCATGAGCAAATGGTTACTCAGTTTATAAGTGAATAAAATTGATACTTTAGTTTTAAAAATGAGTCAGAATCTTGCTTGGTTGGCAACCTGGATGGGAGGGGAGTTTGGGGGAGAACAGATACATGTATATGTATGCCTGAGTCCCTTTGCTGGCCACCTGGAACCATCACAACATTGTTAATCAGCTGCACTCCAATATATATATATATATTTTTTTCTTCTTTTTTAAAATAAGATAAAGCTTAATGAAAAGTTTTTTTAAGAAAAGGTAGAACACCTATTCTGGCTCTTAGTACATTTCTAAGTTTTCTCCCCTCATTTAATTTATCCCCTGTCCACCTAAATGTAAAAACTTTTTTTCTTCATGTCACTTTAAATATAAATATATATAAATAATATTAACCATTATCCCCTCCCTGCCCCCCCGCCCCTGCCAAAACACTCCAAGTTAGTGTCTGGTTTTGTCAGTGAAACTTGGGACTCAGAATGAGTAGCCTCCATAAAACTTCAAAAAAAAAAAAGTTCTACATCCTTTGTGGTCTGTAGACTACTGAAAAAAATTTCCCAACCACTGTGATTAAGGCTTTCTGCTTCCTAGACTTCCTTCCCTATTTCTGGTTTCTCCTCTGATTCTTTGACCAGTCAACCTCAGTCACTTCCACTGAGTCTTCTTCTTAGGGTTCTGTTTAAGACTCTTTCTTTCTGAATATTTGCAGGAGACAGTGATATGGTGGTCAGTGGTGTCAAATTTGGAGGCAAGAGTTTAAACGTCTTTTTCAAAGTGTCAGTGTCCTTACCTGTAAAGATGATTACAACACCTGATAAGTGAGATCAGGTGTGTTAACAGTTTATCAAAGTATCTAGCACATGCTAATTGCCCGGAACACGGTAGCTACAATTATTTGTAATTGCCATTTCTTAGGACACCTACTTAAGCCCACCATGGGCTTCCCTGGTGGCTCAGACGATGAAGAATCTGCCTGCAGTGTGGGAGATCTGGGTTTAATCCCTGCATTGGGAAGATCCCCTGGAGGAGGGCATGACCACCCACTCCAATATTCTTGCCTGGAGAATCCCCATGGACAGAGGAGTCTTGTGGGCTACAGTCCATGGGGTCACAAAGAGTCTGACATGACTGAGCGACTAAACAAACACTGATGACAACTATGTAATTTCAGTAGCAGTTAACTTCAAAATATGAAATGTGTTGACATGTCGCTTCATTCACACTTCAGTCCTGTGAATAGATTCCTCCCATATTTCTAAAAACAGGTGGCTTAGCACCCTGGTTTGCAGACATCAGCGTGCCTAATAATCACAAGAATGAATTGATTTCTGGACCCCATCCCTCCAGTTTCTGATGGGTGGAATGTGGCCTGAGGAATATTCACGTCTTGTAAGTTTCCAAATGATGGTGTTGCTGCCTACCCTCGGATCCACATTGAGTGGCACTGATTTAGATGGCATTAAAACAGATTGGAAGAGGGGAGGGGAGACCAAAACAAAAAGACCAAGATGTTATTGAAGAGAGGAGCATGCTTAAAATTGGTGCTATCGGATGCCTTGGAAAGTTCAGAAAGGATAAAGCTGAGAGAACACAGTTGGATTTGTGTTCTGATTGGAGCCCTTTTATTTGTTTCTCATGTGTGTCAGGTACAAGAGTTGATTTAATTATACTCCTCAATTGGTAGAATATTAATGTTATTATGGCCAGAAAAAAAGAAAAACAACATATGGCAGGTCTTTGAGATAATGGTTCTTAATATGGGGGTGTGCATTAGACTCTGTTAGGGAGCTGTTTTCACCAACACACTTAGGTTTAGTGTGTTGTCTAAAGTGTCTCCCCAGTGCAAACTGATCAAGTCAGAATTTCAGAGTGTGGAACCTGGGCATGAAAAAATTCCAGGAGGGTTTTATGTACACTCTAGTTAAGAACCACTTCTTTGAATAATGCTGGTCAGGAAGTAGAAGCAGTGAAAAAATATATATTTTTAAATTGTTGATGAAGGAAGAAGGGAAGAAAAAAAACTGGAGTTTGAGAATTTTAAGGGATCAAGAAAAGTGTATTGTGAAAGGGGTGAAAAGCCTACTGGAATGTTTGAAGGTGAAATGCTAAGGAGATATAATTGATAAAACAGAGAACTGGATCCAGAGAGCAGGAGGGACTAGAATCGGGCACCAAGAGAATAGAGGGGGAAAGAATGAGTTAAGAAAAGTAAATCTAAATGTAGAGAGGGGAGAAGTTGAAGGAACACTCTGTAAGGGAGGTTTGTTTGCACACTACTTTTCAGTGGAACTTAAATAGGCCATGAACTCTATGGATTTTTCAAGTTTAGTAATGCTGGTTACTAAAGTTCAGGACTCCAGCTACCTCTTATGGTTGCACAATTGTGTTTTTTTCCACCTTTTTTTCATTTAGAAGAATTTTTTGAAGTTAAGTTCAGGCATGCTCTGTCATAACCCCATTGCCCCAGCCCTTGCCCTAAGACTGACATAAGTATATGATTATTATTCAACAAATGTTTGTGTGCCTCTCAATTGCCAGGTGTTATTCTAAGCACTTAGGATATAGCACTGAATAAAATATTTGTATTTTACTGGACATTTCTGTCCTCAAGGAGCTAACATCCTATTTGAGGGAGGAAGAAAATAAACATAAATAAGTAAAATGTGGGTGTTTGTACACTCTGTGTGTGTGTATATATATATATACATGTGTATATGTATATGTGAGTAGAGTTACAGTGTTCCTTTCTTTAGAGAAATACAAAGTAGGAAAAGTGAATAGTGGAGCATCTATAGATATTCATCAGTGTATGAATAGAGTCTTTTGGAGGGCAGTGATCAGGGAAGACAGTGTCAGCAAAGAGTTTTAAGAGATGAGAAAACTACTTATTTGGAGGAAGAGCTTTCTGGGAATAGAGAACAGCAAGTATAGAGGTCCTGAGGTGGTACCTTTTTGAGACGTTTTTGCTAGGAATCACAAAACAGTCCTTGTGACAAGAATAGCATGAATGAGTGGGAGTGAATAATAAGAAACAGGGTCACATAAGTAAGAAGGTATGTTGGAGGGTAGGGCTATTCCACTCATTTTGAGAGGATATTGTAAGGCTATTGAGTGAGAGGAAAAGCCATGGGAGATTTTGAGAGTGAAATGATGTGATCTGATTTCTGTTTCATAAGGATCAATCTGAGTGCTTTGTGGAATATAGAATTGCAAGGGGAGCAAGAACAGTAGAGACCAGTTGGAGGAGAGGTTGGGGTGACTTGAACCAAAGAAATATAATGCTAAAGGTATGATAAGTGACCAGATTTTCTGCTCACTTATTGGAAGTGGAATTGGAAGGGGAATATGACAAAGGATGAGAGTCAAGGATGATGCCAAGGGTTTTGGTCTGAGCAACTAGAACAGTGGAGTAGATACTTAGTGAGATATGGAAGATTGTTGGAGAAGGAAATTTGAGAGAAGAAAGAGCAAGCATTCAGTACTAGGCATGCTGAGTCTGAGAAGACTTTTTGCTGTCCAGGTGGAATTCAGGAGAGTGGCATGAGTGGAGAGGAAGCTCTGGGAATAGAGCAGATCGTTACAAGGAAAGAGAAGGAATCACTCCTTAAAAAAAAAAATTAATGAACTGTTTTTAGAGCATTTTAGGTTCACAACAAAACTGAGTAGAAAATAGTCCTCCAGCTTTGTTCTTCAGTATTAAGTTGACTCTTTTAGGTCCCTTGGCTCTCCATATAAATTTTGGAATAAGTTTGTTGATATCCACAAAATACCTTGCTAGATTTTGATAGAGATTGTGTTGAACCTATTGATCATCTTGGGAAGAACTGACATCTTGGCACTATTGAATCTGTATTTCCATGAATGTGGAATAATTCTCCATTTATTTAGTTCTCCTTTGATGTCTTTGGTCACAAATATGAGGAATTTTCCTCATAATGGATTTTGAACAAACTGTTTTAGATTTATATATAAGTAATTCATTTTGGGGGGGGTGCTAATATAAATGGTAATATATTTTAAATTTCCAATTCCACTTATTTATTACTGTGTTTAGGGAATTGAGTAACTTTTGCACATTAATCTTGTGTCTTGCAACTTTGCTATCATTGCTTGTTAGCTCCAGGAGTCTTTGTTGTTGATTCTCTGGGGTTTTCTACATTGTCAATAATGCCATCTGTGAAAAAAGTTTGATTTCTTACTTATCAATCTGTGTAACTTGGGAAGGAATTCCCAGGTGGCGCTAGTGCTAAAGAAGCCACCTGCCAATGCAGAAGATGCAAGTTTGATCCCTGGGTCAGGAAGATCCCCTGGAGAAGGGAGTGGCTACCCACTCCAGTATTCTTGGCTAGGCAATCCCATGGACAAGAGGAGCCTGGTGGGCGACAGTCCATGGGGTCACAAAAGTGTTGGACAGGACTTAGCACACACACACATAACTTGGAAAAGAGTGGTAAGAGGAGACATTATTGCCTTGTTCCTTTAGCTGGAAAGCTTTGTATTTCTCCCTATTAAGTATGGTGTTAAGCTGTAGGTTTTTGTAGATATTCTTAACAAGTTGAGGAAGTTCACCTCTACTTCTCATTTTCTGAGAAATCCTTTCTCTGCGTCTGCTGATACGTTCATGTTATTTTTCTTCTTTTGCCTATTGATGTGATGGATTACATTAATTGATCTTCAAATATTGAATCAGCATTGCATAACTGGAATAAATCTCACTTGATTATGGTTTGTAATTCTTTTTATACATCGCTGCATTTGATTTGCTAGTATTTTGTTGAGGGTTTTTGCAGGTATGTTCATGAGAGGTACTAGTCAGTAGTTTTCTTTTCCTGTAATGTCTTTGTCTGGTTTTGATATTAGGGTAATTCTGGCTTCATAAGTTAGGAAGTATTCCCTTGGTTTGGTTTCTATCTTCTGGAAGAGACTGTAGAAAATGGTATAGTTTCTCCTTAAGGGTTTGATAGAATTCACAGCTAAGTCTGAGCCTGTTGCTTTCCTTTTTGAAAGGTTATTAATTATTGATTATATTTCTTTAATGTATAATATATATTCACATTGTCTATTTCTTCTTGTATGAGTTTTGACAGGTTGACTCTTTCAAGGAATTGGTTTAATGGATTTGTTCATAATAATCTTTTATTAACCTTTTAATGTCTCCATGCAATCTATAATGGTGGCTTTTATTTCAAGTACTGTAATTTGTCTCTCTTTTTTTTTTCCTTAGCTTGGCTAGAGGATTATTAATTAAAAAATATCCTTTCAAAGAGTCAGGTTTTGGTTTTATTTTCTCTATTCATTCCTCCTTTTCAGTTTCATTGTGATATCTGCTCTAATTTTTATTATTTCTCTTCTTTTGCTTCTTTGAATTTAATTTGCACTTTCTGACTTTTATGGTAGAAGCTTAGATTGTTGATTTTTAGAGCTTTTTTTCTTTAAATGGGCTTCCCAGGTGGTGGTAGCAGTAAAGAACCTTAAATGTATTCATTCATTGCTATAAAATTTTCCTCTAAGCACTGCTTTCACTGCATTCCATAGTATTTGGTAAGTTTTATTTTCATATAGTTCAAAATATTTTAAACTTTGAGAGTTCATGTGTTGTTTAGAGTGAGGTGTTTAATCATCATGTGTTTGGGGATTTTGCAGTTATCTTACTGATTTCTGGTGTAATTCCATTGTGGTCTGAGAGCAGACAGTGTATGATTTCTATTCTTGTAAATTTGCTAAGGTTGCATTTTATGTCCCAGAACGTGGTTTATTTTGGTGCATATTCCATCAAGCTAGAGAAAAATGGGAATTCTGTTGTTGGATGAAGTCGTCTTTAGATATCAGTTATATCCAATTGATTGGTGGTACTATAGAGTTACTAAATTTCTGCCTGCTGAATCTGTCCAGTTCAGTTAGAGGAGTGTTGAAGTCTGTAATAATAGGAGATTGATCTGTTTTTCCTTGCAGTTCTGACAGGTTTTGCCTCATATATTTTAACACTTTGTTGTTATGTGCATACATTAAGGAATGTTATGTCTTCTTGAAGAATTGACCCCCTTTGTCATTGTGTTATGATATTATCCTCTTATCTCTGACAACTTTCCTTGCCCTGGAGTAGCTCTGTCAGAAATTGATATAGCTGTTTCTACTTTCTTTGATTAATTACTAGCATGGTATATTTCTCCATGCCTTTACTTTTCATCTATGTATGTCTTTCTATGTAAAATGTGTTTCTTGTAGACAATATATATTTGGGTTTTATTATTTCATCCACTCTGACAATCTGTCTTTTCATTGTTATATTTAGATCATTGATGTTTTAAAAGGATTATTGATATAGTTGGATTAATACCTACCTACTGCTTTCTATTTGTTGTTCTTTGTTCCGTTTTTGTCTTTCACACCTCTCCTGTGTCTAAAGTGACACTTTATATGGTTCCCTTTTCTCTTATTTGTTAGAGTATCAGTAAACTTAAAAAAAAAAGTTTTTTAATGGTTGCCATAGCATTTGCTAAATACACATTTCCAACTAATCCAATTCCACTTTCAAATAATACTGTATCACTTCATAGGTAATAAAAGTACTGTATAATAACAAAATATTCCAAATTCCTCCCTCCTATTCCTTGTATTATTGTTATTCATTTCATTTATACATAAGCATATATGTAAGTATTTATAACTGAATGTATTGTTGCTAGTAGTTTGAGCAAATTGTAATCTTTTAGATCAGTTAAGAATGAGGAAAAAGTTTTTATATTACTTCTAGTTATTCATTTTTTGATGCTCTTCATTTCTTTATGTAGCTCCTTATTTCTGACATAGATTATTTTCCTTTTCTCTGAAGAACTTTTAACAAATCTTGTCAGGTAGATCTACTAGCAAAAGGTTGCCTTAGTTTTTGCCTGTCTGAGCAAATCTTTATTTCTCCTTCTCTTTTGACAGATAATTTCTTAGGGTACAAAATTCTGAGTGGGTGAATTTTTTTTCTCTCAACACTCTGAAGTATTTCTGTTCACTCCCTTCTCGTTTGCTCGGTTTCTGAGGAAATGTCAGATATACAGTTAGCTCTTGAACAACGTGGGAATTAATCCAAGTGAGTATAACTTAACGGCCATACCTCTATATCTCCAGTTCCTCTGCATCCACAAAATAAACCAACCATGGACTGTGTAGTACTTCAGTATTTACTATTGAAAAATATCTGCATATAAGTGAGCCTGGGCAGTTTAAATCCAGGTTGTTCAAGGGTCAACTTATCTTTGTTCCTCTAGTGATACTTTTTTTTTTTTTTCCTCCTTTGGGTTGTTTTCCAGATTTTTTGTCTTTGATTTTCTGCAATTTGACTATAACATTCCTAGACATAGCTTTTGGTTTGTTTCTTTGTTTTGCTTTTATCCTGTTTAGCATTTTGTCCTGCTTGGTGTTCTCTGAGCTTCCTGAATCTATAGTTCGCTGTCTGACATTTATTGGGGAAATTCTCACTCATTATTGCTTCAAATAATGCTGCTGTTTTTCTGTCTGTTTCCTCTTTCTGGTATCCTCATTACACATATTTTACATCTTTTGTAGTTGTCTCAGAGATCTTGGATATTCCTTTCTTTTCAGTTTTGCTGTTTCTGTTTTCACATTTTGAAGCTTAGAAATTCTTTACTTAGCTGTATCCATTCTCCTAATAAGCCTATCAAAACCATTCTTTATTTCAGTTACAGCATTTTCTTTTTGATACGTTCTTGGAACGTCCATCTCTCCACTTACATTATCCATCTTTTCTTGCATGTTGTCTACTTTTTACCTTAAAGCCCATATCATATTTGCTTTTTAACTGCTGCTGGGTCTTTGTTGCTTTGCGTGCGCTTCTCCTGTGGTGGCCTCTCTTGTTGCAGAGCACAGGCTATAGGTGCACAGGCTTCAGTAGTTGCAGCGCATGGGCTCAACAGTTGCGGCTCCAGGTCTCTAAGGCATGTGGGCTCAGTAGTTGCTCCACGGGCTTAGTTGCTCCACGACATGTGGAATCTTCCCAGACCAGGGGTCGAACCGCTGTCCCCTGTGTTGGCAGTTAGATTCTTATCCACTGCGCCACCGGAGAAGTCTAAAGTCCATAGCATATTATTCCTAGTATTGTAAAATTCCTGGTCTGATAATTCTAACATTCCTGCCATATCAGACTCTGATTTTGTTTTGATTTCTCTCCCTCTTCACAGGGTTTAGAAAACACCCTCTTGGTGTCACAACACGTTTCCTACAATAGCAGTGACTGGGATATCCTAAAAACGTGGGGGACCATAGAAATCATATTGTCAGTGGAAGTTGACTTTTAGCATCTCCCAAAGAAGTGGCTTTATACAATGTGTGTCAAACTTTTATTCAACATTTATTGAGCACTTTTGCTGTGAAAGGGGTGTGCTTTACCCTTTGTAGAGTAGAAACATAAGTATTTCTCAAGAATATTATTGAGCATAATGGAATGAGAGTTGAATAAAGTTCCACAAGGCAGGGACAATCAGAGCTCTTAAAAATGCTCAATGGTTGCTTTTCTTTCTCTATTATTGTGTGGTAATAGCTGGTATGCTTCTTTTCAAGCTCATTCACATACTTATGTATATGAATTTTTGATAGTATTCATTATCTTCTGGGAAGGCTTGGCTGTTAAATGGGCCAGAATTGAAATAACAATTTGAGCTTCTTAAGTATATTTTTCAGTGCCTCATAATTTAGAACCTAGGATTTCTTTAGGAGAGGGTATGCTATTTTATATTCCTGACTTGGAATAAGTTCGCTGCATTCTATTTTTTCCCTTCTTTGTGTCCTAGAAGATACATGTTATTTCCTGGAATCCTAGGTAACCAAGCTCCTCCTTTTTGACCGACGAAACCTATTCAAAGCACTGTGTGTTTGGTGTAAGGGCTCTAGTCTGGCTCTAGAGAGCCTGTTCTTTGTGGTTTGGCTTCTAATGTTATGCATTACCATTTTGAAAAAAATCCATATGACTAACTTGCCACAGTAATCCTGTCTGACATGTTTGCTTCAGAGAGAAAGCTGGCAAAGTTAGAAACACATGCCTGGTTGAAAATTTGCTGTCACTGCAGAAAAAAGTTAATGGAATATATTCCTAGTCTTTTCTTCTATGTTAGTATTACTCATGGGAGCAGAATAATGATTTTTGGCAAGAATATGTTTACTTTCCTGTGTAATTTTATCATACTTCAATTTCTCACTCAATATTATTATATAGAGGAGTAAAAATAAAAATTCTTTCTTTATGCTCATAAGCAGTTAGTCTGAAAATACACGTTTTTGTTGCATTAATTTGAACTATCTACAAACACTGAAGGCTTCCAGCCTGCAGGTACCACTTCCTCGTAGTGCTTTTCCAGTCCCTTCTCCAGGGGATCTTTCTGACCTAGGGATTGAACCCGGGTCTCCTGTTGCAGGCAGATTCTTTACTGGCTGAGCCACCAGGGAAGCCCCTATAAAGCCCCACCCACCCCTAAAGACTGACCTCTTCACTTTCTTAAAAGTTTGTGTACCCCTAACCTTTCTGAGTTGGGTTCTGCTTTTCTGCCTTAGTTCCTTATTTGCATTTCAGCTCTTAACTGTTGAACTGGTGCTAGTTCTCTGCCAGAATCTCAACCTCATTAGCTAGGGGTCAGAGCATCTCTGTTGTCTTTGTCTACTTTGGTCTTTGCCTGGTGAGGGCTGGGAATCAGAAGTCTGAACACCCAGTGACTCCTCACCACTGGAATGGGTGGCCTCCAGTGTACTTCATCAGGGCTGATAAGAGGCAGAACATATCAGGGCCTTTAGAAAACCAGGAAAGGCACTGGGGTAAATTCTGTTTGGAATGGGGTTTTGTTTTTTCCTCTGGGACCCAAGAACACTCTTAGCAACCCTGTCCTTCACAGGAATATAGTTGAGTTCATTATTCAGAAGGTTGCCCACATTATTTTTTTCTTCTCATCTCTCGAGCGACACAGATTATCTTCCTTAATAATGATAATAACAGCAGTGACAACCCCTCCATGTTGTACCAGACATTTTACTTTTATTATTTTTATTACCTTGTAAGGGATATGATATTTACACCCACTTTTATACCAAGGACACTGCAGTTCAGCAAGCTTAAGAGCTCAAGGTCACTTTGGAGTGTTCAGGAAGAGAAAATGTATATTGAACACTTACCATGCCTGCATTTCAAGCATCAGACATGATCTTGCAGGCATTAGGTGCTTAATCATTGTTGAATGAATGAATGAATGAGAGGATACTGTGTAAATCTGTTAGAAAGGTTAATCTCTTTGTGCTTAACACAGTAGCAGGCATGGGGTAGGTGCTCAGAAAATATTTGTTGAATTGATGACACTATTCATTCAAATGTTATTGAATTAGATTATCCAGTGTACCCTTCTATTAGAACATGATGATGAATATAAGTATTTGAGTGATAGATGTAGTCTTCTGGTAAATAAAAGATGAGCTTTTTTTTTTTTTTTTAAATTTTGACCTCTACACAGCATATGGACTTTGGTTCCCTGACCAGAGATCTAACCCATGTCCCCTGCATTAGAAGTACAGAATCTTAACCACTGGACCACCAGAGAAGTCCTAAACACAGATTTTAATGGATGTTTTTGTCCTTTGATTCCCTCAGAGGGTAATTGATATCCTATGCTGAACTCTACTTGCGGTAAAGGCTTCATTTACCTACTTCATCTTACTCAGTCTCTCACTCATTCACTGCTAAAAACTCCTTCCTTGACTTCTGCCCTTTCCCTAGATAATGGCATTAATTCTCATAACCTGCTACATTCTGCACACTGACAATTCCCACAAATAGATCAGAGTTTTATAGTCAAATTTTTTCCTCAACGACCTAGGGTCATATAAATGACTGTCGACCTTAAACTAAAACATCTTAGAACTTTTCCCCCTGCCCACTGCCCCATGTATGTATCTCTGCTTCTCCTTTGTGGCTCATATTGTTAAAGAGGAGGAGATTCTGTATTCAGGACAGAGACCTCTTGGTAAGAAGTGGCTTGAGTATAATTACGAATGTGACCACGTGGGGTTCCCTTAGCCACTGCTGTGGAGAAATAGCAGTCTTGACCTTGAGTTAAGGCCCCTAACTTCAGGGGCTGTGGTCTGCATCACCTCTGCCAAACAAGTTTTGTCTTTTGGTGCTTTTCTGTGCTGTGCTATGTGTGTTGTGCTGTGCTCAGTCGTGTCTGACTCTTTGCGACCCCATGGACTGTAGCCCGCCAGGCTCCTCTGTCCCTGGGATTTCCCAGGCAAGAATACTAGAGTGGGTTGCCATTTTCTTCTCCTGGGGATCTTCCTGATCCAGGGATCGAATGCACGTCTCCTGCATTGCAGACAGGTTCTTTACCACTGAGCCACCAGGAAAGCCCTCAATTGTCTTCTGTGCCGGTGACCTTCTCTTCCTCCTTGCTGATGCAAGAAGGAACGACAGGAGCAGGAGGCCTCTTTCTTCTGACCTTCCTTTCTCAAGTGTGATGTGTGGGAGAATGTGCTCTGATCATCACGTCCACAGAACTCTCAAGGTCTGTGTGGATTTTTCCCCCATTGTTTCTTCCTTTCCTGGCTGGATAATAGACCATATGTTTTTTTGTGAGTTATTTTTCCTGTGACTTCCAGTCCTCACAGGAGGCCTTCCCAGTGACACTGTGCAGTTCACTCTTACCTATTTCTCTGGGCCTATCCATGGTTTCCCCTTTTTGTGCTAGAGCTACAGGACTTCAGCTGATAGTGTTATGTTTTTTCCTGTTACATTAGTACAATGCCATGTGGTTTTGCTTTTCTTTTTTTCCTTTATCCCATTTATGTGGGACCCATTTGTCCAAAGCTGTATATGAAATGTCTTCAAACAACCTTAAAGTCAGACACTGTCTCTATAATGTTGGTAAAGAAATCTTAAGCATTTCTTTCCTACATTTAGTCCCATTAAAGAAAAATTTATAAAAAATATTTTATTCTTTTTATTCCAAAATGTTTACTAGAACTTCTTATGTAGTACTGATGAAAGCTGTGGATTCTATTAAGATGACCAAAGGTTAATGTACATCTAAGCTCCATGTTGTCATAGATGAATCTTAGTTGCTATGTGATCATCTACTGTGCATCTGTCCATGCTGTGCTGTGCTGTGCTTAGTCGCTCAGTCGTGTCTGACTCTTTGTGACCCTATGCACTGTAGCCCACCAGGCTTCTCTGCCCATGAGATTCTCCAGGAAATAATATTAGAGTGGGTTGCCATGCCCGCCTCCAGGGGATTTCCCAACCCGTGGATCAAACCCAGGTCTCCTGCAGTGCAGGCGGATTCTTTACTGTCTGAGCCACCAGGGAAGCCCAAGAACACTGGAGTGGGTAGCCTATCCGTTCTCCAGGGGATCTTCCCAACCCAGGAATCTAACCGGGGTCTCCTGCATTGCAGGCGAATTCTTTACTGGCTGAGCTACCAGGAAAGCCTATGTCTGTCCATATCTGTATTTAAAGAAATGTAATTCCAACTCATTTTGTTGTCGGTTCCCCAGCTAGCAAGGACTAAGGCAGAGAGTGTCACAGAAAGCTCTGACATAGGTTTGTTGACAGCCTAAGGTTCTAGCACTGTCTGGGGTAGATGATTCTGATTATAGTGCGCTGATTGCTTTAGAACCATACCCCTTGATCTTGACCTTACTGTGTTAGACCAGAAGCAGCAGCATCAATTGCATGGAATATTATGAAATCCTGAGAACATCCTTCTGAGGACCAAGAGTGAGTGGTTGGAGAAGTGTACAGGGCTGGTATACCGCTTCCTTCATTGTTATTCCACATACCTCCCACAAATAGACCCCCTGCTTCAAGGGTGCTTGTATTTGGAGTGCTTGATTCCATTAACCTGTGTGAGTAGGTGAAAGGTTATTTTGTTAAAAACTTCACATTTACCTTCCTCCCCCATCACTTTTCTTTTATTTAGTTCAGGGCTCAGCTGAAATGCTCAGTGTTTCTCCTTAGTGAGTGCTTCAGAAATCTTGGCGCTGAATATCATTCTAATAAAAACACGTAAATTCAGCATCTTGTAGAAAAGCTTCTCTGTGCGGCACCTGGGCCACCTTGCATGTCTTCAATCAGGCCCCACGGGCAATGCTTGACCATAGTCTGAGTCAAGTCTTGGCGAAACACCCCATGGTTCCTCCTGGAGCAAGGAGAGATAAGCAGCCTGGTGAGGAGCTGTCATGAGGCAGTTTCTTGTAACATACCTCGTGGGAAATATCCTAAGTCTATTTCTCATCCATCTCCTCGTTCAGCTGAGGGCAGAGGCTTCCGTCTTGTTCCCATGGAGTACAGCTTCTGGTGTCTGTGTAGGTCAGTAAAGCTGCTTGGGTTTCATTTAGAGGTGGCTTCTTGATGGCAGCATGACACATCGCTTGGACATCTGTCATTGGGCCCCTCCTGTTTGATGTCAGCCTATGGGATTAAGTACTTGGTACACTGACACATGCTGATTTTGCTTTTGCTGTGTGTGTAAGTAATAAATTGTCTGAATCCATTTGAACTAATTGTCTCCTTACCAGCCTAATCTATGGAAGTGTGGCAAGCCAACCCAGTGGCTGCACTAATAATACTTGTGACCGTGTGAGCCATTGAGTTGGTGCTTTGGGGATGTTGACTGTGTGACATAGTGAGGCAGTGGGGCTCTCACTGGCTAAACCCTCAGCTCCTAGATGTACCATGGGGTACTTTTTGAGCCTTTGTACTTGTCTTTGAGCAGAGTGGGGCCCCCAGTTTGTAGGTGAACAGAGCCTTTCTATTGGAATTACCCTTTTCTCACATTGCCAGGCCAAGGAAAATACCAATATCTGCTTTTTAGAAAGCCTTTTTTAGAACTGGAAAGACCACACAAATTCTGAAGCTCCCTTCCCCCTACCTCCCAGCCTCTGACTCTCTCGAAGTGTGGTGGCAAACAAGGACTAATTACCGTGTTTGGGCCTGCTCAGAATGGTGTACTTTAAATGGTACATTCTTACTCAGGAGGTGGTTCTCTTGCTCATAGATTTTGTGACATTTTGGTTTCCAAAGACACCAAATGTTTCACCATTCAAGCACATACAAAACATTTCTATTCTGGCATTAGATCTGGGAAAAAGAGAAAACAATATGGAGGGCAATTTCTACTTACATATTTTTGAAATTTTTTAAAATAATACTTCTTGATTTTGCACTAGAGTTTTTTTTAGATGTAGACATTCAAGGCTATAACTTTCCCACTAAGGACAACTTTAACTGCATTCCACAGATTTTATGTTGTACTTTTATTACCATTTAGTTCAAAATATTGTCTAATTTCTCTTGTCATTTATTTTTAAATTTGTGTGTGTTTTCCCATGTTGAAAGCTTTTTATCCAGATGCAGTCATATACGTTTCACTATGTGGTACTATAAATTTTATCCTAATACTGTAGTACTCTTTCAGTTTATCAGACCCCTTTCAGAAGAGAAGTTAGTATGTGTATAATTGAATTTTGATCCAATGGTTATTTATTGTTTACTTTCCAAATATGTAGGGTTTTCCTCATTTACATATTGGTATTTGTGAGGAAGATGTTAACACAGGGAGTCTAGTTGCTAACTTTTCATGTCTCTAAAGGAACCTGGAACCATACTCTTGGGTAACCCCTGGGAATGTGGCCCTCTGCATGTTTTCATGTTAATGGTTGATTTTGTTTTGCACACCAGGAGCAATAGACCATGCTGTACCTGTTTGTCAGAACAACTTTGTACAAACATCTAGATTGATGAAGTATACCTAGTTTCATTGTTGGGGTCCTTAGTGTCAGTTCCCATGGCTGGATATGCCTGTATGACCAGCCCTTCATATAAGCCATGAACACTGAGACTCACTTGCTTTTTCTACTCTTCCCTGGGCAGACATATTTTGCATATGTCCCTGTATTTTGTTTCAAGAATGTATAAAAAGGTGTGTGTCTGACCTCTCTGGATTCTTCTACCCAATGCATACATTTTCTCTCTTGCTTTTACTCTGTACCCTAGACTGCAATGAATCTTAGCCATGAGTATAACCTGCTGTTGACTCTTTCTTGGTGAATCACAAGCTTGAGGGTGGTCCTGTGTGCCCTAAAACTGTATTCTAATTTGATTCAATTGTGGTCAAAGAACATACTCCATATGATTTCAGTTTTTTTTAAAAAGAAATTATTGAGGCTTGTTTTATAACCTAGAATATGATCTCTCCTGGTAGCTATACCATGTAAATCTGAAAAAGAATGTGTTCTGCCATTATTGGTTATGTCATTCTATAAATATATATTAAGTCAAAGTGGTGGTAATGTTGTGCAGGTCTTCTGTGGTTTTGCTGATTTTTTTTTTTTCCTCTAGTTCAATCCATTGCTGAAGGAGGAGTGTTAAAGTCCCCAACTATAGTTGGAGAATTGCCTATTTTTCCCCTTCAGTTCTGTCAGTTCTTGTTTCATATACTTGAAAATTCTGTTACAAAATGCATACACATTTAGGTTGATCCCTTCCTGTTAAATTGACCCTTTTATCATTATGAAGAGTCCTTTATATCTGATAATACATTTAGTTTTAAAATTCGTCTTGTGATGTTAATGGTCGTTTTAGCCTTTTCCTTATTACTCTCTTTAAGGTGTATTTTTTTCATCTGCTCATTTTTAACCCATGTATTTATATTTAAAATGAATATTTTGTAGACAGCATAGACTTGTGTAGTTTGTTTCATTTTTGCCTTCTGACAGTTTCTACTTCTTAATTGTAATGATTAACATGATTAGGCTTATGCCAAATATTTCTATTTTTGTTTTCCACACATCTGGTTTTCCTTCCTATCTTCTTCCTGCCACGTTTCTAGAGGGCTCGAATATGTTTTCAGAATTCTATTTTATTTTGGCTATTGATATTTTAGCTATTCTTGTTTGTGCTATTTTTATAGTGGCTGCCCTAGGGGTTACAATATACAAGCATAACTTTTCACAGTCCACTTAATTAGTTAATAATGCACTACTTGGTACATTAGTTAATAATGTACTACTTCAAGTAAAACATGAAAATCTTACAAACTTATATGTCCACATTTCTGTTCTTTCTTTTTATAGGTGTTAAATGTCCACACACATACACACATACTTCACAAGACTCTGTTATCGCTTTAGTTTTAGACAGTTTCTTGATTTATAAAAAAAATTTAGAGGAAAAAAGCAAAATATAGTCCTCTGTTTTTATTCTGCCACTTAGCACTTCTGATGTTCTTTATTCATATCTGAGTGTCCCAATTTCATCGGATACCATTTCCCTTACAGCTAAATAACTTCTTGTATTTCTTACAAGGCAAGTCTGCTACCAACAAATGCACTTCTTATAGTGATCTGCCAGTGACAGATGCTTTTAATTTTTTTAATTAAAGATCTGAAAGTATCTTTACTTTGTTTTCCCTCCTCAGGGATATGTGTACTGGATATAGAATTCTGGGTTAACATTCCCCTAGCCCTCCAAGATTTTAAAGATGTTGGCTCCAGTCTTTCTGTCCTCCATGCTTTCTGATGAGAAGTTAAACATTAATCAGATCATTGTTTTCTTATTGGTGATATTCCATTTTTCTCTGGTTGCTTTCAAGATTTGCTCTTCATCTTTGGCTTACAATGGTTTATTATCTACTTTGGGTTTCTCTGTGTTTACCCTGCTTTGATTCATGTATCTTGTATCCATGAATTTCTTTCATCAATTTTGGGAAATTTTCATCCATTATTTCTTTAAAATTTTTTCCTCTTTCTTTTTCATCTGGTATTCTAATTACATTTATTTATGACTATATAATATCATTTAACAGGTCTCTTTAGCTCCTGTTCATTTTGTTTCATTTTATTTCTCTGTATTCCTCACCTTCTGTAATTTCTATTGTTCAGTCTTTAAGTTCTCTTATTCCTCTGTCATATCCATTTGGATGTTACTCAAGCTAGTGATATTTTTTCAGGAATTATGTATTTTTTGTTCTAAAATTTCATTTTCGTTGTTTCTGTTTCTCTGCTGAGACTTCTAGTATCTCGGCTGAAGCTTTTATCAGTTAATCATTACAACATCTCAGCCATAATTGAATCCAGTTCTCATGCTTTCTTTGTCTCATCTAACTAGATTGTTTGTTTTATTATGCTTTGACATTTTTTGCTGAAAACTGTACATCACGTACTGGGTAATAGGAACTGAGATAAATAGGCCTTTAGTGTGAAGTTTGATGTTAGTCTGGCCAAAAGTTAGGCTGTGTGTAGTATTTACTGTAGCTGTAGGTGTCAGGATAAACTTTCCTCCAGTATCTTAATTTTTCACTTTCTTCTTGTCTTCAGGTTCTCCTAGGGACTTGTTCTTAAATAAGGTCTGGGATGTGCTATACTTTCAGTTTTATTCCCCCGTCATTATACAAGAATTCTATTGATGAGGTGGGAAGGTGCAGGGAGAGACAAAGTGCTTTATAATCCTAAGGTTGGGTCTGAGTCTTTTAGTGAAACTGTACCCCTCTGCTGTGACCTTCACAGCTACTTCTCAGCTTTTGTTTTTCCCCCTTAGATTACATCTCTTGCATTGGCAAGTGAGTTCTTTACCACTAGCACCACGTGGAAAGCCCCTTAGATGAGACAGGAAGACTAAATGGGGCTGGAATTGGGTGATTTCTTTCCCCCATGTGGAAGGCTAAAGGGGATTAGAACTAACAAGGTATTTGGGTATTTTGAGTATTTCACTTCCCAGAGGTTGACTCAGTTCAGTTCAGTTGCTCAGTTGCATCTGACTCTGTGACCCCATGGACTGCAGCATGCCAGGCTTCCCTGTCCATCACCAACTCCCAGAACTTGCTCAAACTCATGTCCATTGAGTCAGTGATGCCAAGGTTGACTAGGCTTTGTTAAATAGTCTCTCTCTCTTTTTTATAATTGTATTTGTTTATTATATTTGGCTGTGGTGAGTTTTCATTGCTGTGCAGGCTTTTCTTTAGTTGCGGTACATGGGCTTCTCACTGCAGTGGCTTCTCGTTGAAGAGCATGGACTCTAGGGCACATTGTTGTTGTTCAGTCGCTCAGTCTTGTCTGACTCTTTGTGACACTATGGACTGCAGCACACCAGGCTTCCCTGTCCTTCACTATCTCCTGGAATTTGCTCAGACTCATTTCCATCGAGTTGGTGAGGCCATCCAACCATCTCATCCTCTGTTGTCCCCTTTTCCTCCTGCCTTCAATCTTGCCCAGCATCAAGGTCTTTTCCAATGAGTCGACTCTTCATATCAGGTGGCCAAAATATTGGAGCTTCAGCTTCAGCCTCAGTCCTTCTGATGAATATTCAGGGTTGATTTCCTTCAGGATTGGCTGGTTTGATCTCCTTGCAGTCCAGGGGACTCTTAAGAGTCTTCTCCAGCACCACAGTTTGAAAGCATTAATTCTTCGGTTCTCAGCTTCCTTTATGGTCCTACTCTCACATCCATACATGGTTACTGGAAAAACCATAGGTTTCAGTAATTATGACATGTGGGCTCAGTAGTTACAGTTCCTGGTCTCTAGAGCACAGGCTCCACAGTTGTGGTGCACAGGCTTAGTTGCTCAGCAGCATGTGGGATCTTCCCAGACCAGGGATCTATCCCATGTCTCCTGCATCGGCGACAGATTCTTTATCACTGAGCCACCAGGGAAGCCCCAGATAGTTTCTCTTGAGGGCAGGCCTCGTTAAGAGGTAGAGAATGTTCTGGACGTATTACACAATGGCTGTTTTTCCTTCTCTCCCTGCTGGAAGCCTGAGGGAATTTTTCTCTGATCTTCCCTGTGAGAACTTGGTAGGGCTCCTGGTAGTCAAACTCACAAAAGTATTAGGGTCTGCCTGAGATCAGCCCCACCGCCCGAAGTTTTTAACTCTCAAACTTATCTACACTGAGCCTCCAGCAGTGAACTACAGTTTAGGTTCTCTGCTCTGATTCTGGGTTTCCCTTGTGGCTCTGCTGGTCGAGAATTCACCTACAATGCAGAAGACCTGGGTTCGATCCCTGGGTTGGGAAGATGCCCTGGAGAAGGGAAAGGCTACCCACTCCAGTATTCTGGCCTGGAGAATCCCATGGACTGTACAGTCCATGGGGTCGCAAAGAGTCGGACACGACTGAGTGAATTTCACTTTCACATTCACTCTGATTCTGGTTCTGGAGTTTTCTTTTCCTGGGCTTTTTTCTGCTTTGATACATTGGATTTTCTAAATGGACCTGTCTGTCTCTCCAGTTTTGAAGGGTTTGCTCTGTGAGCTCAGTCCTCTGATGGATCTAGAAAGAATTGTTGATTTTCGGTTTGTTCACCTTTTTTCTTATTGTGGAAGTGGGAGTGGCAACTTCCAAGGTCCTTATATGCCAAGGTCAGAAGTCAGGTTTTTATGAATTGAAAGCAGGTCTCCTTGTATTTCATTGAGGATAGCCACTTTAGCATCCTTGTCTGTTAGTTCCAACATCTTGATTCATCTAGGAGTTGGACTAGAATGGTTTTCTTTTCTCCTGATAATGTGTTATATTGTGTGTGTGTGTGTGTGTGTGTGTGTGTGTATATATATATTCTTTGTATGCTGGGTACTTTGGGATTGTATCTTGGATATCATGAGTGTTATAAAATTCAGTAGATACTGGACTATATGATGTTGATCCAATGAGTACTGTATTTTAGCAGCCAGTTTTCTTGGCTGGGCTTGAACAGCTAACTCTTGTGTAGTAGCTCTTGTCTTTGTTCAGATCTGTTGTTTCTGGATGGCTGTTAAGAGTCTAGTCTGTACAAGTGTTGTTCAGGGTTTAGTCAGAGATGTGGGTAATCAGGGATTAGGGATCTACTCTTTGGTGCTTTCTCTTCAGTGCTCATGACTTCCTGGATTCTTGTTACCTGATTTTCCAGGGCTGAATTACTAGATTTTTCCCACCTGCTTGCTTCTGCTGTGAGTACTTGAGCTGCACCTAGACCCAGACTAAAACGCTCACCATCTCCCCTCCTTCAAGTGAGCGCACAGTCTGCCAGTGTCTGTCTGCTTCTCTTTGCTCACCAGAACCTTCTGGATGGCAGTTACAGTCTCAGTTCTGAGTCTGTTCTTTTGCTTTGCATTTATTTCATACCAGTGTATTTCAGGATTCAATTACCAGTGTTGTTCAGGATATGGGTAGACAGCATTTGGCTCTCTTCCTCCTGGGATTCCCACACTTCTTCAGCATTTTTCCAACTCATCTTTCCTGGTTCCCTAGGCCAGGATAATGTTGGTTTTTTTCCGTGTGTGCCCTGTCCTCCACTGGCTACTGTTCATCACAAATGCTGACTTAGCCTCAGGCTGAAAGCCATGGTGACTAAAACTTATTTATCTAGTTCTCTGTCTCTGTCCCTCCCAGCAGTTGTGAGTTCTTGTGAGAGTCCGTATGCTTCTGCTCACTGTCCGGTACCTTAAGTTTATTTATCATTGCTAGGCTTTGTGCTTGTTTTTTTTGTGTATGTGTGTGTGTGTGTGTGTGCGCACACGCGCATATGTGCACATGCAGGAGAGGGAGAGTCCTATGGGTTCTGAGTTTATCATGTCCAGAAATGGAAAGTTTTGAGGAGTATTTCCGGAGGGCGAAAAACCAATTCACTGAATAGTCTCTTATTAACCAGCACCATGTGTTCCTTTAGTTAATATTGGTGATATAGAATCTTGTGATGTCCAACCTCTGGTTTTCCATACAAAAGGGAGTCCAGGGAGAGACATTTTAGAGATAAAGAGCGTCTTTTGGGGGCTATGAACAACGTATATGATCCCATCTCACTAAGTTGTATTGAAAATAGAATTACTTTTTATCAGTTCTGGAGATTTTAAAAAACCTGTTTATTGCTATTGATATTTTGAGTCAAAGGCTAGATTCTGCTCTGCTTAGTACAGTGTTGTTGGTTTTTAGTTGTTGAATTGTGTCCAACTCTTTTGTGACCCCATGGACTGTAGCCTGCCAAGCTCCTCTGTCCATAGGATTTCCCAGGCAAGAATTCTGGAGTTCAGTAAATCATATTTCATCATAATAAATTATTCATTATTAATAAAGAGTGAGCATTTTGAATATCTCATAAATGATTAAATAAATATATTTGTATATTTTTCTTTTTGTAATCATGCAAACAGGCAGCTAACATATTTCAAGCCATTTTAAATCAAAAATTACTTTGTCCATGATATACCTTGTTATATAGTGCTATATAACTGAAATAGTTGGGAGGAAGTTCCTGTAATGGTTATTTCTTACTAATAACTCATTTGTTGAAGAACTGTAGGGAATAGTGAGCTAGGTAATTAAATAAAGTTCATTTTGTATGAACCTTATAGAACAGCCAGAGTAAATGAGATTATTAACTTGAACACCTTAAGAATGCGTTTAGTAATCAGGAGGCTTGTAGAAATCACCAAGGAATTTACAATGATAGAAGAGCAAAGAATTACAGTTTCACTAATAATGAGGTTAAAGTGTTCTACATATATGTCTGCATATGTACAAAGTATAAAATTCATCAAAATACAGTTCACAATACTTTTAGCTCATTACCCTCTTGTTAATTCACATGTAAGAGATTATGTGTGGTCTCTTATGGTAAAGCATTATGGTAAATCATGGGCTTCACTGCTCACTATTGAATGAGACTGCATGAGATCAAAGCAGCCATGTTGGTCTGTCACTAAAATAAGAGATTTGGCATTGACTTATCAGAGTGGTTATAGTAAAAGAGATGCCGTATGGAGCTATTTCCTGAGATTAATCCAAGTATTCAGCATTGTAACTCAGAAACTCATTGAGTTCTTTTGCCCTAGGTCTCCACTGACTCAGTGTTTTAGGCAGACTGGTGAATCCTGAGAAAGCTTGGGACTTTAAAGGGGTTATGGTAGCTATCTTGCTGTTGGCTCTAGTGACCCATAGCTGTGGATCCCCCTGTATGCACCCCCATTCTAGGGTTGAAATCCAGTGCCCCAAAGCTGTTTTGAGGCCTTAATTGCATGAGTGAGCTCTAAAAATGTGAAAACAATTATAGGCCAGAATAACAAGGTAAGTAAGGCCAAAGAATGTTCTTATGGTTATTCGTGCATGTGGCCAGCAGACTTCATTTTTTTCCCCAGATGATTCTGAAAGATTCCTTTATAGTTTAACAAATTTATATTTGATTCTTCTTGGCACCCAGTTGCATTCCTATTGGTTCTGTACCAGACCACATCAACTGTGACCCTTTGTCTTACTCTCCCTTCTCTGAGGTAGACGAATGTTTCATTCAGCTCAAAGGGTGGTAAGGAGCTATTTTTCCATGGAGTTTGCCTTGTGTTTCACAGCATCTGGGTGGTAAGAACAGGAAGAAAAATCTGGTTTAGAATAAACTGTATGAGGTGTTAGAATCCTGTAACGCTTACATGAAGTTTGGTGAAATGCTTTTCCAAAGAGAATTTTCTCCTCCAGTTAGTAGGAGAAATTGGTTTGCGGATGGAAACTTCCCTCATATTGGCTTTCCCTGGTAGCTAAAGCAAGATATTGCAGACATTTCAGAAGCAGTTTCCAAGGAGGTGAATGGCTCGTGAGATAATTTTCTTAAGTACTTGGATCCTCATTGTCGCCAGAGGCTTTGAAGCTGTGAGTTACCAAAGAGCCTGATTTGATCTCCTGGGATCTTTGCCAGGTTCATAATTGCATTGAGATTTTCCGTGATCACAAATGACAACACGATGTCTCTCCTTTTATTCTAGCAGAGAGGCGATTCCAAGATGATAAGGAACAAAGGGTAGGTTTTAATTTGGAAGACTTGGAACATCAGACTTCTTGTAGGCCAAACACAGTTGTACATATCAGAAACAGGTATGCAGCCATGGAATTCTGACTGCTTGCTTTATTGAGATAGCCTTGAAAATGTCGGTTAAACTAACCAACATGAGGGCAGGTTTTATGTTATTTAATATTTTGATGATCAGACTCCTCGTATGATGCTTGGCTGTGGAAGATCCTGATAGATTGTTGTTAAAATGAGATGACTGTTGTATTATTGCAATGTTCCTAGGTTGCTTGACTTGTTTTAGCTTGGGAATAGAGGTAGCAATGTTGGACAGAAAGCACGGTAAGAGAGACTTTCCCTCCTGCCCCTGGCAAACAAGTCATTTTTGAGACTTTCAAGTGTCACCTGGTGACTTCCCCGGTGGTCCAGTGACTAAGGCTCCACACTCACAATGAGGGGCCCTGGGTTTGATCCCTGGTCAGGTAACTAGATTTCACGTGCCACAGCGAAATAAATGAATAAATATTTTTTAAAAAAGAAAAAGTGTCACCTGGTCTGTGACGGTAGACCATATCTTTTCTGTGTACCACTGACCTAATCATTTTCCCCTTAGTGTATCCTTTACTTCTTTTATAGCATTTATGGCATTTTTTACTTCATTTTTGATGTGTATCTGCCTCTTTATACCACAGTGGAGAGCTCAATTACAGTTTGTTTGCTCACCCTTGGTCTGTTAGTAGGAATGAGTTGGACTGCAATTGGCAGGAAATACATTTAATAGACACTTAGATAAAGGTGTTGTTATCTCACAAAATAAGTTAGGAGGTAGGCAGTTCAGAGCGAATGCCTTCAAGGACACATATCTTTCTGTTTTTCCAACCCATTAAGCATAGCATGTGGTTCTCATTCTCATGGTTGTACAATGGCTGTGGTCCGCACCTCACATCTGTATTCCATGTGGGAAGAAAGAGGGCACGTGCAGAAGGGTTTGCCAGAAGTATGTCCTCTGAAAAAAAGACTTTTCCCCTTACATCACATTGGTAGAACTGGATCACATGTATACCCATAGTTACAAGGGAGTCTGAGAACTTTTCTGGCCCTCCTCTTAGAGAAAGACTAAGGGCAAAAGCATTGTGGATAGCATTTTTGTAGGCAGTCTACAACGTCTTCTTCATGATTGGGGTCTCCCTCAAAAATGTCCTGGCACACATCCAATCAATTCTGTCACATATTGAACAGATTTTAGTTGTAGGCTCACCATCTTAAACCTCAAGGACAAAATCTGTTTCTTTGCTATTTCTTCAGATTCTTTGCATCTATTTTAAAAGTGTGGTCTGGCTCATGGTTTCAAATTAAACCTACATTGGCCATTTTCAAGATGAAGGTTATGGCCAGTGATGGAAATGCACAGGAGTACAATAGAATGTGGTTCCAGGAATGTGGCCCCAGCAGTGTGGAAACCATTCAACCCTGTAAGTGATGGGCTCCATAAATAATCTGTCTGATTCCTAGGGCTCTGTGATTTCTCAATGTCCTTTAGCTTTCAATTCCTTTCTTCTCTGAGGAATTGCATTTCATAGAGGGACAGGCCATAGCACTTGATAGGTCCCCTTATGTGTGTGTGGGTGTTAGTCACTCAGTCATGTCTGACTCTTTATGACCCCATGGGCTGTAGCTCACCAGGCTCCTCTATCCATGGAGATTCTCCAGGCAAGAATACTGGAGTGGGTTGCCATGCCCTCCTACTATGTGTAGTGTGAAAATATTTAATTTCTGTATCAACAAGTAACTTCTGAGTGTCCTCTTCTTTAAACTGATTGGAATGAACCTGAGGACATCTGGGAACCTTTAAGACCCTCTAATCTTTGCTCCTGCTGCCCCCACTGTTACTCTTGTCCTAGGACACTCGTTTCTATCATTTGTGGCTTTTATGCATTACTGACTATATTCTCTAGTTGGTTGTGAATTGTAATGTCTCTGTCTTTATCCAAATACAGAATGTTTGTTTTCAGCCATAAATTCCCTTGTCCTTACTTACCACAGCCACAGGAAAACCCTACAGTCATATCTATTACACAAATCCCTTTCCTCAGAGACCAGGCTTTCCTCCACAGTCCTTCCCTTTAGTTGTTCCAGGAACGGCAGGAGCTTTATTGAAGAAAGTTTGCTGAAGCAAGGTCTTTATTGCCTCTAGGAAAGTTATGTCCAATTCGGTAGTGGCAATTTTTTTTCTTTGGAAGTCACATTTATAAAGGGGAAGAGATCAAATAAGGGCCACACATGTGAAGATCTTACTGAAAGGGTAGTTCTTGTGGGAAGAAGTTTTACATTTTGAGAGAAAATATTCTTCATGCATGCTTTTACATTTAAAAACAGAGTGTCCATGTCCCACAAAGAGCAGAGAGTACAAAATTTTAACCAAAAGCTATAGGTTCATAAAAGAACAAATATAGCTAGCTCATACATACATTATATATTATATATTTAACCTGATCGTGATCAAAGAATTGTAAACTAGAGCAATGAGGTGCATTTTTAATCTGTTGACTTCACAAATTTGAAAAACAAAATGCTCATTCTCATTGCCAACAAGTATGGGAAATAGTCTTTAAAAGTTTTTTTTTTTTTCTTAAAGACCTAACCCTCCCTAATCTGCTTCCCTTTCTTCTTCCCTCCTTCCTTCATTGTCAACCTCCCTAAAGCCAACCTGAGGCAACCACTCTCTGTAAACAAACACTGTCCTACACTGATGGTAAAAATGAAATTGCTTCAAACTGCCTGGAAGGCAAGATAGCAATAAATATCAATCACCTTAGGAATTTAATATCAGAAAATAATGAAATGTTCATAAAAATATAGGTAGGTAGATTTACCACCATAATTTATAAGAAACAGAACCATCCTAAATGAGCACCCATAAAGCACTGGTTAAATAAATGATATTCCTATAACATATTATGAAGTGGCAATGAAAATTTATGCATATTCTGACTTGTCTGTTTCAGAGGACCTGGAGTCTTAGCCATCAGTCATTGGGTGTTTTTCCTCTGTGTCATCTGGGTGCTAGTTGCTATTGTCAGTGCAGACAGGGCAAGTGAAAGTCTCATCCCTCAAGCAGCTTGTGATCTGAGGGAAACTGAGGGCAGGAGGAGAGAGGGTGACAGAGGATGAGATGGTTGGGTGGCATCACTGACTCAATGGACATGAGTTTGAGCAAACTCCAGCAGATAGTGAAGGACAGGGAAGCCTGGTGTGCTGGAATCCATGGCGTGCTGCAATCAGACATGACTTAGTGACTGAACAATAACAATATACAGAAAACTGGTAAGCAAGCAAGAGAGAGTCATATTTGATGAATGAATACTACAGATTTGAATACTATAGAGATTCAGAGGACAGAGAGATTATGTCCTGCGGGGCTGATAGAGATGCATTTCTAAGGAGGCAGAAAATCATACTGCCCTTAATAATGGTGTTTGGATTCAAATATGCCCAAAGAAAGGGACATCATATTTCAATGAAGAGGAATGGTATGAACACAGGTTTGTAAGTGGGAGGGAGCTAAATTTTTGCAGAGACCTTTTTTGTAGAGAGCTAGCTTGATTTGACTTGTAGGGTTCTTGTTGGAGGGGAAAAACAAATAACAGGGACCAGAAGTCAGTCTGGGATGTGACACTTGACTTTGGACCTCTGATGCAGATTTGCATACAATTGTGTTTGTTGCTTTTAATTGCATGACACAAAAATATCCATTTTAGTATTAGAGAACCCACTGTAGGACATAATGAAATTAAGCTGAGAGCTGAAAATTTTCCCTTCTTGGTTGAGAGTACTACGGTGGGGACAGCATTAGACTGAAATGTGCTACAGGGTCTGCCAAGCAGAAACTCTACAGAGTTTGGTTACAACCAACCCAAACCTTGGTTTCCTCATCTGTAAGACAAGTATATTATTATTTGCCAGTCTGAACACACAGGGTTCCTAATGTGTAGGTCAAGCATTAATAAAGTGAAAGAAAGACTCTTGTTGATGCAGGGTTGGAGAATCAAAAAAAATAAACTTTCAGACAGAACCCCCTCTGTATCCTGTGCTCTCTCAACCTCAGCTCTGATGAAAGGGTGTACAACTCGGGGACATAAAAGCATTTATAGAGAAATTTGAACCCACCTGAAAGTTGAGTACTGACGGGGCAGTAGTCCAGAAAAATGTTCCCCCACCCAGTACCAGCATCTTTAGTGCATTGTCCCCAGACAGCTGGGCTCCAGTATAGGTTTGGGGATTGCTTTTTAGCCATGAATATGTCCCTGGTGGCTCAGATGGTAAAGAATCTGCCTGCAATGCAAGAGACCAGGTTCGCTTCCTGGGTCAGGAAGATACCCTGGAGAAGGGAATGGCTACCCACTGCAGTATTCTTGCCTGGAGAATCCCTATGGAGGCTGGTGAGCTATAGTCCATGGCGTCATAAAGAGTCAGACATGACTGATCAATGAATGCTTTCATATTGTAACAAATATCCTCTTTGGTTTTAGCCAATGAATCCCAGGGTTGTACTGATTTGGTAAACTCACCTGACAGGCATTCCACAATGTTTTTCCATAGTGCAGTAATTCTTAGGGACCCAAGGCTACCCCCAGATGAACTATAGTCCCTCATCCTTAATTATTTAGAGTGGAATGATATGCTGAATTCTCTTGGCCCATGAGGTTGCTTTGTGGCTATTTTTTTCCTCAGGGCTGCTGCTCTTTTCTGGAGAAGGGCCAGCAGAGTGAGTCAGAGCATCTAGAATTTATTCGTAGAATGGCCCTCAGGATTGCTGTCTGAATCAGCCAAATGTAATGAGTTTCCTTTGGCACGGGCATTCGGTTGGGCCTGGTGTGTTGTTTATTGTATCTAGGCAATTTTGGGCTTCCCTGGTGGCTCAGACAGTAAAGGATCTGTCTACAATGTAAGAGAACCGGGTTCAATTCCAGAGTCAGGAAGATCCCCTGAAGAAGGGACTAGCAACCCACTCTAGTATTCTTGCCTGAAGAATTCCACAGACAGAGGAGCCTGGCAGGCTACAGTCCATGGGGTCACAAAGAGTCAGACATGACTGAGTGACTTTCACTTTTTTCAGGTAGTTTTAGGAAGCTTCCTAAAACTAGAGTGGGTCGATTTGTAAATATATTATACAAATGTAGAGTA
The DNA here is from genome assembly GCF_042477335.2 of Ovis canadensis. NCBI lineage: Eukaryota > Metazoa > Chordata > Mammalia > Artiodactyla > Bovidae > Ovis > Ovis canadensis. The sequence continues at coordinate 37,892,156 of NC_091727.1, read as the reverse complement.
CCTGGCTTTTGTGCTATCTTGCCATTGGCCTACTTATAACAAGAAACTATAGAAATCGTGTTGTAAAATGCCTCATAGTATTTGCTATATGGGTGTTGAAGATACTGTTCATCACATTTCTTCTTTTGTGGACACTCGAGATAATTTTTCTCCCCACTCTCAAAATAATAACTAATAAGGCTTTTAGGCAATTGCTTTGTTTTTATTTTAGAGATACCATGGCTTATGAAGCTAGTAGTGTTTTTCTCTTGGCATTGGCTCCTAAGAAGTTTATCTCTGCCTTTAACAAAGATACAGAGCCTGTCAGCAAGTTTTTCATAGATTAATCTCAGTTCTCTCTATACAGGCCACATTATCCTGAAACTCTTCTATTCTTGATTTCCCCTTTGTCACATTTCCCTCAAAAGCTTTTTATTTTTAAATTTTATTTTCTCTTCTTTAATTATCTAAGTTTATATAGGCCATCTTTAATTCTTTCCAGAACTAGACAAGGTATGCTGCTGCTGCTGCTAAGTTGCTTCAGTCATTTCCGACTCTATGCGACCCCATAGACGGCACAGCCCAACAGACTCCTCTGTCCCGGGGATTCTCCAGGCAAGAATATTGGAGTGGGTTACCATTTCCTTCTCCAGTGCATGAAAGTGAAAAGTGAAAGGGAAGTTGCTCAGTCGTGTCAACTCTTAGCGACCCCATGGACTGCAGCCCACCAGGCTCCTCTGTCCATGAGATTCTCCAGGCAAGAGTACTGGAGTGGGGTATAAGTAAATACAATTAATTTGATACTGAAATGTTAAATTTAATGTGTTGAAATGGTGTCTCTTTTGCTTTTGTTGTATATTATGACTTCGTGGTGATCTGGGATACCAAAGTGAGTGATATTACTGATGTGTATAACAACTGAACTTTTAGATACACGAGAGATAAAGTAACAGCTGATCATATGCCTGCAGTAACCCCTGCAGTGAATACCTCAAAGTGTGCACAAGTTCTATCTTCTTGGCCCTTTCCTGTCAAACTTCTCAAGTCTCAGTTCATTTCACCAGGAAGCCTTTTATTGGCGAGGAAACAGAGTCTCAGAAATTTCTCACAGCTCACTAAGTAACAGAACAAAGGCCTAGCTCAGTGCATGTTCCTTGATCAGGATCAATTCTCCCATACGCACCCTATATAACACAGCTCTTGCTGGATAAAATCCGCTTCTGTTTTATCATGGGAAAATTCCAATTTTTGTAGTCTGTTTCAGCTAGGCATTAAGAAGCAGGTGGATTAATTTATGCATGTGTGAAGAGCTGATAATGGCCTCTGATTTTCCTACTAATAATATATGCTGGTTTGCCCCCAAAGATAAGATAGCTCTATCTCCAGTTATCTAAATCCAGGTTCTGTCATTTATCTGTCCCAAGGCAATAATGAGAAATGAGAATAGCGGTTTATATTTTAAAATCCACACTACTACATTATTTATGACAGCAAAAATTGGAATCAGTTCTTAATGACTGTATCAGTTTTTATTATATGATTGTAACAAAGGTTATTTCTGAAAGAACATTTAGGGAATGCTTAAATTATGGTTCATGAATGTAATGCACCCATCAAGAATCATACTTAGGAAGTACATAAATCTTAAGAAGATTATTACAATGTATGAATGAAAGAAGTTGGACACAAAATGGAGTAGTATATAAACTCAACATATTAAAATACAATATTTTATTTATTCAACAAGTTTTTTACTCGATAAATTTCTCATGTCTAGTATGTGTCAAGTAGAGTGATAAGTATGAAGATCTAGCATCAGACAAGATTTACATGCTCTCTGCCAGCATGAAACTAAATAAGACATGATTATGCAATTGAATCTCCCTTTGGGGATTGGTGGTTTCTCATCAAATGTGATTAAGCTCATTTTCTAGTTTGTGGATTCTCCAGGACCTTGGTTTCATTTCTCTTCTGCGTTTTGTATGGGAATCCATAGTTCTTCAGTTCCATTAGATTGAGTGGTAGAATTTAAAAACAATACCAACAGACAACATCAAGCCTCATTCCCTGTCATCTTTAGATTTTATTTTTAACCTATGTGGTTAGTGTTGCCCAGTGACATCAGTATAATAGCTTCTCCTAGAAATCTATCTGAGTTTATCTGGGCTGCTTATGCGGGAGAAGATACTAGTGTGCAAAGGTAAAGCATTTCTTTGGGGTCTTTCTATTTTACCTTACACCTGCTTTTACAGAATGATTCTTATGGTTGGCTAGCATTATGAACTTAATTTTGTTCTTAAAATTAATTTTCCTTTGAAAAATTTGAATGATTCTTAAAGGAAATGGACCTTCACTCAGAAATAGTTTTTTTAATCGAATAAACCATAAATCTTATTTATTTAAGAAAGTCATCCTGCAAAATAAGCCTTCTTTAGAATTGAGGTTAATGTTTTAATTTCATGTTTAATGGTCCATGTCAAACCATTAAATTTTGGTTCTCCCAATAGCTTTAATGTAATATCCTTGGACATATTCATTGCAATGATATGCTTTGTTAGAGAATGATGTAACTTTTCACATGTCATAGCAAGAGCTCTTCTTTCTAAAGCCTTAGAGGTATATCAGATTTGTTCCATATACTATTTGTTACGTTATTTCAATGCCATATTTTTGTCATGTGCATACACAGTAGGATAGTGGGAATACTAAAAATGTGAGATGGATTTTTTTCTGGTTGAATTGTAAATATTGAGCTCTTGAAGTAAGTTAGTATATCTGACCTCATTTTTTTTTTAAATTATAAACCTGAACTACTTATATGATCACATTTAAAGCACCAGTTTTGTTACATTTAGGGCTAAGATTTTGTTCTGTGGTATGCCTAAGGTAAATACAACCAAAGTCACATTGTTTATTCTTCTACTTTTTCACTCACACATGGTGTCCGTTATGCATTGATCTTGTGCAGCAGTATTAACTTTCTTTAACTGATTGTTCTGCTGTCTGAAGCATCTTATTAAAATTTAATCAGTAAACTAAAAATAAGCAGCTAATGCTGTTGTGCATTCTGGTAACTCATAAAATAGAAAAAGAAAGTAAAGGCTAATATAGGCATGTGAGGTTAAAGGAAGGTGAATATTTATTGGCTAGTCAAGAGTATATATGGGCTTCCTAGGTGGTACAGTGGTGAAAAATCCACCTGCAATGCAGGAGACGTGACTTCGGTTGCTGGGTGAGGAAGATCCCCTGGAGAAGGGAATGGCTACCCACTCCAGTATTCTTGCCTGGGAAATCCCGTGGACAGAGGAGCTTAGTGGGCTACAGTCCATGAGATTGCAGAGTCAGACACAAACTGAGCACGTGTGCACAGGTATATATAAATTACCATTTTTCCTCTCAAGATGTGTGATGTAATGGGATCACACTTACAGGTGATATACTTTTCTATTTGCAGAATGTTTACTGCTTTCTGTACTAGCACTGAACTGCTCTGAATTATATAGTGCTAGTGCTAAGTCTCTTTCAGTCAGGTCTGACTCTTAGCAACCCCGTGAACTGTAGCCCACCAGGCCCTGTGGGATTCTCCAGGCAAGAATACTGGAGTGGGTTGCCATTTCCTTCTCCAGGGGATCTTCCCAACCCAGGGATTAAACTTGGGTCTCCTCATTGCTGGTGGATTCTTTACCAACTGAGCCACCAGGGAAGCTGTTGAGAAAATTATGGTATTTTGCTGATCTTAAAAGTAATATTTGCTTAAATAGGCAAAAGATTTGAAACAGGCACTTCACACAAGATGTCCAAATGGCCAATTAATGTACAAAAAGCTGTTCAGTTTCATCAATCATTAGGAAGATGTATGGTGCAATACCACGACCACTCACCGGAATAGCAAAGATGAAAAGGACAATATCAAAAGTCAGCATGAATGTGGAGCAACTGGAGTCCTGTTCTAGCACTGCTGAGAGTGTACAGCCATCCTGGAAAAGTGGTGATTAAGTAATGAGTAGAGCTGAATATAAGCATACCTATAAACCCATTAATTCTACTTTTTGGCATAGATGCAGAAATAGTTATATATGTTCATAAAAAGATATGTACAAGAATGTTCATAGCACTATTTGTTGTAAACCTAAACTTGAGAAAACCCAAATGTCCATCAGTAGTAAAATGAATGCATTAATGGGGATATAGACCTAGGATGAAATTGGTAGTGAGAATGAATGAAATGTAACTACATAGAACGATATGGATGAATCTTATAAACATGATGCTGAGCACAAGCTACATTCAAAAGAGCATACACTGTGATTCCACTTATACGAAGTTCAAAAACACTCAAATCTCATCTATGATGTAAGAAATCAGGCCAGAGGCACAGGGGGGGCTTCTGGAGTGCCAGTAATGTTTTGTTCAGATCTAGGTACCAGTACATGGTTGTGCTCACTTTATGAAAATTCAACGAGGTATATACTTAGGATTTGTATACTTTTATGTATGTGTGCTTTATTTTAATATTTTATATAAAAGAATAATAAGTACCGTGTTATTTATCTACTGCTGCATAACAAATTATCCCAAAGCTTAGCAGTTTAATAATTATCTCACACAGTCAGAGTGTCATAGATCCAAGAGTAGCTAAGCTGGGCGGTTTTAGCTCAGTCTCTCTCACAAGGTTGCTTTCAACATGTCAGCTGGGGCCTGCAGTCATGTGAAGGCTTGAATGGGCCTGGAGGATCTGCTTCAAGGTGGCTTAGTCTTCTACCTGTTGGCAGACACCTCAGTGAAAGCTGCTTATCTTAGCACAGACTAGAAAAAATAACAGATAACATTTATTTATTTGCTCATTTATTTCTAGCCTGGGATGGGGGCATGAATGATGGGGTTGCAGAGGGAATCCATGTTCTCATTACATTCTTCAGTCACGTGGTCTGCTGTACCTTGGAAAACAAAGTCAGGAAGTTATTCATTTCTCTTCTTCTGACCCAAGCTTATGTTACATTTGAAGCCATGAGTGCAGAGTGGCTTAGCTGCTTGTGGAGAAAATATTTGATAAGAGAGTAAAGAAAGAAGGGAAAAAGAAAATGAACTCTTGGAAGAAATACAACTTAAAGTATCTAAAAAAATGTCATCCCACAACACTTGGGTTGAATGATTGATAATAAAGATATCAATAATACAGTTACAGAATTTAGAGGGTCAGCTACTTAATATACATGGTGGATAAAATAGTTGATTTCAGATCCCTGATGTTTCAGGTGGTGGCACAGAATCCAAGTATAGATTTCTCTGGGGCATTTGAAATTACAGAAGTTAGGGGAAAGGTTAAGACTAGATAGATAGCTTTGTATTTCATTGGATTGGAAGTGATAATTGAAACATTACTTTGGATGAAATAAATGATTTCTGTTAGGAAATCCCATTGACTTCATCAAGTGATTTACAGGGCATCTAGATTATTTGATGTTATCTGTGATGATTTCTTTTCATTCACTGAGGCACTTCTATAGCTTAAGCATGATTTATTTAGATAGTTACACCATTGTCTTTAATATTTTATTGTGTACTTGAAATACAAGTCCCACTATCATATAAAATTAATATCTCTGACTTAAAAGTTATTAGACAATTGTCTAACTCTTCTTATTGATAGTGCTAGATATTTATGTTTCAGTAATATTTATCCTGGGCTTACTTGGATTTCTTTTGATTTGTTGATTTATGGAAATTCACTAAGCTATTTTCCAGTATACTCCTGGGACTGGCAGATAATGGCTTGTGCCTGTTTTATATGGCACATGCTTTTTACACTTTTAAATGGTTGAAAAATTTTAAAAGGAAATTTCATGACACATGAAAATTATATAAAATTTCAATTTCACTATCCATAAATAAAGTTTTATTAGAACACAGCCTTCAGAATGGGAGAAAATAATAGCAAATGAAGCAACTGACAAAGAATTAATCTCAAAAATATACAACCAACTCCTGCAGCTCAATTCCAGAAAAATAAATGGCCCAATCAAAAAATGGGCCAAAGAACCAAACAGACTTTTCTCCAAAGAAGACATACAGGTGGCTAACAAACACATGAAAAGATGCTCAACATCACTCATTATCAGAGAGAAGGCAATGGCACCCCACTCCAGTACTCTTGTCTGGAAAATCCCATGGATGGAGGAACCTGGTAGGCTGCAGTCCATGGGGTCACGAAGAGTCAGACACGACTGAGCAACTTCCCTTTCACTTTTCACTTTCATGCATTGGAGAAGGAAATGGCCACCCACTCCAGTGTTCTTGCCTGGAGAATCCCAGGGACGGGGGAGCCTGGTGGGCTGCTATCTCTGGGGTCGCACAGAGTCAGACACAGCTGAAGCGACTTAGCAGCAGCAGCAGCAGCAAATCAAAACCACAGCGAGGTACCATTTCATGCCAGTCAGAATGGCTGCTATCCAACAGTCTACAAGCCATAAATGCTGGAGAGGGTGTGGAGAAAAGGGAACCTTCTTACGCTGTTGGTAGAAATGCAAACTAGTACAGCCACTATGGAGAACAGTGTGGAGATTCCTTAAAAAATGAGGAGAGAGGTGGGAGGCGGGTTCAGGATTGAGAACTCATGTACACCTGTGGCGGATTCATGTCAATGTATGGTGAAACCAATACAGTATTGTAAAGTAAAATTAAAAAAAATTAAAAAAAGAAAATAATAAAAAATGAATAATAAAAAGTAAAAAAAACAAAAAACAAAACAAAACTGGAAACAGAACTGCCATATGACCCAGCAATCCCATCCCACTGCTGGGCATACACACCGAGGAAACCAGAATTGAAAGAGACACATGTACCCCAATGTTCATCGCAGCACTGTTTATAATAGCCAGGACATGGAAACAACCTAGATGTCCATCAGACGAATGGATAAGAAAGCTGTAGTACATATACACAATGGAGTATTACTCAGACATTAAAAAGAATACATTTGAATCAGTTCTAATGAGGTAGATGAAACTGGAGCCTATTATACAGAGTGAAGTAAGCCAGAAAGAAAAACACCAATACAGTATACTAACGCATATATATGGAATTTAGAAAGATGGTAATGCTAACCCTATATGCGAGATAGCAAAAGAGACACAGATGTATAGAACAGTCTTTTGGACTCTGTGGGAGAGGGAGAGGGTGGGATGATTTGAGAGAATGTCATTGAAACATGTATATTATCATATGTGAAACAGATCGCCAGTCCAGGTTCGATGCATGATACTGGATGCTTGGGGCTGGTGCACTGGGTTGACCCAGAGGGATGAGATGGGGAGGGAGGTGGGAGGGGGGTTCAGGATGGGGAACACATGTACACGCGTGGCGGATTCATGTCAATGTATGGCAATACCACTACAATATTGTAAAGTAATTAACCTCCAATTAAAATGAATACATTTATATTTTTTTAAAAAAAGAACACAGCCACACACAATTTCATTTCTGTGGCTGCTTTTGTGCTACAACAGCAAAGTCAAATAGTTTAAGCAGAGACCATATGGCCTGCAAAGCTCAACATTTACAGAAACAGTTTACAGAAAAAGTTTGGCCCTTTACAGAAAAAGTTTGCTGACCCCTGGTTTATAACCAGCAGTTATGTCATTGATAAACTACTAAAAAGACAAGTATTCAAAAAATGCTTGCCTATTTACACAGATTTAAATAATCCCTATTCTCCTTTCAGGCCTTATTTTTTTATCCTTTGTGTGCACCACTGTTTGTCACAATTTAGCATACTATACATTTTGCTTGTTTCAGTAAACAAGCACAGGCTCCCATGCATCTAGGCTGTAACTTTCCTGAGGGCAGGGATTTTTATCTTTTTTATTTACTTCTGTCTTTCCAGCAACTAGGCACAGCGTAGAAACACAATATGTATTTGCATAGTCATAGTATTTGTTGAATTGAAAAGAAGATTGTGCTGATTGTCCTTTCTTCATCTGTAAACTTGCTTCACTTTGCTCTCCACATTTTAAAAGATGAGTATCCAGGTAATGCAGCAATATCTGATAGCACATTTGATGCTGCTGCTTTGTGTATATCCCTGGGAGGAACAGCATTTATAAATATATATTATATACACATATAAATTTTAACATTATTTTATATCATGATTTAGAATTTTATGATTACTGTATTAGTACTTAATATATACATATTAAAATATATATCTTAAACCTTTATGTCAGTTATTTTAGTTATACATTGAGGTTAATGGGCCTAGTGAAGTGAATGGTGTGGAGTAAGTACCCAAAGGTTGGAGCAGTTGAAGAATTCAGCCAGCTCTTTGGGAAGAGGCTGTTTTATGAAGAAGGGGCATTGTTTAGCACTCTTCTATAACATTTAGAATCCAAACTCTTTTTTCAGGCAGTGAAGTCTTCTATGATTCGACTATTTCTTTCTCTAACCTCTTCTCTCTTTCTTGGCATGCTGAAGCCATACTGAACTTTTAAAAGTTCTTCTAATACCTTAAGCTCCTTTATGTATGGTCTTTTAAAAAAATAAATTATTATGACCCCCTATAGGCTCTAAGTTATATTAGGGCAGGGATCAAATCTGTCTTATTTACCATCATCTCTGCAGTGCTTAGCAAAATTCTGACATTTAGAAGCAGTAACTAAAAATATGTTGAATGCCTACATGTATGATTTACAGGTATGATTTAAAGAGCACTGGACTTGGTGTCAGGACCCCTCAGTTAAAATCCTGTGGAGTGTGTTCCAAATTGTAATCTGGATGCCAGTTAGAGCAGGTGTGTTTGTGAAGTTTTTGAGCTGTACATGTATGAAAGTGTACCAAATTGATGTAAATGTGTTGATGAACTAAAAACAACAATCCTGGGACTCTCCTCCTTACTGATGATGTGAACATGCGTGAGTCAATTTCTTGGAAAGTTAGTTTTATCACTTATCAAAAGTTATTGTTGTGAGCACTCATGAGATGATATATGTGGAATGGCTTTACTGTTGTAGATATACAACATATACCAGTAGAGTCTTTATTATTTGGAGGATGTGGAAGTGAAGAAGATGTAGAGAGGAAGCTCTGAGGAACCCGGTGGAGTAAACTCACCTCTTACAGAAGGCCCTTCAGCAGCTAAAGAGAGCTGGGGCTTTAAGAGACATCATGAAGAGACAATGGATTTCCTCTCAACTCTAGAGTATGCCACAGGGCCCTTAGGCCCACTTTCTCTTCAAAATCGAAAGGACTTTCGGGCTTGGGGAAGAGCAGGAGGCTAGGACTGGCACAGCCTTTAGCAGGATGTCCAGAAATTAATGCAAGTATCTGAGTCCTCCACAGTGGAGGACAGGGAAGTGATGGACCTACCTAATCAGCCATGAGAGAGCCATGTGGCTCGAAAATAAAACCGTCATCAAAATGCTTCTCTACAAATTGAAATGTACCCTTCAGTGTTTCAGAACTAATAAAGAGCTAGACATAATCGAATCTCAGAGGATTACTGAAAGAAGAATCGCCACCAGGATTAGGAGCTTCCAGGGTCTGATTGTCACTGGAAGCTTGGGAAAAGAGGCACAAGCACATTTAAGGACAGCAAAAATGGCAAAGGAAGCTCATAAAGAACTGAGGGCACACATTCCAAACTTAAATAGGACGTGCAACTGATGCTAAAACTTTAAAATCAAATTTAAAAAAATCAGCTCATTAAATATATAGTATTCTACTCTCTGTCTTAAAGTAATATTTACACTTAATAATTACTTTGCCAACAAAGATCTATCTAGTCAAGGCTATGGTTTTTCCAGTAGTCGTGTATGGATGCGAGAGTTGGACTGTGAAGAAAGCTGAGTGCCAAAGAATTGATGCTTTTGAACTGTGGTGTTGGAGAAGACTCTTGAGAGTCCTTTGGACTGCAAGGAGATTCAACCAGTCCATCCTAAAGGACATCAGTCCTGAATATTCATTGGAAGGACTGATGTTGAAGTTGCAACTCCAATACTTTGGCCACCTTATGCGAAGAGTTGACTCATTGGAAAAGACCCTGATGCTGGGAGGGATTGGGGGCAGGAGGAGAAGGGGACAACAGAGGATGAGATGATTAGATGGCATCACCGACATGATGGACATGAGTTTGAGTAAACTCCTGGAACTGGTGATGGACAGGGAAACCTGGTGTGCTGCAGTCCAAGGGGTCGCAAAGAGTCGGACATGACTGAGCGACTGAACTAAACTGAATGTATTGAACCAGATCAACCACCAAAACTACACTGAACCTAGACATTTAGGGGAATGAAAATCTTTGTTACCCTCCTCACAGGTCCTGTTCACTGTTTATTTGTTGTTACATTGAACTGTTCTCATTTAATCTTCCCTTAAAGTCTGTGAAATTAGGACTACCAATAATAATTGCATTATGGGTGAAAAAACGGAGGCTTGGAGAGGTTAAATCCCTTGCTCAAGGCCACATAGCTAGTAATTGGCAAGGCAGTCTCAAACCCTGGGACACATGGTGGCAAAGCTTACGCTCTGACCTGGTGGGGGAACCCTTGTCAGGAATGCGTGAAACCTGCCGTTATTTAAGATGCCACAGTTCTGGAAATTTGCTCAGTGCCAGAATGCCTGCCTGATATAAGAAATTAATACCACAGAGAAGAAATCCTGAAAACTATAGACTTAATGAATCTTACTTGAATGTACAAGAAGAAAGTAGTAGCATCTGTAATGTTGTTACTCGACTGTAAGCTCCAGAAAAGCAGATGGTGTGTCTTTCATTTGCCATGTTTCTCTGAAGTAGGGTTTCTTAACTTGGATATTGTTGACATTTTGGATCAGATAATTCTGTATTGTGGGGGACTGTTCTGGAAACTGTGGAATATTTAGCAGTATCCTTGGCCTCAACCCCTGAAATGTTAGTAGCATCCCTCCCCAGTTTTGACAAGCAAAAATATCTTTCATGTGTGTGTGCGCTGTTGTGTCTGACTCTTTGCAGCCCCAAGGACTATAGCCCATGAGGCTCCTCTGTCCATGAGATTTTTCAGGCAAGAATACTGGAGTGGGTTGCCATTTCCTCCTCCAAGGGATCTTCCTAACCCAGGGATCAAACCTGTTTCTCCTGCATTGGCAGGTGAATTCTTTACCACCACGCCAGCCTCTCAAATATCTGTAGATAATGCCAAACGTCTCTTGGGGAGAAAATTACCTTCAGTTGACAACAACTGCCCTTTTAAAGAGTAGAACAGCACCTGGCAAGTAAAAGACCCCCATTATTTTTTTAACTGACTGAAGATAGGAATGAACAATGTTCCACAAAGTAAACAAAATGACTAGAGCAAACCTTGGAAAAGTTTTTGAACTTTAACAGTTATGTATTTTTATATGCATTAGAAAAATATAACATTGAATTTGTGATTTCACATAGTATTTTACAGGATAAGGCTAAAGTGAATGGTGAAGTTTAAAAAAATGACTTCATTGAAGGAAACCTGAAGTGAAGACAATAAATGCATTTAGCAAAAATCAGTAAATCAACTAAGGTGGTATGTAAGTGACTGAAGTATGATTCATTGATCTATATACTAAGGAAAACTTAGGCAAAAAGAGTGTCCTGAACATACTTGGTATGAGAGCCTCCTCTAAGTCTGGCCACTAGAGCTCTCATTGGGAATGATCTGTGTCCTGCACAACCTAGACACAGACGTAGAAGACAAATCACTTACCCTCTGAAAAGTGTAGTCTGATGGACACTGTAAGGTATGCACATCTGTATAAGATAGCACCTAAGTTCCACATTGTCTTAGCTCAAAGGAAAAGAGATGACTTCCTGTTCATGGAATGAGGAAAGGCTTCACTACCAATAGTAAGGGATGAATGGGATTTTAGTAGGTATGGATAATGCAGAGAAGAACAGAGGCATAGAATTGCAACGGTTTAAAGCATACTTTTGGGATGAGTAGAGGCCGGTTTGGCTGGAATGTAGGGTGACTGCTAATGAAGGTGGAACCTGCTTGTCGAGAATGTTTAATACCAGGCTGGGTAAACCCATGGAACAGTGATTTTTATTTAGATTTGTTAATGTCTGGCTAAAAGCTGCTATGTTGTTGTTTTTAAGTATGTTGCCATTACTTTAAGAAATCAGCTTAACCCTGGCAACAGGAGAAGCAGAGTAGTAACCTGGGACTGGGGGAATCCAGGGTTTATTGTCAGTAGGTGGTAAACTCCATACCTCTGTCAGGAAATTGTCTTCTTTAAAACAAAGTTCGGGTCTTTGGAAGTTTATTGCTGGAACACTAGGTGAGTCAACTGACAGTTACCTCCTTGGTTTCATCTTCCTCTGGAAGAGAGTTGCCTCTGAAACCTGTTCTTTCCACCATGTTGACCTCTGGAGAGGCCAGTCCTCTTGAAAGTCCTAGCTTAGGCCTCAAAGCCTTTTGTGGTTCCCCGAGCACAACTGAGAATGGCTTGATTCTTTGCAAAAAGACTATTAAATATTAAAGAACAAACAGGAAATAAAGTACAAGAAGTCTCGCCAGTCAAATCTCCTCTTTTCCCTACTGCTGCCACTCAGAACTTCTTGAAATCCAAGTGTAGCCATGTGACTCCCTGGCTTAACACTTGAATAGCTTCTCGTCTCTACAGGGGTTGCATTTTAGTGTATTTACCGTTATGTGTTTTTTTTCTAGAGTGAGAAAAGTTTTGTGATTCTCTTTACATAATGCTTATTTTATGTGTCCGACTTAAAAGAGTCCTTTAAGGAGGACTTAAAAATTGAGTTGATACCGGGAAGGGTGAAGGACCTTCCTGTGAATATGTAGGAGAGTTCAGCTCTTTCCCAAAGCCTTCTCAGAATAGCTAATCAGAAGGGTCAGGGCTCACTAACCTCTGCTTTCCAATGAAGTTTCTAGGCTCCCTCAAGGAGAAATCCCAGTAAGTGGGACTACAGCCCTCTACCTCAATTCACCCTGAAGACTTTGGCCCTAACCCATTTTATATATTAGTGTTCTGCATAAGATTTTGTGAGCGTGATCTGATGCTTTAAGTAAAAGGTGGGGTGAGGAAAAATCATTAGATGGTTTTTCAAGTTCCTTTTGGCTCCAAAATACTCTGAGAATCAACCCCCTTGACTTCTTTCTGGATTCACTGTTACTTTTGTTCTGTACAATTAATGCCTTGTTAGATAGTAATGAAATCTCAGAGCTGCAAGAGGTTTTAGCAGTTATCTTCTGTGGGTTCCCAAACTGAGCTCACAAGAATAGAACTCCTAAGAAATACTGATTGCTTACGAAAAGGATTGTATAGCCAAGTACATGGAGAGAGTATACTTTTGTCACATTGTTTATTAGCATTTTTAAGGCTCTGAAAAGTTTTATAATAAACCCATTTAACCTTAAGATAGCATTTCTTCCATTTATTTGATCAGAGCCTTGTTTTTGAATAATGTACCTTTTAACATCCTGTGGACATCAACTTGGGAAACAGTCTTCTAATTCTGCCCCTTCCTTTTGCAAGGAACTTGAGATAGAAATAATTTTCCAGTGTTGTACAACTAGTTATCAGGTTTTAGTCACGTATTTATTCCCTGAGTGTCCCTATTTCATATACACTTTCTTTCTTTCCCAGCTTTATTTGAGATATAATTGATATATAACATTGTATAAGTTAAAGTTGTACAATGTGATGATTTGATTCATAAATATATTGTGAAATGATAGCCACAATAAAGGTTAGTTAGCTGATCCGTCACCTCACATAGTTAGAATTTTTTTGTGTGATGTATTGAGAACATTTAAGGTCTATTTGCTTAGCATTTTTCAAATATACAGTAAGTATTGATAACTGTAATCATCATACTCTATATTACGTCCCCAGAAATTACTCATCTTAAAATTGAAAGTTTGTACCTTTTGACCATCTTCACCCACTCTTACCACTACCCCTGCCCCCACCCCTTGCCACCACCATTCTACTCTCTATTTTTGTAAGTTTTTTTTTTTTTTCAGATTCTACACAGAAGTGAGATTGTACAGTATTTGTTTTTTGGGGTCTGCCTTATTTCACTTAGCCTAATGCTCTCAAAGATTCGTCCATGTTGTCACAGATGTTAGAATTCCCTTTCTTATGACTAATAATATTACTGTGTGTGTGCTTGCACATGCATTTCTTTATCTCTTCACCTGTTGGTAGACGTTTAGGTATTTCCATGTTTACACTATTATAAATGATGCTGCAGTGAACATGGTGGTACAAAAATCTCTTCAAGATAGTGATTTCTTTTCCTTCACCTATATACCCCAAAGAGGAATTGCTAGATCGCATGTTATTGCTGTTTTTTATTTTCTTGAGGAACTTCCATACTCCTTTCTCCAGTGGCTATACAAGGTTAAATTTGCATTAGCAGTGTCCAAGGGTTCCCTTTTCTCCATATTCTCACTAGCATTTGTTATCTCTCATATTTCTTTAAGTAGGCATAGTAACAGGTGTGAGGTGTGATGTTCCATTGTATTTTTGTAATGTACAATATTGTGTTGACTTCTGCCATACAACAATGTGAATCAGCCACAAGTATACATATGTCCCCTCCCTCTTGAACCAACTCTCCCACCCCTCATTGTGGTTTGATTTGCATTTCTCTCAGGATTAGTGATGGAGAAGGCAATGGTACCCCACTCCAGTACTCTTGCCTGGAAAATCCCATGGATGGAGGAGCCTGGTAGGCTGCAGTCCATGGGGTCACGAAGAGTCGGACATGACTGAGAGACTTCACTTTGACTTTTCACTTTCATACACTGGAGAAGGAAATGGCAACCCACTCCAGTGTTCTTGCCTAGAGAATCCCAGGGATGGGGGAGCCTGGTGGGCTGCTGTCTGTGGGGTCGCACAGAGTCGGACACGACTGAAGTGACTTAGCAGCAGCAGCAGGGTTAGTGATTTGAACACCTTTTCATGTACTTCTTGGCCATTTGTGTATTTTCTTTTCAAAGATGTTTATTTAGATCCATTGCCCATTTAAAATTTGATTGTTTTCTGCTGTTGAGTTGTATAAGTTCATTGTATAGTTTGAATATTAACCCTTTGTTGGATATGTGGTTTGCAAATAAACTCTCCCATTCCTTTGGTTGCCTTTTCATTTTGTTGATCATTTCTTTTCTATACAGAAGCTTCTTAGATTGATGTAGTCTCATTAATTTGTGATTTTTTTGGCCTGTTTTTTCCCCTTTGTTTTCTTTTTTTTCCCCTTTGTTTTCTTCTAGGACTTTTTATAAGTTCAAGTCTTACATTTAAGTCTTTAGTTTATTTAAAGTTAATTTTTGTCCATGGTGTAAGGGAGGAGGTCCATTTCCAATTTTTTTTAATGTGAATATCTAGTTTTCCGAGAATCATTTGTTAAAGAGACTGCTTTTCCCCCATTGAGTGTTTTCGGCTCCCTTGTCAAATATTGGTTGACTTTATATGCTTGGATTTATTTCTGGACTCAGGATTCAGTTTTTTTGGTCTATTTGTCTTTTTTTTTTTATGCTAGTACTTCTAGGCTGTTTAATTTGTTGGTGGGTAATTGTTCATAGTAGTCTCATGATCCTTTGTATTTATTTGGATCTTCATTTTTTTAATTGATCTAGCTAAAAATTTGTCAGTTTTGTTCATCTTTTCAATGAACCAGCTTTTAGTTTTGTTAATCTTTTCTGTTGTTTTCCTATTCTTTATTTTATTTATTTCTGCTCTAATAGTATTTAATTCATCTATTAATTCTGGGCTTAGTTTGTTCTTCTTTTACTAATTTGTTTATGGCTAAAGTTCGGTTGTTCTTTTGGGTTTTTTTTTTCTTTTATAAATTTACCACTATAAACATTTTAGAACTACTTTTGTTGCATCTGATGGGTTTTCTTGTATTTCAGTTTTTGTATGTCTCAAGATTTGTTTTATTTACTTTGGTTGGTCAGGAAGATGTTTAATTTCCATGTACTTAAAATTTTTCTTGCTTTCTTCTAGTTATTGATTACTAACTTCATAACATTGTGTTTGTAAAAGGTGCTTGATATAATTTCTGCCTTCTTGAATTTGTTGAAACTTATTTTTTGGCCTACCATATGATCAATCCTAGAAAAAGTTTCTCTGTTCTTGAGAAAAATGCGTATTCTGCTACTGTTGGATAGAATGCTCTCTGTCTGTCTGATCTATTTAGTCTGTAGTGTAGTTAAAATCCACTGTTTCCTGATTGATTCTCTATTTGGATGATACATCCATTGTTGAGAGTGGGATATTAAAGTCAGCACATGTTACTGTATTGCTGTTTGTTTCTCATTCTATTTGTAGTAGTACTTGCTTTATATATTTAAGTGCATCTAACATTGGGTGCATAAGCATTTACAGTTGTTATATCTTCTTGATGAAATTGACTCCTTTTTCTTTATATAATGGCCTTCTTTGTCTCTCATGACCATATTTAGCTTAAAGTCTACCTTGTCTGATCTAAATATAGTTATCCCTGCTTTCTTTTGGTTTCTACTTGCTTGGAATACCTATTTCCATCCCTTCGCTTCATCTTATATGTGTCCTTAAAAGTAAAGCGAATCTCTTGTAGACAGCATATCATTGAAATCTTGTTTTTTATCCACTCAGCTGTTTTTGATTGGAGAATTTAACCCATTTACGTTTAAAGTAATTATTGCTAGATATTACCATTTTATTCTATTGAATTCTTCAGTTATTGTATTCCTCAGCTCTACGATTTCTGTTTTTCAGAAGGAGACTCACAGACTTAGAGGACAAACTTATGGTTGGGGGGGAAGGAAAGGAGGGAGGGATAGTTAAGGAGTTTTGGATGGACATGTACACACTACTAGATTTAAAATGGATAACCAACCAGGACCTACTGTATAGGATATGGAACTCTCCTCAATGTTATGTGGCAGCCTGGATGGGAGGGAAGTTTGTGGAAGAATGGATACATGTGTGTGTATGTATGGCTGTGTTCCTTTGCTGTTCATTGAAACTATCACAACATTGTTTGTTAATCGGCTATACCCCAGTACAAAATAAAAAGTTAAAAAAAAAAAAAACAAAACAGTGGATACTTCCATCAATCCCCAAAAGATCCTGGTTTTCTTTTATGGTTTCTATTTACTTCTTTAACTTTTTGTTTTGTTCATGTACTATTGTCCTGATTTTCTTTAGTTGTCAATATATTCTTGTAGTTCACTGAAAGTTCTTGAAGAGGATTTTTTCTGAATTCTTTTTTCAGACAGCGTATAGACCTCTGTTTCATTAGGGTCAGTTGTTGTAACTTTTAGTTTCTTTTGGTGATGTCATGTTTACCTGTTTGTTTCATGATTCCCTGCATTGGTGTCTGTGCATTTGTTTAAGCAGTCTCCTCCTCCAGACTTTACAGGTTCACTTCTGTAGAGAAAGACCTTCACCACTCATGATAGCTTTCAGCTGCATGTCAGCTGGTAGCTTCCACAGTCAGCAGGGCTTGCACTTGGAATCTCATTGGGTGAGGCCATTGCCTATGCTCTGAGGTTGGGGGAAATGCCACTGACTGGGCTCCACTGTTGGGTAGGCCTATTGGCTGGGCTCCAAGTTCAAGCAGAACTACTAGGTGACCATCTCCCTGTTTGGGTGGGGCTACTGGTTTTGCTCAGCAGTGAGATGGGACCACTATCTGAGTTCTGATATCACCTCCAGTTGGGTAAGGTCCCAGATTGTGTTTGTTGGTAGGGTGGTGCCACTGGTTCAATTCCATGATTGAGCAGGACTATGGGTTGGTTCAGCAGTCATGCCTTGTTGTGTGGGATCTCA
The DNA here is from genome assembly GCF_042477335.2 of Ovis canadensis. NCBI lineage: Eukaryota > Metazoa > Chordata > Mammalia > Artiodactyla > Bovidae > Ovis > Ovis canadensis. The sequence continues at coordinate 37,874,390 of NC_091727.1, read as the reverse complement.
GACTGCACTCCACAACCCAATGGTATTGCTGGATGGATTTTATGTTTAAGCAGGGCCCCAGGCAGGACAGAGTGTTTTCACATGGCTTCAGGTTGTGCTTCAGGATTAGGTGGGGCCATAGACACTGCCATGAAGTTGAACAAGGCTGCATGCTGCTGAGCTTCCTTGTTGGGCGGGACTGCAAGCTACCCTTCTTCATTGGACAAGATTACTATCTGGGCTTCCTGCATGGGCAAGACCACAGGCTGTTTCCAGCAAGTGAGCAGGGCCATAGGCTGGGCTCCTCTGCTTATCAGGGTTGTAGGGCTAGGCTCCATGGCTGAGTTGGGAGTGTAGGCTCTGCTCTGCCTCTCTAGCAGTCCCATAGGCTGGGTTCTCCTGTTGCCCAGGGTCACTGTTCCAGCTCCCTGGTTTTGTGGGGCCAGTGGTTATACTCAGCAATTGGGCAGGACTACTAGCTTGGCTGTCTGACCAGTCGGGGCTGTAAGATGAGTTTATGGCTGCTCTGGTTCCCCAGCCAGGCTTCCTGGAAGGAGAAACTGGAGGGTATGCTCAGCACTTCAGCAGGACTAGGCATTTGCTTGCCTTCATGGGCTGGATGGTAGAAGAGGTTCCACTGATCGTAGATCCAGATCAAGTAGAACTACCACCTGAGCTCTCTAGTCAGAAGGGGCCACCTGCTTAGCTCTGCAAATGGCCAGATCTGCTGGCCAGGATCTTTGCTAAGGCATGGATATGAGCAGAAATGCCATTTGCCAAGGCCTGAGCACTGTTTGCTTTGAGCCCCACCCCCTTCTCCATCTCTTTCCAATTCCCAGTAGTCAAGCAGCAGATTGCTCCAGTGATCTCCATAAGGCAAGACCTGAGTGGGCCTCCTGGGAAGTGTCCTATATGGTAGGGGAGCTGGATGCCCACCCTTGGCTCTCTTTTCCCAGTATGGAATCCATATTCCTCTCCTCCCTCCAGGGAGGAGCGTGATGTGGTCAGGGTGGATCCAGTCCATTCACCCTTCTCATGTGGTCCTGCTCAGTCTCTGTTGTCCAGCAGGGTGCTTCAGCCTAGCATCTTCACAATGGGTATATGCACATTTTCTGTGCATAGTTGCTAGTGGGTCTTCTTTTCTTTTGAGGGGAACTGAAATTGGGAATGATCTATGTGGCCAGGTTGATGACATTACTCTCTTCTATATGTTTGACTTAAGCAGGTTATATATTCCTTAACATAGTGATAAATTACGTCTTAGAATTGTGCCTCTCTGGTGCTTAGCTCCATATTGGGAATTTGACAAGTGAACAGTAAATGTGTGGTAGTTTTGTGATTAAACCTTGTAAGAAAATGAAGCCATTGTGGTATAAATTAGCTTCTGTGTGTGTATTTTCCTAAAGAAACAGAATTGCTGCTCCTCCATGCATACCTGCATTTGCAGTATGTATTTTTCTCTTCCAAAGTTTCTGTTGTCAGTAGCTCACAGTTATTATTGATTCATGCTGTTTACTGGTAGTAATTCTGTGGGCTGCTTTGCCGGAGGGATAATTTGATTAGAGGTACTGCTGTTTGACACCATTCAGGAAAATGTTACACTCTAAAGGGTATTGGATTTGTCACAGAGTGACGCTGAAGAGAAACCAGGGATAGACAGGGATAACACTCTAGCCTTGTTATTAAAATTGAGCCTTTTGGCATTTTTGGCCACCTTTTTTTTGTTGATATCCCTGCTTTCCTATGAAAGAAGCATGTGACCAATTTGATTACTTTTATTTGGCAAGGGCAGAAACTAATGCCAGATAAACAAGGTCATAGCCAACTGATATGGAGCCCATGTGTTCCAGAATACAGTGTTTCCATCTTCTGAGGTTAGATATCAGCTTTATTTATATAAGGGGGCAAGATTGGAAAGCACTGAAATGAAATGCTCATGTTGACAACATCAGTTTTAATGGAACTTGAATCTGACTGTGTGTGTGCTGTGTTTTGCAGAGGGATTCATCATCCAAGGATCTACCGGAGACCACAGGAAAACATGGGAAGTAAGTCTCTCTTCACTTTTAAATAATTTAGATTCTCTCTACAGTAATCCACTATATACAGGAAATTAGATTTGCAACTCACTAAAGTTTTTTTTTCTTTTGTGGACAACTAAATTGTGTTTCTGGTTAGTGTTAGAAAGGTTTTGTCTGAAGCAGTGTTGTGCAGAGACAGGTTGCTCACTGGAAAGGGTCTTCCCCCCCGCAACGCCCCCCAACACCTGCTCTTTTCTGAACATCTCTTAGTACAGGGAGAGAAGGCTCAAACTTGATATTATATAAACCTGCCCTGATCTCTGCTGCTTTACAACTCATAGCAAAGTTACCCATATGCTGCTAGTGATTTCTAAGGCCTTATTGATAATAACATAAACAAAAATATGATTGTACTATGCAACTAATGATAGTAGGAAAAAAAATCACCTGTGAGGTTGACTTAAATGGCTTTGGTTGCCTGTAAAGTGTTAAAGACTGGAATTAAGACCCATTAGATGAATTCTTTTTGTCCATTTTTCATTTCTCATAAGGCTGTTATATGGGCAGTTGACAACAAACAAATTTAAGATTATTTCTTTGTTAACCAGCCACTGCAGTGACTTGATGATAAATTCTAATCAACATAGGTCATGAAATCTGATGTTATGAAGGACCTCAAAGGAAGAGTTGGTGTTGGGTAGTATAATGAGAAGAGTACTTGGCAGAGAGTCAGAGTCCTGAATTCAAGTTCTAACTCTGTTATTTTGATCAACTCCTCTCATTGCTCTAAACTTGTTTGTTCATCTCTGTTCAGTTCAGTTCAGTTGCTCAGTCATGTCCAACTCTGTGACCCCATGGACTGCAGCACACCAGGTTGCTGTCCATCACCAACTCCCGGAGCTTACTCAAACTCATGTCTATCGAGTTGATGATGCCATCCAACCATCTCATCTTCTGTCATCCCCTTCTCCTCCCACCTTCAATCTTTCCCAGCATCAGGATCTTTTCCAGTGAGTTAGTTCTTCACATCAAGTGGCCAAAGTATTGGCCTTTCAGCTTCAGCATCAGTCCTTCCAATGAATATTCAGAACTGGTTTCCTATAGGATACACTGGTTGGATCTCCTCACAATCCAAGGGACTCTCAAGAGTCTTCTCCAACACCACAGTTCAAAAGCATCAATTCTTTGGCACTCACCTTTCTTTACAGTCCAACTCTTACATCCATACATGACTACTGGGAAAACCATAACTTTGACTAATTGGACCTTGGTTGGCAAAGTAATATCTCTGCTTTGTAGTATGCTGTCTAGGTTGGTCATAGCTTTTCTTCCAAGGAGGAAGCATCTTCTCATTTCATGGCTGCAATCACCATCTGCAGTGATTTTGGAGTCCCCCAAAATAAAGTCTGTCACTGTTTTTATTGTTTCCCCATCTATTTGCCATGAAGTGATGGGACCAGATGCCATGATCTTAGTTTTCTGAATGTTGAGTTTTAAGCCAGCTTTTTCACTCTCTTCTTTCATTTTCATCAAGAGGCTCTTTAGTTCTTCTTTGCTTTCTGCCATAAGGGTGTGTCATCTGCATATCTGAGGTTATTGATATTTCACCTAGCAGTCTTGATTCCAGCTTGTGTTTCATCCAGCCTGGAATTTTGCATGATGTACTCTGCATATAAGTTAAATAAGCAGAGTGACAATATACAGCCTTGACATACTCCTTTCCCGATTTGGAACCAGTGTTGTTCCATGTCCAGTTCTAACTGTTGCTTCTTGACCTGCATACAGCTTTGGTGGTCTGGTACAGTCAGCAAAAACAAGACCAGGAGCTGACTTTATCTCAGATCATGAACTCCTTATTGCAAAATTCAGACTTAAATTGAAGAAAGTAGGGAAAACCAGTAGATCATTCAGGTATGACCTAAGTCAAATCCCTTATGCTTATACAGTGGAAGTGACAAATAGATTCACGGGATTAGATGTGATAGACAGAGTGCCTGAGGAACTATGGACAGAGGTTTGTGACATTGTACAGGAGACAGTAATCAAGACCATCCCCAAGAAAAAGAAATGCAAAAAGGCAAAATGGTTGTCTGAGGAGGCCTTAGAAATATCTGAGAAAAGAAAAGAAGCTAAAAGCAAAGGAGAGAAAGAAAGATATACCCATTTGAATGCAGAGTTCCAAAGAATAGAAAGGAGAGATAAAAATGCATTCATCAGTGATCAATGCAAAGAAATAGAAGAAAACAATAGAATGGGAAAGACTAGGGAACTCTCCAAGAAAATTAGAGATAGCAAAGGAACATTTCATGCAAAGATGGGCACAATAAAGGACAGAAATGGTATGGACCTAACAGAAGCTGAAGATATTAAGAAGAGGTGGCAGGAATACACAGAAGAACTATACAAAAAAGATCTTAATGACTCAGATAACCACAATGGTGTGATCACTGGAATGTGAAGTCAAGTGGGCCTTAGGAAACATCACTATAAATAAAGCTAGTGGAGGTGATGGAATTGCAGCTGAGCTATTTCAAATCCTAAAAGATGATGCTGTGAAAATGCTGCACTCAATATGCCAGCAAATTTGGAAAATGTAGCACAGGCCACAGGACTGGAAAAGGTCAGTTTTCATTCCAATCCCAATGAAGGGGAATGCCAAACAATGTTTAAACTGCAACACCATTGCACTCATCTCATACACTAGCAAAGTAATGCTCAAAATGCTCCAACCCAGGCTTCAACAGTATGTGAACCATGAACTTTCAGACATGCAAGCTGGATTTCAAAAAGGCAGAAGAACCAGAGATCAAATTGCCAGCATCTTCTGCATCATTGAAAAAGCAAGAGAGTTCCAGAAAAACATCTACTTCGGCTTTATTGACTATGCCAAAGCCTTTGACTGTTCATCTCTGTGGTGGGATTAATAACATAGCACACTGTTAACCTCAGAAGGCTGTGGCTGGCATAATGTGAGAATATATATGAAAGCATGTTGAAAACACTAATGTATAATGGAAGAATGCAGAGGTCTCTGCTCATTGCTGTCCTTGTTGAAGATGTAGATCTTCATTGGTTCTGTCATTCAGTAGTTAAAATGAAGTTATTTGATCACATGCCTCTGTAGGCAGGAAGCCTGGGACTAGGGTGTGTTAGAGATAGAGTGGTTCCTTCTGTTTGTGTTCTATGCATCTTTCTTACCCCACACCAGTCTGGGCCCTGGTAGGCAGCCCCAAGGATTATAGATGGAAAATATCTTCCTGAACCTTGACGAATGAGCTTTTGTGTGTTTTCTCCAGCACTCCCTCAGGGATTCTGGTTCTGTCCCCACCTTCACAAAAGATACCTATCTCTGATAGTTTTGAAAAATTTTAAAACCTGAATACATTTTTTTTTAATGGTCAAAGTTCTAGAACTAATCTATGCCAGGTCCTAACTCCAGCATCAACTATCAACAGAACCTTCCAGCGTAACTGGATTCATGGTTTGATTTTCACTTTCTTTCAAGCTTCAAGTGGATTTGGAGAATACTGTGATTCTTGGTTTTCATCATGGCCCTGTAGTGAAGAGAGCTGCACTGACACAGGGCAACATACTCCTCCTTGTTTCCCTTCTTCCTTTTTAGAATAGTCATCAAATCATTATCAGTAAGTGCTTGCTTTAAAAGATGCCTCAGCAAGTGTCCGTTTACATGGTCAGGCAGTTAATAGAGTTCTTGCTAAAGGATAGGGCTTGTTAGTGTAATCTGCAAAGATGGAGAGGTTTCCAACCCAGAGATGAGATAAGAGAAGCACTTCCAAAAACGCTACTTTTACAAACACATGACAGCTTGTAATAGCAGCATTTTGACTATTTGTGTGAGCACTTTGAAAACATCCTTAACATCCTGAATCACAAAGAATCTATCCTTGACACTCTAAGCTTTAGTTTGTCTGATTATACTTGTTAATTGCTGACTGTGTTAGTGAGGAGAAAAAAAAGATGCTACTGTGTGCTCTTTTTTTTTTTTTTTTTCTGGCCATGTACAATGAAGTTTTTACTGGCTTTAGCAACGGTTCTCACAAACATAGCTCAATGTGTCATACAAAGCGACAGCAGAAGAAAATACCAAAAAGACATGTCATTAGCCTCATTAATTAAGGAGCCACGAAAACAAAGAACACAGCTGGGAAACCATACAGTATAGATGAAAAATTAAATTGAGGTCAACTTCTTTTAGTATTCTTTGATGTTGGATGAAGAAATTATTTATAGATGTGTTAGAAGAATCCTTCTTTTGCTTATATGATATGGAAAAATTCATAGTCTTACAAATGGTGGAGGGGATGAGAACAGACTTGTGTGAATCATTTCTCAGTAGACCATCAGCAGTGTCCATTGTATGTGGCATTGAAATTCCATTTACCATATAGAGATTTAGTATTTAAGTAGGGTTTAGTTTTTATGATTCTTATGAATATATAATTATTTTGGTATTAACAAGTATCTGTAGAGTTCATAACTCATAGATATTTCTCCATTATCTTACTTGAGTTGTGAGAGCACCCTGTAGTATAAATATGGATTATTATCTTCATTTTATGTAGTATAAAACATAGCGTCATGAGAGAAAGTCTTATCTAAAGTCTGCAGTTTATGAATGAAGAGTCAGAAGGCAAACATAGGTCTCCTTATGTCATAGGCAGTTTTCATTTTCTTCCAATAAACTGTATTCTGAGCACCCTAGTCATCAGCTGTGTATAAAGTCGATTAAAAACTTAGGAACTATCTTACGGTGTGAAAGAAAATATTTTCTTAAGACTATGTTCTCACAGTATCCTGTGGGGGTGGGAGGAGAGGAAAGGAGAAATGGCTGGGAGAAATGAAGTTATTTGAAGTTCATCCTTATTTATGGTAACAGCTAAAGGAAGTTCATCCTCATTTATGGTAACAGCTAAAACATCTGTGTCACATGGTGGAGTGCCTCAAATATCAAAATCCTCTGAGCAGCAGTGGTCCCTGGCTGTGGTAACTCAAAGGCAGCAGCACTGATTGACAGTCACCAAGTTAAAGTAACAAGAAATTCAACTCAGAAGGTTGCTGTACACAACACACAGTGGGAGGTCCCCAAAGTAAGGGACCTAAGACACCACTTCCATGGTGAAAGTCACCCTGCTTGATCGATAGGTTTTGTCTCTGTGGTTTTTCATAACACAGAGAATACAATACACTGTGGAACACCAGAACAGTATGTAGTCAACAAGGAAAGATGCTGTTACAAAAAAAAGAACAGCATGTATAAATTAAATTATGTGTAAGATTTTAGTAGAGAATGAACATTTTCACAAAGAAAATATGAGAATTTTACAAAGGTGCACGTTTAGGCTTACCAGATATTATGTACCAGAAGTATCTGTAGTCATCTTCAGATAGACATTAAAACTTTATCCTACCTTTTCATCCTCTTCCCCCACCCCCCAGCCACTGAATAACTGCTACATTCATGATAAAATGACAAAGGTCTCAGTTCTCCACAAAGCAATTTCTTGGGAGTTTTCTTGCTAAAAAATTTGAGGGTTTTTGTTACACAGCTTGAGTAGAATTTGATTTTTAGTCATACCTATTTTCCCTCAGATTTTTTTCTATGTCAGAACACACTTCTCTTACTGCATATTTTAAGTACTATAGCAGCAATTTATGGTATTTATTACTCTTAATAGGCAGTTATGATGGCTAATTTCACGTCTTTACCTTAATAACAAAGCTTGTGAAAGAAATTCATCTTGGCTTCTCAAACTACAAGATGTTCCTACTCCTCTTTTATAAAATAAGAATGATATTTGACCATGAATCTTCAAACAGCTTTATTTTGCTTTTCGGGAATTGCTGAATGGTAACAGACATACAGGTTATATTTTTGGAGAATAATTAACATAAAATTATTGATTCCAACTCAAGATTGTTGGGAGAAATACCAGTAACTTCAGATATGCAGATGACACCACCCTTTTGGCAGAAAGCAAAGAAGAACTAAAGAGCCTCTTAATGAAAGTGAAAGAGGAGAGTGAAAAAGTTGGCTTAAAACTCAACATTCAGAAAACTAAGATCATGGCATCCAGTCCTAACACTTCATGGAAAATAGATGGGGAAACAATGGAAACAGTGACAGACTTTATTTTTGGGGGCTCCAAAATCACTGCAGATGGTGACTGCACCTATGAAATGAGAAGATGGTTCCTCCTTGGAAGAAAAGCTATGACCAACCTAGACAGCATACTACAAAGCAGAGATATTACTTTGCCAACCAAGGTCCACCTAGTCAAAGCTATGGTTTTTCCAGTAGTCATGTATGGATGTGAGAATTGGACTATAAAGAAAGGTGAGTCCTAAAGAATTGATGGTTTTTGAAGTGTGGTGTTGGAGAAGACTCTTGAGAGTCCCTTGGACTGCAAGAAGATCCAACCAGTCCATCCTAAAGGAAATCAGTCCTGAATATTCATTGGAAGGACCGATGCTGAAGCTGAAAGGCCAATACCTTGGCCACCTGATGCGAAGAACTGACTCATTGGAAAAGACCCTGATGCTGGGAAAGATTGAAGGTGGGAGGAGAAGGGAATGATAGAGAATGAGATGGTTAGATGGTATCACCAACTCGATGGACATGAGTTTGAGTAAACTCCGGGAGCTGGTAATGGACAGGGAGGCCTGGCATGCTGCAGTCCATGGGGTTGCAAAGAGTCAGACATGACTGAGTGACTGAACTGAACTAACATAAAAATATAAAGATGCCTCAGCATGTTTTCTGTTTCTCTTCTTTTGGTATTTAGTCTTTGGAGATAGATAGGTTTTACCTAGCTTAGAAGGAAACCCTAGGCCTATAAATTCTTAATCCACAAAGTCAGTTTCCATCTTCATTTTTCATACTTAATAGTAACATGCCTTTGATGTCCTAGGATCCATGAACATATGGTAGTGCTGTAGAGAAACAGTGATGGTGCTACCAGTTACAGTCTTTTGTTTATTATTATTAAATAATGGAGTTCTCAAGGCAAGAATATGGAAGTGGTTTGCCATCCCCTTCTCCAGTGGACCGCGTTTTGTCAGAACTCTCCAGCATGACTCATCCGTCTTGGGTGGCCCTACATGGCATGGCTCATAGTTTCACTGAGTTAGAGAAGGCTGTGGTCCATGTGATCAGTTTGACTAGTTTTCTGTGATTGTGGTTTTCAGTCTGTCTGCCCTCTGATGAATAAGGATAAGAGGCTTATGGGAGCTTCCTGATGGGAGAGACTGACCCTGGCAGAAGAATTGATGCTTTTGAACTGTGATGTTGGAGAAGACTCTTGAGAGTCGCTTGGACTGCAAGGAGATCAAACCAGTCCATCCTAAAGGAAGTCAGCCTTGAATATTCATTGGAAGGACTGATGATGCAACGCCAATACTTTGGCCACCTGATGCAAAAATAACTGACTATTTGAAAAAACCCTGATGCTGGGAAAGATTGAAGGCAGGAATAGAAGGAGACGACAGAGGATGAGATGGTTGGATGGAATCACTGACTCAATGGACATGAGTTTGAGCAAGCTCCAGGAGTTGGTGATGGACAGGGAAGCCTGGAGTGCTGCAGTCCATGGGGTCACTAAGAGTCAGACATGACTGAGTGACTGAACCGAACTGAACTGATTAAACCATAGCAGCATCATTCCCTTGGCTCTTTTACTTCAAAGAACCCAAACATATCCCCTCCACTTACCAAGACTTAATGGAAGGAAAGATGGTTCATAGCTACTAGAGTAAATTTCTAAGTTCACTGCTGAATTAGTGCTCAGTTGAGGTCAATCCTAAGCTTTAATTCAAGCCATACAGCTACATATTTTCAAACAGGGAATGCGTGTTCAAACTGACAAGGCTTGTAAAGTGACTGTTTAATAATGTACTGCCTAATTTTATTTGACAGCTCCCAGGTTTATAGTTCAAGTGAAGGCACACATTCAAAGACAATTGTTTCATTTTCTGGCCTATATTAAATCTGAGAGTCTCGCTATTATGGTAACATATTCATGCCTGTGCAGTTCACATGATGTCACCAATTTATTATAAATCCTTATCTAGCTTCATAATTTTGTAACAGTAAAGCAAATCTACTTGGAGCTGGCAACAGCCATTATTTTTTTCCTGGCAAGATTTTCCCATTAGAAAACAAAAAATGAGCTTACTATGTGAGGTTCAGGCTGCCTTAAAAAAAAACAAAACTCATTATAGTGCTTGATGCTTTTTGTCTTTGATACAATCCTCTCTGCCTTTTACCTATTGAAGAAGAGAATAATTTCAGTACATAAGTTTAGAATGGCTTCTTAACCCTAGCACTGTTGACATTTTAAAAATTTGAGGCAAAATACATAATATAGGCAAAACAATTCACATAACATAGAATTGATTCTTTTTTTAAAAAAATATTTTTAGTTATTTAGTTTTGGCTGTCCGAAGTCTTTGCTGCTGTGTGGGCTTTCCTCTAGTTGTATTGAGCAGGAGCTACTCTCTAGTTGTGGTGAGCAGGCTTCTCGTTGTGGAGCTTCTCTTGTGGAGTGTGGGCTCTAGGATGCACGGGCTTCAGTAGTTGCAGCTGCTGGGCTCTAGAACACTTGCTCAGTAATTATTGTGGCACACAGGCTTAGTTGCTCTGTGGCATGTGGGATCTTCCTTAATCAGGGATTGAACCTATGTCTCCCACATTGGCATGTGGATTCTTTACCACCAGGGAAGCCCAGAATTGACCATTTTAAACTGTACAATTTAGTGGTATTTAGTACATGCACAATATTGTGTAACTCTAGTACCAAAACATTTCCATCACCTCCAAGTGAGATCTTCTCTACCCATTAAACAGTCAGTCTCTATTTTGCACTCTCCCAGGCCCTGGCAACCTGTTAGCTGATTTCTAGCTCTATGGATTTATCTATCATGGATATTTCATATAAATGGAATAATATAATATGTGCCCTTTGGTGTCTGGCTTTTTTCACTTGGCATAATGTTTTTTTTAGATTTATCCATGTTGTATTAGTACCTTATTATTTTTTAATGGCTGAATAATATCCCATTGTATGAATGTATTACAGTTTGATGAGTCATTCATCAGTTGGTGGACATTTCGGTTGTTTCCACCCTTTGGTTAATTGGAAATAGTGCTCCTGTGAACCTTGATGTACAAGTTTTTGTTTGAGTATCTGTTCTCAATTCTTTGGGCCAGATTTGTAGGAGTAACTATCAACATTTGGGACCAGATACATCTTTGTTGTGGAGGCTGACCTGTGCATTGTAAGATGTTCAGCAGCATCCTTGGCTTCGCCCCACTAGTTGCACCTACTCCTCCAAGTTGTGAGAATCAAAAATGTATCCAGGGACTACCCAGATGGTCCAGGGTTGAGAAACCACGTTGCAATGCAAATTTCAATCCCTAGCTGGGGAACAAAGACCCCCACGGGCCATGGAGCAACTAGGCAACAGAAGATCTCACATGACACAAGGAAGTGCCTGTGTGCTGCAACTGATAGCACAGACAAATAAATACTTAAAAAAATTTTTTTTAAATATATCCAGACATCGCCAAATGTTCCTTGGGGTGCAACATCACCCAAGATAGAAAACCACTGATTTAGAATGAAGGATAGTCACAGTGAAAGTCACTTAGTTGTGTCCGAGTCTTTGTGACTCCCTGGACTATACAGTCCATGGAATTCTCTAGGCCAGAATACTGGAGTGGGTAACCTTTCCCTTCTCCAGAGGAACTTCCCAACCCAGGGATCAAACCCAGGTTTTCTGCTTTGCAGACGGATTCTTTACCAGCAGAGAAGCCCCAGAATGAAGGATAGGAATTCTTTAGAGATAAGCCAAACAACACCATTGTGATTTTCAGAGAAGTAATTTGAGTCTCAAGGAGAGCGTTAGAGTTGGCACTCTGTGTCTTCAGTTATCTTCAGGTTCCACAACCATGGATTCAATCCACTAAGGATCAAAAATACTGGGAAAAAGTAAAAATTTCAGAAAGTTCAAGAAAGCAAAACCTGAGTTTGCTACATGTCCTCAACTGTTCACATAGAATTTATGTTGTGTTTCCAACTATTTATGTATAATTTACATTGTACTGGGCCTCCCTGGTGGCTCAGATGGTAAAGAATCTGCCTGCAATGTAGGCGACATGGGTTTGATCCCTGGGTCAGGATGATCTCCTGGAGAAGGTCATGGCAACCCACTCCAGTATTCTTGCTTGGAGAAACCCACGGACAGAGGAGCCTGGAGGGCTGCAGTTCTTGAAGTTGCAAAGAATTGGACACAACTGAAGCGACTGAGCATGCATGCCATTTCACATAAGGGACTTGAGCACCTGCAGAATTTGATATCCATAAGGGGGCCTGGAATCAATCCTCCGCAGCTGCTGAGGGACAAATGTATATGGTTGTCAACAGAAATGATCAGTAAACCAATCTATGATAGGAATAGAAAGGAATTTTGTTTGAGCCAAACTAAGGATTAAGGAAGCCAAACAAAGGAAGCTGAAGCGCCAGTATTTTGGTTACCTGGCGCGACCAGCCTACTCATTGGAAAAGTCCCTGATGCTGGGAAAGATAGAGGGCAGAAGGAGAAGGGGATGACAGAGGATGAAATGGTTGGATGGCATCACTGATGCAATGTACATGAACTTGGGCAAACTTTGGGAGATGATGAGGGACATGGAGGCCTGATGTGCTGCAGTCCATGGGGTTGCAAAAAGTTGGACATGACTGGGCAACTGAACAACAAGGACTATAGCCCAGGAGACACTGTCTCAGATTATTCTGAGGAACTTATGCTAGAGAAGTTATGCTGGAGTTTTCAGCACAGTTTTTTTTTTTCCATTCAATCAAAATTTATTGAGTAGCAACTGTGTGCCCCAACACTGGGAATACAGTACTTAACAAGAGGGGCACGACATCTGCCCTCATGAGCTTACAGTCTAGCAGCCCACCAGCTAATTAACGTCTGTAATTTTTATATTACTGTCGCAGTAAGTGCTCTGAAATGGGCCTGGTGCTAAGAGAAGATTTAACAGAAAGTCTTGACCTACATGGAGAAACCAGAAAAGTTCTCTGTGAAGAAGAAACACTTAAGATTAGCACAGTGGGAAATGGAAAAGTGTTGCAAGCAGAGAGAACAGCCTGTGTCCCGGCTCTGAAGCAGGAAGATATTTAATAAACAGAAAGTCAGCCAGTGTGACTGGGACAACAGGGAACGAAGAGGGGGTGATGTGAGGTAGAGGCTGATTTATGAAAGGTCTTTAGATTTAGGACTTTCTTCCAAAAGCAGCTGGAAGCCACTGAAGAATTTGCAGGAGGAAAGTTAGATGCTGAGGTTTGTTTTTAGCAGCTCACTCTGCTGTGTGTGGGGGTGATTGTTGTTTAGTTGCTCAGTCGCGCCCAACTCTTTTGCGACCCCATGGACTGTAGCCCGCCAGGCTCCTCTGTCCATGGGATTCTCCAGGCAAGAATACTAGAGTGCGTTGCCATCTCCTTCTCCACAGCACAGTTTTATATCTTGTTAGAACAAAAAATACCATTTTTGTTTTTTGTCCTGACAAGAAGTCAGGGATCCATTCCTTCAAGATTTCGAAACAACAATAACAAATCAGCATGTACACAGGAGTCAGTATAGCCTTGGTACCTTGGAAGGGCGTCTCATCATTGAAGGAGCACCACCATCGGCAGCCCAGGAAGGGAGGCATTTAATGTTTATTTTTAACATAGACATTTTTTACTTTTGTTGAATGCACGCTTTTCTTTAAGGATCAAGACAGATGTAGGGTGTTTGTTTGATAGGCCACAAACAGGCTGTTTTAGTTAGCATAAACTTTGAGTTTAATCATATATAAGCCAAAATGACTCCCCCATACCTTAGTATGTGAAATTTGCTTCCATTATGGTTCTAGAAACCAAGATGTAGTGCTGGTCCTAGAATCAAGCAGCTGAGTCCTTGGATAAGTCATTTAGCCTGGATTTCCCTTTTCTTGTCAGCAAAATGAAGGGATTGAGATAGATCTGTGGTTTCAGTGTGCTCAGTGAAGCCCCAGGTTTACTACAGGGGTCCCTGAGGAACCACTAGGAGAGAAGGGAAAGAAGAGGGAATACTGGGGAGTGTTCCTCTCCCCTTCAGACAGAACAAGCGAAAGTTTGAATTCTGTCAACATCACTTCTAGAACAAATTCACATATAAACAACATTGATTTCACCAGCGAAAAGTCCTTTCTGAAATCTATGTGCTAATTAATAAAAGTACTACTTTGTCAATGAGAGTCCATTTCTGAAATCCATTCTGCTCTGCTGTTGTGCATAACAGAAAGATAGCTGACCACTAGCTTTGCATGTTCTCTGAACAACCATCTCTGATATGAGACTTTTTGATTAAATGTAGTATGTATTCTATTAGGACAATCATTCACTCCTAGTATCTAGATTACAGTTAACTATCCCATAGATAATGCCACACTATCTATGTTGACAGAGTGTAAAGCATTCACTGTAACATAGTTATATATTTAAAGCTATGTTTCATGTTTGCTGAGTCTCACTACATGCCTTACCCTGCCACCCCCCAGCCCATTTAATGGTGATTGTTATAGCTGTTTCTGTATTCTTCCAAATGGGACAGATCCAGTGTAACCAGAATCAGTGTAAATCATATTCATAAACTAAAAGCAAAGTTTTCTGGTTGTAACAACTATAAACTCTAAGACAAATGATCTTCTTGTTGATGAGAGTTGAGGCACTAGTGATGGGAAATACCTATCTTGGGAATTCCCCTGTTTTCATGATTCTACTGGATTGTGTGCTTAATGTTGTGCAAATTAGATCATTTTCTAAACCCATATTTATTTGCCTCCTGTGGGTAAGGCACGACTTTCGTTCATAAATATCACATGTTAAAGTACCATACATTTAAGCAGTAGTTGTAATTGCTGGTAACTTGATTGCTGTCATCCTCCATTTCATGAAGTATTCTTTTTGATAAGGAGTTATTGTAAAACTCCTTCAAAGAAAATTTGGCTTTTTACCTTCCCTTGTGGGAGAATCTATTAGATAATTTCTCTGTATCTAATTATTCCTTACAAAGCGTAAAATCATTAGACAAGAGACATCAGAATATATGATGTAAAATTTGGCTTTTAAGTAAACCATATTGAATTAGTAATAGATCCCTCCTCATGAGGAAAAGGATCTATTGACTTTATAGACATACACAACCTCTTTTGTCTTCATTCTTATAGAAATCCATTTCTGTCTTTTTCTCCACGTTTATTCCTGGAAACCTGCCTGTTATTATCTGGCATTTCATTGCATACCTCTGATAGCACAGAGATGTCTTTTTTTGAAGTCTTAGATAGGGATCATAACCACTACATTGTCCTTAAGAAGCAGGTTCAGGATATTAAAGATACAACAGTTACTTCTCTCAAACCCTGAGATGCCCCACTCTCTCTAGTTCAGTCCTATAACATTAAATTATATTTTAAATGTCTCAGTTCCTGAGTGGGTTTCCACTTCCTAATTCCTGTGAAAATGTATACTACATGCCATTCTAACTAAGTTGTAAGTTTGTGACAACCTGTATGGGCACATGAGCACCACTGTACAACAAATTCTGAATTATAAACCTACCTTCTACAAGAAAAATAGCCTTTTTTATTTTCACAGATAGGTTACAGTGGTGAAATACATTTTAGAAATAATCTTTTTCCCACCTCCCTAAGTAATAGGAGGGCTTCCCTTGTGGCTTAGCTGGTAAAGAATCCACCTGCAATGCAGGAGACCTGAGTTTGATCCCTGGGTTGGGAAAATCCCCTGGAGAAGGGAAGAACTACCCACTCCAGTATTCTGGCCTAGAGAATTCCAAGGACTGTATAGTCCATGGGGTTGCAAAGAGTCGGACATGACTGAGCAACTTTTTTTTTCAGTAATAGGAAGATGATCCAAATAGGATCTTTTTTTTTAATATTGAAATTTATTTTTAATTGAAGGGTAATTGCTCTACAAAATTGTGTTGGTTGCTGCCAAACATCAACATGAATCAGCCATAGGTATACCTATGTCCCCTGCTTCCTGAACCTCCCTCCCCATCCCACCCCTCTAGGTTGTCACAGAATACTGGTTTGAGCCCCCTGAATCACATAGGAAATTCCCATTGGCTATCTGATTTACCTATGGTAATGTGTATGTGTCCATGCCACTTTCTGCATACATCCTACCCTCTACCCACCCCCCCCCCCCCGCCCCCATGTCCATAAGTCTGTTCTCTATGTCTGTCTCCATTAGTTCAGTTCAGTCGCTCAGTCATGTCAACTCTTTGTGACCCCATGAACTGTCTCCATCATTGCCCTGCAAATAGGTTCAACAGTATCTTCTTTCTAGATTCCATATATATGCATTAATATATGATATTTGTTTTTATCTTTCTGACTTACTTCACTGTGTGTAATACGCTCTAGTTTCATCAACCTCATTAGAACTGACTCAAATGCATTCCTTTTTATGACTGAGTAATATTCCATTGTATGTATGTACCACATTTTCTTTATCCATTCATCTGTCAATGGACATCTAGATTTCTTCCACGTCCTAGCTATTGTAAATATGCTGCAATGAACATTGGGGTGCATGTGTCTTTTTTACTTGTCATTTCCTCAGAGTATACCTAGTAGTGGGATTGCTGGGTTACATGGTAGTTTTATTCCTAGTTTTCTTAAGGAATCTCCATACTGTCTTCCATAGTGGCTATATCATTCCCACCAACAGTCAAATAGGATCTTTTTATTTTGCATAATTTTGGTTTTTAGGAAGTGAGATGTCACTTGAAAATTCTAGTAAGACTTAGTTGTTCTAAGGAAAGTTGTGTCCATCCATTTGTGCTAAGAAATGCCTATTTAGACCCATTTTAGCAGAAAAAAACTTGAAGGCATTGTATGTACACACACTGACTGAATGATGGTATCAAATAAGTTTAGAAGCAAGGAAATATGAGTGTGACATTTTATAAAATTTTTTTTACAGTATATAAATCTGAGCAAAGGATTTGATGGGGAGGGTATCTTATTGATTTTTGCTTCTTGTTTGTTTTTATTGTTGGTTTGGGAGATGGTGGTTGCTTGGCTTAAAAATAATATATTCATATCCCCAAAGAATTTGAATGCAATACACTACTCCCACTTAACAAAAATCTTTCCAAGTATAAAATTTTATAGTTACAACTGAGAAAACCTAAGAAATCATACATATAAACCTTAGGTTACCAAATTAGGAGACAGACCCAGATAAATTTGGCAACAAATGTGGAATCATGTAGCCAGTTTAGTGCCAGAGCTGGACAGAAATCCGCATACCTGACTACAAATTTAGGATCTTTCCTCGGTACCATACTCTGCCTGAATTTTCATTTGTCTCAATACAGGGTTGGTGAAAGCAGTGAACAGATACTGGCTTTCTCAGACTTCAACCAGAGAGTCTCAAAAGGCAGTTTTCATATGACTAACAACAGAAGGTTCAAATAAATGGATAACTTAGCATCTTACAAGACTCTGATGCTGGGAGGGATTGGGAGCAGGAGAAGGGGATGACAGAGGATGAGATGGCTGGATGGCATCACTGATTCGATGGACGTGAGTCTGAGTGAACTCTGGGAATTGGTGATGGACAGGGAGGCCTGGCGTGCTGCAATTCATGGGGTCGCAAAGAGTCGGACATGACTGAGCGACTGAACTGAACTGAACTAGCATCTTACATAGTCTTTTATGAGAAATTTGCAACTAAACAAGATATTAGATTTATTTAAAAAAGAGAAAAATAACCTCTTAGTATGCAGACTTCTTATAGTTTCAGTCTGTGACACACCAACATTTACACAACACCGACTAGGAACAAACTTTCTATTTGAATAAATAAGTGTTACAGATTGCTGAAAGTGAACGTCGCTCAGTCGTGTCCGATTCTTTGCGACCCTATGGACTATATAGTCCATAGAATTCTCCAGGCCGGAATATTGGAGTGGGTAGCCAGATTCCCTCCTCCACGGGCTCTTCCCAACCCAGGGATTGAACCCAGGTCTCCCGCATTGCAGGCAGATTCTTTACCAGCTGAGCCACAAAGCTGAAGCCGATCTTTTTTATTAAAAAAAAAAAAACAAACAACGTAACACACCGTACTGCGTGCATCAGAACGTGCCAGCCACAGCAGGCATGCGCACTAGAAGCAGCGCGCTAGAAGCAGCGCACTGCGCATGCGTAAAGATGGCGGGACTCGTGTTCTGAGTGCCGTAGGTCAGTGTGCTTTCTTGCCGCTAGCGTTTCAGCTCCCAGGGCCGTGGGGCAGCGGTGCGCCAGTTTGAGGGCCGGCCTAGACACATTGAGCATCTGATCACAACAGGAGCCAGGTTCGTGCTTGTCCCCCGGGACCGGTGTGTTGGAAGTGGTGCCCGACTTGAGTGGGAGAAGGCGGGAGAGCTCGTGCAGTGCGAGGCGAGGGCCAGCCGGGCAGCATGAGTCAGCAGCAGCCTGCCTGCGAGCTGCCCAGCTTGCATGTGGACCAGGTGGAGGAGAAGATGGTGTGCAGTGAATCCAAAGACCCCAGCGGCATGGAGGACCTGCGCCCATTAAAAGTAAGCATTAATTTAGAAGATAGTAAGCAACAGGTGTCCAGGAAAAAAGGCCCAGGAATGAAGATACCTCGGTGTTATTCGTCCCTGTCTCGTTTAACTCGAAGATTTATGGCTCTTCTCAGATCTAGTCCTAAAGGTGTTCTTGACTTAAATAAAGCTGCAGAAACACTGGGAGTACAAAAACGAAGACTGTATGATGTCACCAGTGTCTTAAGTGGAATCAAGCTGGTTGAAAAAAAGTCTAGGAACTATATTCAATGGATAGGACCTGATCTTAATGAATTGGAAATACGGCCCGAACAGAGGCAGCTGGAGAGGGAAATTTCTGACTTATCAGTGAAAGAAGCAGCTCTGGATGGATTAATTAAGGATTGTTCTCAACAGTTGGTTGACTTACTAGCAGACAGAGAAAAGCGAAGTCTAGCATATGTGTCATATCAAGATATTCATAGCCTTGAAACCTTCCGTGAACAGACTGTATTTGCAGTTAGAGCTCCGGCTGAAACCAGCTTGGATATTTTACTTCCCATGGAAGATTCTGCTGCAGTACATATGAAGAGCACCACAGGACCTATCGATGTTTATGTATGTGAAATGACGGAGGATCTCCCAAGTAATGAAACATCGGATGGTGTAGGAACCTCTTCGTCCGAAAGCGCACAGCCAGAATACCCTTACCCTGAGAAAGAAGAAGATCCTCCAGAGCAGAGTGAGGAGTTGCTTGAAGTGAAGACTAATGGCATGTGAGGATCCAGGTATTGAGTCTTTGGGGACATCCCGGTGGGTGAATTACACACCAGATGTGATTCTCAGAGGAATAAATCATCCCCGATACTTTCCCATTCTCCCTTATAGCAATAAGGCCAGGAGTAACTTCGAGCAGTTCACTACTTAGATTACTAGATAATTATGGTTTCTGCATTTGAAAACAACTTTTTTTAACATAAATTTATTTAATTGGAGGTTAATTACTTTATAATATTGTATTGGTTTGGCCATACATCAACATGAATCTGCCACAGGTATACACGTGTTCCCCATCCTGAACCCCCCCTTCCTCTTCCCTCCCTGTACCATCCCTCTGGGTCGTCTCAGTGCACCAGCCCCAAGCATCCAGTATCATGCATTGAACCTGGACTGGTGATTCGTTCCACATATGATATTATACCTGTTTCAGTGCCATTCTCCCAAATCATCCCACCCTCACCCTCTCCCACAGAGTCCAAAAGACTGTTCTATACATCTGTCTCTTTTGCTATCTCGCGTACAGGGTTATGGTTACCATCTTTCTAAATTCCATATATATGTGTTAGTATACTGTATTGGTGTTTCTCTTTCTGGCTTACTTCACTCTATATAATAGGCTCCAGTTTCTTAAAAAAAATAATTATTCCCTGTTTTTTTTGCCAGTGAAATAGACATCTTGCCTCCTGAGATTACTGCATCACACAGAGTATCACTGAAACTGTTGGGCAGGCTGGATGGACAGCTCTTTGTGGACTCTGCCCTTTGCTGCATGGATAAGTTGTTTTTATTAAAAGAGAAATTGCCTTAATATGGGTTCATGTCTGCAATGGATAGGGGTATGCATGCATCTGGACATGATGTCTTTGTGTATAGTTGTATAATGTTTAGATTGCTTATGAAGTATTTCAAAGTGAGACTTTTTACCCTTGTACAACCTAAATAATGGCTATATGGAAAGTAACATGTATTCTCTAATTTCTCTGGCATTTATAACTGACTAGAACCCTCTGAATGAGGGTTAGAGAAGAGTTTTATCCAAACTTCTGTATGTAGAGGTATCATAAATATGCTGTATACTTAAAGTTTGTGGAATTAATTAATGTATCTCACTATGGTTCCCAGTGCTAAAATTGGACTTCAAGGTCCCTACAGATTGATTGTGTTGGAGCAGACTGGTGGCATGCCCCAGGCTTTGGGGGCAAGTGTAGAAATGCCATCAGATCACAGTTTAATAATTTCTTGCGAGGTGTGAATTCAGTCATGGTGTCAATTGAAAACAATTTTAACCTTTAAAAAAATTAAAAAAAATGTTTACCGTGGACCATTGTTAAAGTCTATTGAATTTGTTACGGTATCGTTTCTGTTCCGTGTTTTTGGTTCTGTGGTCTTAGCTCCTCAACCAGGGATTGAACACACACCCCTGCACTGGAAGGCAAAGTCTTAACCACTGGACCACCAGGGGAGTCCCCTATTTTAACCTTTTTTGCAAGCAGATTCTGTAATATGTTTCTGTATGTAGCCTTGCTCTTCAGTCAAGGGGGTTTACTTATGATGACCTAATGGTACCCTGCCCTCTCTCCAGCTCTAGTCAATCATTTCCAAGTACCTAGTATTTCCACTTCATTGGGCAAAGCATTTACCACTCTGTGCCTCAGTTTACTCAGTAGTTTGCCATTAGACTGAGCTCCTTGAGGGACTTTGTCTTATTGTTAAACCCACTGCCTTGCACCAACATCTGGCACGTAAAAAGTGCTCCATAAATGTTTGAACAAATCAGTGAGTGAGTCAGTGAATGGTAAAATTAGACTAATAATACTTGGCTTATGTAGCATACAAGGTTCTTGTATCATTGAAATTCATATCTTAAGCTTCTCTTGCTTTCAAAGAAAGAATTGAAGCAACGTGAAATTAAGACCATGTATAAAAAGAGCATAGGAATCAAAAATCAAAATATTGGAAGATAATACTGAGCATTTAGGAATTGCACACCTGTGAGCTCCAGTGGCTTTTGCCAGTCCTGCCCCTCTGCTGAACACCAGCCTCCTCCCTCCTAGTAGTCCCTGCTGACTGCCTCTGCCAGTCTGGGACTGCTCATTGTGCTCCTTGGGCACAGGTGATGAACATGAGAGTTTCAGCAGAAGGTGTGTGTATTGGTCAGGTGCTCCTTGGACAGGGCCAGGCTGTGCATTATAGAGTTGGCAGCTGTCACTTACATGTGATGGCTAAACATGAGAGTAGATGAGGTCACCTAATAAGAGGGAAGGAGAAGAGGAGAGGCCAGTTAACATTTATTTTAAGGGAAAAGAGCAGAAAAAGCCTTTCCTGAGAGGGAAGAATGAGAGGAAGGGGAAAAACAACTGAAGAAGGTGGTGCCCCCAAAATCCAACAAAGGAAGCATGGCCACAAGTGATAGCATCCTTTCGAAATAGCAGTTTCTTACTTGTGAGATATGACAAATACTCTACTTTGTAAAATGTTCTGAGTAAAATGAGATCATGTAAACAAAAGCCCTCTGTAAACTCGTAAATAACCTCAAAGGGCCTCCTGTCTCTTTCCTGTTCAGATCCACCAACTTTCACTTCTTGTTGCTGTCAGTGTGTTGATCTAGTTCAGCTCACCCCTAGTCCCTTCTACTTCTCAGCTTTCATGTGCGAAAGAAGCTTTCCAGTCTTATAGCCAGGCTCGTGGATGAGGGATGAGTAAATTAATCCTTGTTAAGTCTAAGGGAGCTAGGGCTCCCTTATAGGTGAAACAGAAGTTCTAATGCATCACCTTAGTCTTGTTTTGTTTCTAGGTTTATGAGTTTGAGTCACTTCTGCATAAATAATGTCTAACTATCCTTAATATCTAAAATGATTATGTCAGATATTGAATAGCTACCTGAACTATCAAATAACCCAAATATCAGTAGAAAATAATTTAGGATATTTTGTTATAGCTACTCATTCATGCTTCTCTAAATATGTATATCTGTCATGTGTATGATTTTCAATTCTCAGTCCTTCTTAAGAGCTTCTTTCTGATCTTTTGTTAAAATTCTCATGATGACAGACTTATCAGCACACATTTGACCAAAATTGAAGTTAATAAAATAAGCATGTAAGGTATGGTAAAGGATACTTCCTTATGAGTTTCTTATAAAATCAAGTCCTTCTTAAATAAGGACCAGAAATAGTCCATAATTTATATTCTGAAGAATTTCTGAAATTTTTGAGAATCATTTCATTTATTTATTCACTTATTTTTGGCTGTGCTGGGGCTTTGTTGCTTCCCAGGCTTTTCTCTAGTTATGGAGATCAGGGACTACTCTCTAGTTGTGGTGTGTGGGCTTCTCATTGCGGTGGCTTCTCTTGCTGCAGAGCGTGGGTTCTCGGGCACATGGACTTTGGTAGTTGTGGTTCCCAGGCTCTAGAGCACTGGCTTGCTAGTTGTGGCATATGGGCTTAGTTGCTTCATGGCATGTGGGATCGTCACAGATCAGGGATCCATGTCTCCTGCACAGGCAGGCAGATTCTTTACCAAGGAGCCACCAGGGAAGCCCTCAAAATTTTAAATCTCATGATATCCTCAGAATATTTATGAATCATCAAAGTAGCCACTACTTGACACTAACTAATTGAAAAGACCTATGAGATTCTCATAAGGTATTATTAAAGGTATGGGCTACACTGGTGGCTCAGTGGTAAAGAATCCACCTGCCAATCCAGGAAATGTGGGTTCAATCCCTGGGTCAGGAAGATCCCCTGGAGGAGGGGAATGGCAACCCAATCTGGTATTCTTACCTGGGAAATCCCATGGACAAAGGAGTCTGGCAGGGCTATGGTCCATAGGGTCACAAAGGGTTGGACATGGCTTAGTGACTGAACAACGATGATGAAGGTATGGTGCAGCAGGAGAAAGATGGCTCCTAAGCCCATTTTTAGTCACACAGGATATACTTTGTCTTCTCATTGTGAACAGTCAAAATACATGCAGGATAACCTTGGTCTCAGGGGAGCCAGAGGACAAGTTTACTGAGAATCTTTGATGTTTAATGGTCATATAGCTAAAATTAGGCTGTATGCCATCAGTGCAAACCACCAATCTATACATTTTTCAACAAACTGGACAGGCTAGTACAGAGTACCTCCAAGGGCTTTAAACAGCATTGTATAAAGCTTGTACATTTCATCCCAAACTTGACCAAGGGGACCAGACTTCCAGGCATCCCTGGAGTTAAACATACAGACTCACTGCAAGTTAATCCTATCCTTGATCAATTATTCTTTCTTTTCTAAGTGTATTTTTTTTATCATCTTGATAAATAAATCTCTTGTTTTTCCTTTAATGAAATAACTGCTACCAGGACAGTGATAACAAATCATACTCTTGTTTATTGAGCTCCAGTCTTTGCCAGGCTCTGAGCAAAGCACTTTATGTCCAATACCTCATTTATAACTGAGGTTGGTGCTGTTATTCCAGTTCTACAGATGAGGAAGGGAAGCTTAGGGTTTTGGCTTTCCTCACATAGCTGTTTGCTTTAATGCCTCTTGCTTACTTTGTAAATGTGTAGCTGATGGGTGCCATTTAACAGACTTGGGATACCAATGAGATCACATTCATTACTCAAAGTAACCACAGCCCCTGAAAATATGAGAATGTCTTTCTTCCTTCCCTTAATAGCCCTGTTCCTGTGGGACATGTAGGAACTCTAGGGTTGCACCTGAAGTCTAGAGGAGTACATCCCGTGAGGAGTGATGAAGATGAAGGAGTCATAGGATGTGAAACTCACCTTCTCCCACAAATAGAGGAGTACATCCTGCCTCCTGCACCGAAGAAAGATAATGGAATGCTAGGCGCATTTGTAGGAAGTCTCCCTTTTATCTTGCTCTTCATATTGTTGCTAGCATATAGTCTTACATTGAAACCAGAGCACCCAAATCAGCGTTTTGATACCCAGCAATTCCAAGGACAGTAGAGGAGCCACTTCATGAACTGAGGCATAGGTTTGCCCTTGCTGGGCTGGTAGTAATTACCAGCAGCACTAGGGAAAGAGAACACCTTTCTACCCAGCACTTCACTCCCCTCTGCTCACTCCATAACACAGGAAGCCTGATTGCCCAGTGTTTCGGCTACCTAGTGACCCTGTATTTCAGTTTTCATCTCCCTGGCCTCTTCCCCAGACAAGCTGACAGAACTGGAGCAGCTAATTGGGGGAGAACTGAAGGTAACCAACAACTGAGGGGGTGTGACTGGATGGGGTGGGGACTACACTGGATTCTTTTCCTGCTAACTTTACCAGGGCCACAGTAACTAGCCCATGTGACAGGTGTCACCAACTTTCAAGTTCCAAAGCAGATCTCAGTTTCCTTCCTCAGAGAAGAAACTTCGCAGCCCATTGAAACTTGGTGTGACAGATGGATTTGGGAGCACACTGGCAAGACCCAATCTGTCTTCAGAACCCCTAGGTCAGAGGTTCCCAAACTTGATGAGTTTAAAGTACTCCTAGTTATTGCAGTGACTTTTCAATAACAGCCATAGGCCAAAAGAAATTCCTAGTAGTTCCATTTATGAAGTAATTAGGTCTAAACAACTTGATAGGTATTTATATCTTGACAGCTTGGTCACCTCTTAAAAAAATAATACATACCTCCTATTAATGCACTTGTCAAATATTGTGATTTTTACAAATTGAAGGTTTTTGGCAACCTTGCATTGTCAGGCGGTAGTTAACATTTTTAGCAATGAAGTATTTTCTAATTACGGTTTGTACATTACTTTTTAAAGATACAATGCTATTGCATACTTAATAGTATATAGTATAGTATAAAAATAACTTTTATGGGCATTAGTTATGTTTATGCTCCTTGGAAGAAAAGCTATGACCAACCTAGACAGCGTATTAAAAAGCAGAGACGTTACTTTGCCAACAAAGGTCCATTTAGTCAAAGCTATGGTTTTTCCACTAGTCAGGTATGTATGTAAGAGTTGGACTATAAAGAAAGGCGAGTGCCAAAGAATTGATGCTTTTGAACTGTGGTGTTGGAGAAGACGCTTGAGAGTCCCTTGGACTGCAAGGAGATCCAACCAGTCCATCCTAAAGGAAATCAGTCCACAGTGTTCCTTGGAAGGACTGATGCTGAAGCTGAAACTCCAATACTTTGGCCATGTGATGTGAAGAACTGAATTACTGGAAAAGATCCTGATCCTGGGAAAGATTGAGGGTGGGAGAAGAAGGGGATGGCAGAGGATGAGATGGTTGGACGGCATCACCGACTCAATGGACATGAGTCTGAGTAAGCTCCGGGAGTTGGTGATGGACAGGGAGGCTTGGCGTGCTGCAGTCCATGGGATCGCAGAGTCAGACACGACTGAACGACTGAACTGAACTTATGTGCATTAGGAAACCAAAAAACTCACACTTTGTTTTGATATTCCTTTTAAATAGCCATGCAGTTACTTACTAATTGGATGTGTCTATCTTTTGAGGATCACAAAATTTCTCAAACATTCTCACTTCTTCTCACACATAGCACCTGTTTTTTTTTTTTTAAATCACAACCAAAATCCACCTTCTGTGTAGAACTACCTTATATTAACCCTAAATTTCACATCTGTCCCTTTCTTTCCCTTCCTTTTGGCACCATTCTAAAGCATGATCTTATCATTTCTTAACCTGGTCTAATGTAAGTAGCGTTTTTCCTGGCCTTTATCCCTCCATTTTCTCCTCATCTTACCCCTAAATCTGTTGTACATAAAAACATTTTTCTAGGTTTTTCTCTGTGAAGTATTGGTCTAAAATCTTGAATGCTATCAAATAGTTTAAATATTTTAGCCTAACATTCAGTGCCTCATGACATGGCTATCAAGCCATTTCAAGTTCCATTTCCCTCTCTTCCTTTTTGAATGGTGAACTCTGCCCTACTGGCAAGCTCATTATTCCTTATTTATGGCCCTAGGTTTATTTGATTCTAGGCCCTCACTCACTTTTTTGTTTTCATAGGGTGTCTTTCCTCACCATCTTTGCATGTCCCTGAAAGGCCAGCCCTAATACACTTCACTCGTCTTTCTCCAGGCCTCTCTCCCATCCACCCACACACCTATCCAGAAGAAATTTGCCTGCCTGCTGACCTCAAATAGCATATATCTGGTTCATCTTCCATTAGGGCTGTTTGTATATCTCTTATCTTCATCATCTGCACCAAAGAACCTTGAGGGCAAAGGCCATTTCCTATTGATCTTTGTGACTTGTCATTATCTCATTGTACATAGTCTGTGTTCAGTAAATAAGTCCTAAAGAAAAAAATTTGCTCACTTAAAAGAAAAATGTAAATATTTGCCACTTTAAATAATGGCTCTTTGAGTAACTTCAAACCCAGGATGAGAGAACTGATTAGATAAGTGGAGTAGAGATTTTCCACATGAGCTGTTAACTTTCAGGCCCTGCCATCTGCTGTTTTTCAGCAAATATATGGACATGATTTTACCTAGATAAAGATTTTTGACATTAAAATATCAGTTTTGGTATCCTGCAGTGTTAAAAATATGCAACATGACTGTATTTTGGTTTAAGGGAGTAATTTAGGGAGTTATTTGAGAAGTCATCTTATTTCACTTATTTTTATTGTTTTCTTTTGAAGAGAAAGCATGGGTGAGAGCTATTCATTTTGAAATTATGAAGAAGTAGCTATGTTTTTTAAATTAATATACTTATTTTATGGTGGTATTCAGTCTTAGAGTTGAAATATTTTCCTTAGTGAGGATGTTCCATAACTGAATTGAAAGAAAACAGCTTAGGTTTTTCGTTATGTACTTTAATGAGACAAGAACATGTTTGAATACCACCTCAGTGTTGTGTTCTCAGAGTAGATTTACAGTCTGTATACTTGTCATATCATGTCATCTCTGATGAAGGCGTACACATGATTCTGGACAGCTCTGGGGTACCTCACACATTTTGATGAAAAGGAGGTATAGGAAAGTAATCAACCTTAGTTTCAAACATTAAGTCCAAACACAAGCCCCTGCATCATGCAGACTGCCCAGCATTTTAGGAAAAAATAGTCTGATCTTACCTTATAGGTCCAAGATGCCACCTTTCCCTGATTTTGTTTTCTCATAGAAAGGATCCCAATTCTGACATCACCCATTAGATTTCCAAATTACTTTGATTAGGACTGGCAGATACTCTTCAACAATTTCCTGTCCCCTAACATATGGCAGATATGTTGTCGTTCAGTCACTAAGTTGTGTCCGACTCTTTGCAACCCCGTGGACTGCAGCAGGCCAGGCTTCCCTGTCCTCCGCTATCTCCTGGAGTTGCTCAGACTCCTGTCCATTGAGCCAGTGATGCCATTCAGCCATCTCATCCTCTGTCACCCCTTCTCCTTTTTGTCTTCGGTCTTTTCCAGGACATAACTAATCTGTAATAGTATCTTTCCTACTGGTCATATTCTTATTCCAAGTGATAATTTCTAATTGACCACATTTGGCAAGTGAGATAAAAACCTACTTGCTAGGTTATTGCATCTAGAGATCTCAGTATTACATCATGTTGCCTCCCAGTACAAGAAATACACAGGAGATGTTTGTAGAATGCTCTTGTTCATTTGGTTAGGCTGGAATTAGGGCTGTGTCCTGCTGTACATTACCTTATAGTTGTGTGATCTGAATTAGCCTGCATTTTGATTTTAGGAGTCAGCTGCTTTCCTTGACACATTTTTCAATGTAGAGAGCATGTAAGATTTTCCCTTAGGAGAATTTAGTGTTTTTTCCCTCTTAAAAGCTTAAAATACAATATTATTGATCAGTTTATTTTAAAGAAAACTGTCACCAAAAGCCAAGGAAGCCTTAGACTTCATTGACATATCTGAAAGTGAAAGTTGCTCAGTCGTATCTGACTCTTTGCGACCCCATGGACTATACAGTCCATGGAATTCTCCAGGCCAGAATACTGGAGTGGGTAGCCTTTCCCTTCTCCAGGGGATCTTCCCAACCCAGGGATCAAACCCAGGTCTCCTGCATTGCAGGTGGATTCTTTACCAGCTGAGCCACCAGGGAAGCCCAAGAATACTGAAGTGGGCAGCTTATCCCTTCTCTGGCAGATCTTCCCGACCCAGGAATCAAACCAGGGTCTCCTGCATTTCAGGCAGATTCTTTACCAGCTGAGCTACCAGAGAAGCACAATTGACATATCTAGTGTGTTTAGAAACAAGGAAGCTGATAGCCATGATTAGTTTTGTACTTGTCAGACCACACTCAGTGTAGAATATGGCATTTAATGTGATAAAGATGATACAGGGACACCTATGTATTTTTCTGATATATGACCAACAGATGAAGGAACGAGACATGTTTATCCTAGAAAAGAGAAGCCTCAAGGGAAGTCAGTTACCATCTTCATGTATTAGTTGGCTTATTATATGGAAGAGAATTGTTTCTCATTGCCATAAATAAGACTGGTGACTAGGAAGTTGTTAATTCAATGAAATGTCCCTTGGAAAAGGGCTCCATAGTCAAGTAAATGTGACATACGTGTGTGTTGTGTTTGTTTTCTGGAGATTTCATATATATATATATATATATATATATATATATATATATATATATATATATATATATAAAATACATAGTAAGAGTCCTAAAAAGTCATACTGTAAAAGATCTTTTTACATTTGTTAATCCCAGCATTCCATAAACACCTTCGTCAGAACTAGTTTTCTAAGGAGCTCCCATTTGAGTAGTGGTTTTGAAACTGTGGGAGTGGGCCCAGCAGCACCAGCATGAACTGGGCTCTTACTTGAAATGCAGCTTCTTGGCTCTACCCCAGCCCTGTGCAATCAGACTCTGGGAGGTAGGCCCAGCAGGATGTGTGATAGTAAGTCCAACAAGAGATGCTCATGCAGCTAAGCTGTGAAAAGCACTGTCAGAAAATTCCACTATTACTCTCCAACTTAGCAGCACCCTTTTATGTTCTAGGATTTCTCCTAATGATTTTTTTTATGATTTTGTGATCCATTTTTATCGCTACTTAACCCTTCTGAGGCACAGAAGGAAGGAAGACATACCGTAGTTTTCAGTGTGCCCATCTAACTCGTATCAATTTGAATATTTAAAGAATCCTCTATAAAGTCAAATACACATTTCTAAAATTGAGGTAAACCTTAAATTCATTCCTGTTGTTGTCATTTTTAAACAAGTATTTACTTATTTTCATTTAACTTCAAAATGTTTTTTTCCCCCCCAAAATGTGGCCTTTTTTTTTCTCTTAATGTTCTGAAGGATCTATTATGTACCTTGTCACATGTCAGAGGTCTTTAAGATTAGCGTATTTTCTAATTTATTTGCACTAGCAGAAGATTAAATTCTGGTAGCATTCTATTTATCTCTTCAAACAAGCATGACCGTTTTAGACAAATGTAATTGAAGTATAGTTTAAAATGAAATCTGTACATAAAAATTATTTCCCACAAGTGTGCATTATAACCATTGCCTTATTTTACTGGGTATTATGAATGTGCATTTTGAATATTTATATGAAATGCCTCTACAAGTCAGAATAATTTTCTATTTCTGAAGGACATCAAAATGGGGTTAAATATATTAACGTGTCAAAATATATTCAACCTAAGTGCATTTAGAACAAAATGACTATTAATATCCTTTGGAATGAATTATGGCCAAATTTATCTTAATTTCTTGATAGTATTTTGTCACCTCTTCCTTTCACATGAGTAAAGGTGCTTTGGGTTTACATAATTAGGTCAGTTGGAGTTTTATTTATTTTTAGTTAGGGGTAACAAAGACTGATAGTCCACAGACTGGATTTTTATTTCATTGCTGCTATTCAGAATGCCTGGGGCATCCTCTTACAGTAATGAATGCATGCGTGTACTGGTTTCATTATTGCTATGTTTAAACACCCATGGTTGGCAGGAATGTGCTAAAGTCTGGATATAGGATAGTTCATCATGTCCCTGTCCCTGCCCAGGGCAACTGCCACTGAAAGGACACACATGATGAGGAAGATAGCAGATGGGGTGGTTGAGAGCCGAGCGTTACTTCCTTGCTGACCTAGAGAAAGAGGGTGAGGGTGTTGGCTATGTTCTCTAAAGAGCGTCTAGCAGACTTCATCTTGTACAGTAACTTTCCACATGTATTTTTAATTACAATGTTATGCTTATTACTATATCTCTTTGTAGTTTTCCTCACCGGAGAAAAAGCCAATTCGGTATTAAAACGCTACCCAAGAGCGAATGGACTCTTTGAAGAAATAAGACAGGGCAACATTGAGCGTGAATGCAAAGAAGAAGTCTGTACATTTGAAGAGGCAAGAGAAGCTTTTGAAAATAATGAAAAAACTGTGAGTATATTGGCAGTCTTTTAAAATATTCATAAATTTGCCTACCTTTGTGATGTATATTTAAAACCTGCATTCCCAAATGTGTGCGTTGCTATCACTTAAAAACTAACCTCTTGAAGAGGTAACTCTAAATGTGGCCTCTAAATGTGGGTCAGAGGCCTCGGTCCACTTTCCTGTGTGCTGATCTGTGTTTGAGGGCTCCATTTCCATAGAACCCTGCTGAGCTGAGTTTGATCATCCGTGCAAGGGGTAAGTAAGCTTGTTTTACTCAAGGCTTTGTCCAGAAAAGTTGCAGATGCCATCATGACCCTACCATGCTTGATCACAAAGTACAGAGAAAGCTGATAGTGACGCTGTTTTAAAACATTTTACTTCTACCAGAGAAAAGACATATCAGAACTCCCCTCCCCACTCTGACAATGGTGTACATTCTTTGGAACTGCTTTACAGAAGGAAATGATGTTTCAGAGAGGTAGGTATTGTATAAAGATCCACTCCTGTACGCTGCTGTGAAAATAACACTACTTGAGAAACAAGTGATGTTGGATGTGCTCGGGGGACATCAGATAATCTCAGGAGCAGTAGATGCAGAAGTTTTAAAGAAAGATGATGTGGTTCCAGGGGGTAAGAGGAAGGAGTTCAAGGAGAGATGATCAGAGAGGCAGTGTTGCTAGATTTTGGTGTGCACAGCAAAGGCAAAATCAGTGTGTAAAGTGATCAGTTGTGAGCGTCAGGGTTTTTAACTCTGAAGTCCCACAGGTGAAAACAGGGAAAAGAATACATCATCTATCATGCCATCATGCAATCACAAAACACTCTTGTCTTTTAAATTTCTTTCCAGCTTTTTTCTGTTGTATCTGCTTACTCCTTGTGGGTTTTTTTCTTCCCATACTTTTTCTTCTTATAAAAGTAATACATGTTTATTGTAGAGACATTGAAAATATGGTAAAACATAAAAATGAATAAAATCACTTGAATTTTTAGTACTATCAGTTTTATAATTTTGGTATTTATCATTCTACCCTATTCATAGTACATAGATAATTTTAATGACAATAGGATTATAGTATAAATAGTATTTTGTAGCATGGAGTTTCTGATAAAACCTGGCTCATGTACTTAAAAATTAGGTTTTGATATTGTGTTTTTCCAAAAAAGTACAAATTTTAGATACTCTACTGTGGTTTTTATAAAGCTAGTACCTTTTCATCCTGCTTTATCATGTTCCTTTAAAGGAAAGGTAAGAACTTTAGTGGGAAGATACTTTGACACTATGTAAAAATATTCTGTTCTCCACCAAACTTCTACCTACTAGTTTTAACAACTAGTTTTAACATCTGCTATTGATAGTTCTTGACTGAATCAATTAAATTCTAGTTTAACATAATGCTAAATGATGAGTTTCTGACTCCATCGTTCTATGTACATTTGTTAGCTGGCGGTCCACTATGGGCAAAAATTTTCCCTTGATCTATCTATCTTTCATAAATCACTTTATTCTGTAAGTTATAATCCATTACTGTCAGTGTTTTGATCAAAATATCTTAAATTTGGCTAATGGAAATTTCTTCAAACCAGCTTCTCTGTCTCTTTGACATGTTCTTATCATTTTTGATTTTTTTTTTAAAACTTTTTGGCCCAGCAAGGTGCTCCAGGATACTGTTGTACTTTCCCTGCCCCAGTCTTGGCATTGGTTGTTTCTCTGAGGAGCCTTGCTTACTTTTAGTTAGGAATAATATTTAGAAACCAAGATCTGGGAGCTAGAGTGTTTTCATTGCCATCAGAGTATCATTGTTTCTGGAGGTTCCAACAGCAGAGCGAGGGGAAAAAATGATACATGTATATGCATATAAATATGTGTGTGTGTGCACGTGTATGTGTCTGTGTGTGTTAGGGACCTGCATATTCATCCTGCTAATCTTCAGTTCCAACACCCCTCAGGGTTTTTGTTTTTCCCATTCTATATTTGTGTGTGAAATGTAAATATTCTCCATAGATGTTCTTCCACAGTGAGAAGCCTGGCTGTCAGTTACAACAGTATATTAACTCATTTGCCCAATTCTACAGCACACATACGGTGGTTTCATTATTTTAATGCCCATATCATAGTAGGGAGGGAAAAACATTTATGTTCATCCATCTGTCCCTTCTGAAAGTCATTCTGTATGTATTCACAGAACTTACCCTGTTTGAAAAAAAATCTGGACGGGACTTGCTTGTAAGGATGTGTTACCATTTTTTCAGCCGGTCTGTTGTATTTTGGCATTAAGTAGTTTCCACTATTTTTACAATTACAGATAATGCCATGGTAAATCATTTTGCATGATAGGAAGTACATCTTCAGTATAAATTCTTGGAATTGGATTGCTTATCAAGGGTTGATGTGTGTGTAGGTTTGTTAGAATTTGCCAGAAAGCTCGTACTGTTTTACATCCCCCCCCAAGATATTTGAGAGAGTGCCTATCCCTCACAGTCTGACTAGCAGGGTGTGACGTGGTATCTTGGTTGTGTTTCAGTTTACATTTCTCTTATGAGTGAAGTTGTGTATTTTGCCATGTATTTATGGGCCATTATTATATCTATTTTGTGCGTTGTCTTG
The DNA here is from genome assembly GCF_042477335.2 of Ovis canadensis. Classification (NCBI taxonomy): domain Eukaryota; kingdom Metazoa; phylum Chordata; class Mammalia; order Artiodactyla; family Bovidae; genus Ovis; species Ovis canadensis. Next base: position 37,841,050 of record NC_091727.1, on the reverse strand, counting down.
GCCTTTTGTTCATTTTTTTTCCTATCAGATTTATGGTCCTTCCCATGCCTCCCCACCCCGAATTTTTAGAAAATATATTAGAGATGCTAGCCTTTATTGGTGATACATTTCAAATATGTGCTTGCAATTGTTATTTATATTTTGACTTTGCTTATGGGTTTTACTTATGCAGTTTTTTTCATTTTCATTGTAGCTAAACATTAAACAAGTAGTTTATTGAATCTAGATTTTAAATCATACTAGAAAACCTTCCTCTTAGTCCCTGGTTATAGAGGAATTCACACAATTTCTTTTAATGTATTTGAATTTTTACATTTGGTCCTCTGATTCACTTAGTTTATTCTTGGGTGCGGTGTGAGTTATGGATCTGATTGTTTTTCATGTAGCTATCCAGTTGTCCACGCACAATTTGTTACGAAGTCCTTCTTTGCCCCAGTGATTTTAGTTACCTTTTACCAGAACCCAATTTCCATGTGTACTTAGTGAATTTCAGGATTGTTCATATTCTAGTCCATTGGTCCATCATTCTACTTAAATGCTAGTCCCACACTGCTTTAATTATAGAAGATTGATAGCATATTTAATATAAATTACAGCTAGTTTCCTTTATAAGCTTTTTCACTGTTTTGTTCTCATATGCCTATTTTTCCATATAAATTTTAGTATTAATGTGTCTAGCACAGAAAAAAGTCATTTGTCAGTGTTTTTATTTGGATTTCTTTCGGTTTGTAAATTAACTTAGGGAGAACTAACATCTTTAAGGTATTAAATCACCCTCTCAAGAAAAGATTTCTTTCTGTTTATTGAAGTAAGGAAAGTTTTACTGTTTTCAGAAATGTTTTATTGTTTTCATCATATAAGTTTTGCACATTCCTTAGGTTGGTTCCTGTTTCTTTGTTGCTATTGTAAATGGGTTGTTCTTTTCCATGAAAAATTCTAACTGGTTATTATTTGTGAATGTGTGAGCTATTGATGTTTTTTAAACCTTATTGAGTTACATACAATTAACCGCATGTATATAAACTGTACAACTTGGTAAGTTTTAACATATGCATACACCTATGAAACCACAGTGAAGATAGTAAATAGATTCATCACTCCCAAAAGCCCCGTTGTAATTCCTCCTTCCCACCTCTCCCAATGATCAAGACCACCCCCAGGCAATGATTCATCTGATTTTTGTTGCTACTGCTGCTGCTGCTGCTAAGTCACTTCAGTCGTGTCCGACTCTGTGCAACCCCAGAGACGGCAACCCACCAGGCTCTCCCGTCCCTGGGATTCTCGAAGCCATTTCCTTCTCCAATGCATGAAAGTGAAAAGTCAAAATGAAGTCGGTCAGTCGTGTCTGACTCCTAGCGACCCCATGGACTGCAGCCTACCAGGCTCCTCCATCCATGGGATTTGCCAGGCAAGAGTACTGGAGTGGGGTGCCATCGCCTTCTCCATTTGTTGCTACAGATTAGTATATATTTTCTAGAATTTTCTATAAGTGAAATCATACATTATGTACTCTTTTGTCTGACTCAGCATAATTATGACTTTTTTGTTACTCAGCATAGTTATGTTCAGATGTATCCATAGTTCACATAACAATAGTTATTTTTATTGCTGAATAGTATATCATTGTATGTATATGGACGTTTGAGTTGTTTCCAGTGTGAGGTTATTATAGATGAAGCTGCTATGAATATTCATGTACTGGACTTTTTAAAATTAATACCATATATATTTATTTTGACTTGAATTCTAAGAAATCCTATGGTCCAAGTTAAACTTTCAAGGATGCATTAGATTTTTTAAAAATTTTTATTTTGAGATAATTATAGATTCTTAGAGAATTGCAAAGATAACACAGAGAGGTCCCACCAGAGCCTTTATCTACTTTACCCTAGTGGTTACATCTTACATAATAGTAGTACTGTATCAAAACCAGGAAAGTGACATTGGTACAACCTGTCTATATAGTTCTGTGCCATTTTATCACTTGTGTAGACTCCTGTAACCACCACTACAGTTAAGATGCAAAATTCTTTCATTATTACAAAATCTTCCTTAATAGTCATATCCTTTCTACCACCACTAACATCCCTAACCTCTGGTAATCACTCTTCTGTGTCATTATAAGAATGTTATATAATTGGAATCATATAATATGCAACCTGTTTATATTGTCTGTTTACACTCAACATAATGCTCTTGACTTCATCCAAGTTCAGTGTGTATCACTAGGTCATTCTTTTTTATTGCTGAGTAGTATTCCATGGTAATGGGCTTCCCTGGTGGCTAAGATGGTAAAGAATCTGCCTGCAATGTAGGAGAGCTAGGTTCAATCCCTATGATGTATCACAGTTTTTTAAACCATTCTCTCATTGAAGGTCGCCTGAGTTGCTTCCTGTTTGAGGCTATTTCAAATAAGGCTGCTATGAATATTTGTGTACAGGTTTTTATGTGAACATCAGTTTTCATTTCTCTGGGGTAAATCCCCAGGAATATATTTGTTGTAAGTATATGTATAGTTCTGTAGGCTACTGACAGAGTAATTTACTTTCCAGCACTTGGTGTCATCACTGTTTTTTTGTTTTTAGTCATTAATTTCCGTTTCCTTAGTGGCCATAGAAACATCTTTTCATATGCTTATTTTCCATTTATATATTTTCTTCTGTGAAATCTTTCTTCCTATCTTTCGGTTACCTTCTGATCAGATTTTCTTGTATTTTTGAGTTTTCTGTATATTCTGGACACAAATCTGTGGTTAGATATGTGTTTTGTAGGCTATTGATTTTTATGTGTTAATTATAGATCATACTACCTTACGATGGCCTCTTTTGTTTCCTTCAAGGTGAGTGATGAGGTCTTGATGGCTTCCCTCTCTGGCCCTTAATGCATGTCAGTGCTTCTCTATATCCTTTCCTGCCCTCAGAGACAGGATGCTGCATTTCAGCAATATTCAAAGCAAATCGAAGAAACTCTTTCAGCAATTGCTTTGTGCTCTCCAGCATCACCTTTTCCCTCTCTATAGAATCATTCTCATTAGCCTACCCACCTTTTAGGGGAAAAAAAAACAACTTCCTCTCACCCTCTTATCTCCCTCCAGCAATAACCTCATTTTTGCCTTGTCTGTACTCACACCCCTGGTGAGCTTTTCCTAGTTTGTGGCTTGAAATGTTAATGACTCCCAAATTTATATCCTCGAGTCCTGGAGAGTTACCTTGAAATGCAGACCCAGGTGACTGACTGCCTACTCAGCATCTCTTGGAATTGCCACAGCCTTTCTGAGCTCAGTGGTTTGTTGTTTAGTTGCTCAGTTGTGTCTGACTCTGTGACCATGGACTGTAGCCCACTAGGCTTCTCTGTCCACGAGATTTTCTAGGCAGGCATACTGGAATAGGTTGCCATTCCTTCTCCAGGGGCTCTTCCCCACACTGGGATTGAACCCATGTCTCTTATGTCTCCTGCATCGACAGGCAGATTCTTTACCACTGAGCCACCAAGGATAGATCCCACTCTAATCTCGGTATGTGGTAGCCATACATCTGTCCATCTCTTTGCTAAGCCCCAAACCTTGTTGCCACCCCTGACTCTTCTTTTTCATATCCACACTCCATTGGCCAAGAGTGCTGATATATTCATATTCAGAATAGAACCACCTCTCAGCCTGTCTTCTTGGTACCACTTTACATCCAAGCCACCATCACTCTCTCATTCGTACGATTTCTTGGCCACCTCGTCATTGGTCATTCTCAAAATAGCAGGCTAGAGTGATCCTTCCAAGTGTCTCCTCTGTAACAGCTTCCTGTCTTCCTTGATAAATGTGCAGGGAGTCAGAATCAGCCACGGGGCACTGCACCATAAGTCCTCGTCTCTGTCCACTCCATACCTCCACCGCAGCTGCAGGCACTTCTGTATTGCATCTCCTGTGACACATCACTCCTTGGTCACTTTCCTGTGGCTTCCTTGTGGCTCCATACACACATGTAGCATGTGTCCTGCCTCAGGGCTTTGGCACTTGCTCTTTCCTCTTCCAGGTGGATGTTTCTGAGCTCTGTCACCACTCATTTATCAGCATCTGACGTGTATTCATGGTATTTGTTAACTGTTAGCTCTGACAGCAGCGTTTCTCTTCTGTTTTGTTCATAGCTATAGTCTTTAGCATATGAAACAGTGCCTGTGCATCTAGGCATTAAAGAAATATTTGATGAAGTAATGAACGAATGTATTGGTGTATTATGAAGTCCATTTAATTTATAGGAAGTAGTGATCTGATGACTTTTGGCATTTGCTTTCTAGTCTTGGACTGCATGTGTGTAAGCAGTTGTGTCTGACTCTTTGTGACCCCATGGACTGTAGCCCACCAGACTCCTCTGTCAATGGAATGTACCAGGTAGGAATACTGGAATAGGTTCCCATTTCCTCCTCCAGGAGACCTTCCCAACCCAGAGATCAAACCTGCATCTCCTGCGTCTCCTGCATTGACAAGCAGATTCTTTACCACTGAGCCACCTGAGAAACCACCTGCAAGTTAATTGACTACCTTTTTGTTTACTAAAACCTTGCACTCAGACCAGTTTACACATAATTATTTTCCTTATCCCCAAATCTGAACTTCATGAAGTTTAAAGTATGATTTAGGTACAATTTTTTGTTGTTTTCATTGATTTTTTACCTAATTGGGAATATAAGTCTAGTTGTGAGATACAGTAGAAGTAAATGTGTTATGCTTCATGGTCCTCATTTTTGCCAATGTAGGAATTTGTGCAGATTTACTCAGATGTCATCTGCTGGGTGCCTGCTACATAACAGACACAGGACATTCAGCAGTGAATGTGCTGACCCTCCCTCCTGGCTTTGAGATCTGGGAAAGGCAGGCATGCAAAAAAGCTCAGTTCAGTTCAGTCACTCAGTCGTGTCACTCTTTGTGACCCCATGGACTGCAGCACACCAGGCTTCCCTTTCCTTCACCATCTCCTGGAGGTTGCTCAAACTCATGTCCATCGAGTTGGTGATGTCATCCAACCATCTCATCCTCTGTCATCTCCTTCTCCTCTGCCTTCAATCTTTCCCAGCATCAGGGTCTTTTCCAATGAGTTATTTCTTCACATCAGCTGGCCAAAATATTGGAGTTTCAGCTTCAGCATCAGTCCTTCCAAAGAATATTCAGGACTGATTTCCTTTAGGATGGAGTGGTTTGATCTTGCAGTCCAAGGGACTCTCAACACCACACAGTTCAAAAGCATCAGTTCCTCAGTGCTCAGCTTTCTTGATAGTCCGACTTTCACATCCATACATGACTACTGGAAAAACCATAGCTTTGACTAGACGGACTTCTGTCGGCAAAGTAATGTCTCTGCTTTTTAATATGCTGTCTAGGTTTGTAATAGCTTTCCTTCCAAGGAGGAAGCATCTTTTAATTGCATGGCTGCAGGCACCATCTGCAGTGATTTTGGAGCCCAAGAAAATAAAGTCCATCACTGTCTCCATTGTTTACCCATCTATTTGCCTTGAAGTGATGGGACCGGATGCCATGTTTCTTTTTTTTTTTTTCAATGTTGAGTTTCAAGCCAGCCTTTTCACTCTTTTCTTTCACTTTCATCAAGAGGCTCTTTAGTTCCTTTTTGCTTTCTGCCATAAGTGTGGTGCTATCTGCATTTCTGAGGTTATTGATACTTCTCCTGGCAATCTTGATTCCAGCTTGTGCCTCATCCAGCCCTGCATTATAAGCAAGGTGACAATATACAGCTTTGACGTACTCCTTTCCTAATTTTGAACCCATCTGTTGTTCCATGTATGGTTCTAACTGTTGCTTCTTGATCTACATACAGGTTTCTCAGGAGGCAGGTAAGGTAAGGTAAGGTAGTCCCATCACTTTAAGAATTTTCCAGTTTGTTGGGATTCACGCAGTCAAAAGCTTTAGCATAGTCAGTGAAGCAAAATTACATGTTTTTCTGGAATTCTCTTGCTTTTTCTATGATCCAACGGATGTTGGCAATTTGATCTCTGATTCCCCTGCCTTTTCTAAATCCAGTTTGAACATCTGGAAGTTCTCAGTTCATGTACTGTTGAAGCCTAGCTTGGAGAATTTTGAGCATTGCTTTGCTAGCATGTGAGATGAGTGCAATTGTGTGGTAGTTTGAATATTCTTTGGAGTTACCTTTCTTTGAAATTGGAATGAAAACTGACCTTTTCCAGTCCTGTGGGCACTGTTGAGTTTTCCAAATTTGGTGGCATACTGAGTGCAGCACTTTCACAGCATCCTTTTAGGATTTGAAATAGCTCAGCTGGAATTCTATCACCTCCACTGGCTTTGTTCATAATGATGTTTCCCTCAGGCCCACTTGACTTTGCATTCCAGGATGTCTGGCTCTAGGTGAGTGATTGTTATCTGAGTCATGAAGATGTTTTTTGTATAGTTCTTCTGTGTATTCTTGCCACCTCTTCTTAATATCTTCAGCTTCTGTTAGGTCCTTTATTGTGCCCATCTATACATGAAATGTTCCATTTGTACCTTTAATTTTCTTAGAGAGATCTCTAGTCTTTCCCAGTCTATTGTTTTCCTCTATTTCTTTGCATTGATCACTGAGGAAGGCTTTCTTATCTCTCCTTTCTATTCTTTGGAACTCTGCATTCAGATGGATATATCTTTCTTTTTCTCCTTTGCCTTTAGCTTCTCTTCTTTTCTCAGCTATTTGTAAGGGCTCGTCAGACAACCATTTTGCCTTTTTGCATTTCTTTTTCTTGGGGTTGGTCCTGATCAGTGCCTCCTGAACAATGTCACAAACCTCCATCCATAGTTCTTCAGGCACTCTGTCTATCAGATCTAATCCCTAGAATCAATTTGTCACTTCCGCTGTATAATCATAAGGGATTTGATTTAGGTCATACCTGAATGGTCTAGTGTTTTTCCCTACTTTCTTCAATTTAAGTCTGAATTTTGCAGAAAATCTCACCTGTGCACTAGTTAACAGAATGCCAAGTGAAATCCTCTTCATGGGCAAGCACCTGGACCTGATTTGGTGTCTCAGCTCTGCCACCTACTGACTGTTTTGTTTCTGCAAACATTTCACCTTTCTAAGCCTCAATTTCAGAACGTTTACAAAAGGAGAAATTACACCTTTAGCGTTAGGTTTGGGGCCGTGCACTTAGCTTGGCACAGTGCCTGGCACAGAGAAAGCCTTCCATAAATCTAGTTTATTCTAGTTTTTAGGTGTTGAATTATAACCACTGTATTTCAGAATCAGTATTTGATCTGTACTATTGTCTTCTCTCTTTTCCTCTCTATAGGTCCCCCAGGGTGTTTGCAGTTTGGAACTTTTGATCTTGAACTAACATGAAGAAAATAGTAGTAATTCTTTAAATGAGCTACTTCAGAGCTTTTCTTGACAAATTATTTCTAGTTTATTTGTGCTTGACTTTCCAAAATGGCTGCCCTCAAACTTGAGCGTGCCTAAGAATTTGCTTGGTTGCTTCTCCAACCTGCACAGTCCCCCTCAGTGCCCAGATCTAGGTTGCTCATACAATTCTGTAGCAAGAGAAATCAGGATTCCCTGGGGGTATGGCAAATTCTAGGGCTATAGCGAGAGAATGGAACATGAAGTGAAATCTGTTGTAGTGCTATGTCATTTGTGTGTCTGACTCTTCTTTGACCCCATGGGCTATAGCCTGCCAAGCTCCTCTGTCCATGGAATTCTCCAGACAAGAATACTAAAATGGTTGCCATTTCCTACTCCAAGGGATCTTCCCAACCAAGGAGTTGAACCTGTGTTCTTGCATTTCCTGCATTGGCAGGCAGATTCTTTACCACTGAGCCACTTGGGAAGCCCAGTAGAAAGTAAGGAAGTACTCAAAGTAAAAAGAGAGCATGTCCAAGGGACATAGGTGCCAACCTGAAGGAGCTCTCAGTGGCCAAAGCCAGAACAATGTGAATAACATTATATGTGATATTATAACATATATATGTGATTATATAAATCACATTATATGTGATTATAACATAAAGCATATAATAAACACACGAGTCAATAATGATACAAATAAATGATAAATAAATAGGTAAGAAGGGACAAATCTTTTATTACACAAGAATTCTAATCTACTTATGTAAATACTCCCATCTCCAGGACGTAGAGCCTAATTCTCTGCCTCTCTTGAGGGTTGCTTGGACTTAATGATCTGCTTCCAAAGACTAGAGTATGGAAAGTGGGGGAAAATACCTTATAGTGGAGAAACCTGGCAAACCACCACCTTGATTGGGTGATCAAGGTTAGCATCATCAATAACAGGTCATGTTATGAGAATGGACGTCACCTCTGTGGCATCTTCCTCCTCAAACCCCAGTGGAATCATGAGAAAACTGCCAAAGACATCCAAATTGAGATATATTGTACAAAACACCTGACCCCTCAAAACTGTCAAGGTCGTGACAAAGAGGAAAAGACTGGAAAACTGTCGCAAAACAGATGAGACTAAAGACATGTAATGATTAAGTGCAATGTGGATTGGATTCTGGAACCAAAAGGTCATTAGTAGGAAAACCAGTGAAGTCCAAATCCACTGTTAATAGTCATGGATCAATATTTGTTCACTGTAACAAATGTACCATCCTAATGTAAGAGGCTAATGTGACGGAATACTGGGTGAGGGACACCGAGAAATGCTCTGTACTATCTTTCCAAGTTTGCTGTAAATCTAAAATTACTCCAAAACAGGGTCCACAGGTCTCCATGCGGCCAGGGAACCTGCTTTAATGAGCAGGGGATTCTAATGCAGGTGATCAGCTGATAACATTTTGTTAGACTGTCAACCAGATGATTTAACTAAAAGTGCTTAGTTTAGAAACCAAATCCAAAGATTTTAGTCTGAAGTTGAGCTTTTCCTTTTTGGATGATAGCTCTCATTCCAAAGTGTTGCCTTAAATTTGTCTTGTGTGGAAATTATTAACAGAGAAATTGAAGAAAGTGCCACTTCATACTAGAATATGCCACAGTAGCTACACTGGGGATCTCTAAAGTCAGAGCCCACAGCAGGAAACAGCATGTGGATACTCGTGGGTGGAGATGGTGATTCATAAGAAGAGATCAGAGGTATTTAAGTTCCCTGGAAATGACTCATCACACTTGCAGGGAGAAACTGGGATTCTTTGACAGTTAGGGGAACTCTGATTTCATTTAGCCTCTCATGATCCACTGATGGCATTTGAACCACTGATTCAGAACTTTGCCCTTTGAAGGTTGAGAGAATTCAGAAAAAAAAGGGAGGGACGGAGTTGAGTCTGGGCATAAACATATGGGGGCATACAGGGAGCCTCACCATGGCTCTCTCACAGCCATCCTCCGTGCATATCCATCCAGAACTTTCCACACTTTCATAGACCCATCCTAGACCCTCTTGGAGGAGCAAAATGTGAAGTTCCCTCTCAGCTATAGGTGGTAGTTTCCTGTGGCTCCCATGGGCTTCATCACTACATCTTTTGGGATCTCTTGAGAATAAGTTACACAGGGCTAAAGTCTGTTATTGTGTATCATTGGTATTCTGAGCTTCCAGAAAGATCAGGAAGGTCTGACAGCACTTTGTCCATGGTCATATATGGTCATTTAGTTTTTATTGATTATACTGTCGATGTTTTTCAATTAGTGGTGAACTTTATTCTCTGGCAATTGGGCCCTTTTGTAGATTGCAAATGCTATGTAGTCTCAGTTATTCTTTTCAAGTTATGGTAGTAACTTTATTTGGATGGTTTCAGCCTGCATGTTACTAAAGCAGTGGAGTTGTTCCAGTGTGGGTCTCTACTGCCATACCAGCAGTCTTTTAACCTTGGCAAGTTTCAATACCAGTTACCCTGTTTTTCAGGCCAGCCCTCAGAGAACTGGTGACTGGTGGGATTGATGGGTCCACTTTTTTTTTTTTTTTGGTCCTTTGTAGACTCTTCTGCACCATAGATTTAATATAACTCTGCATATCTTAGGCTGCAATGTCTAGTTAGTGATGTCCTATTTAGCCTCCAAATGTGCTGCTACTCAGGGCTTCTCTGGTAGCTCAGACAGTAAAGAATCTGCCTGCCATGTGGGAGACCCAGGTTTGATCTCTGGGTTAGGAAGATCCTCTGGAGAAGGGAATGGCTACCAACTCCAGTATTCTTGCCTCAAGAATTCCATGAACAGAGGAACTGGCAGGCTACAGTTCATGGGGTCGCAAAGAGTCAAACATGATTGAGTGGCTAACACGTTCACAACGATTTCATGCTGCTATTTATCCATGATTACCCCCAAGACATAGGTAGAATTTCAGAACTCATCAGTGCTTCTCATTTTGCCAGAAGGAGTTCTCCTAATGGAGCTGGTGGAAACCCAAGGGTCCCCTGGCAATATTGCATCAGAGTTTAAGGTCACGTAAGTGGTGAGTCCGGGAACAGGAGTTCTCTGTGGTGCCTCTTTTGCCCCATCCCCCAGCTGACTCCTGCCTGCTGTGCACACGTCACTTCCTCATTGTTGATGCCCTCTGCCTGGCACACAGCACTGCAGGGCAGAATAGAAGCAACATAGCTCAAGCTTTCCACAGCAGCCACCTAACTTACGTGAAGTTCTTACAGCCTTATTGTAACCCTTTGAAAGGGTTGGCTCTGTTGCTGAGCATATTCCCCACCTTGCTTTTCCTCATATTCCTGTGGACACAGTGGGCAGGAGTCAGGTACCCTGGCCGTTCCACTGCTGAAGCGGACGTCCGCTCAGGGAATGACTGTTCATGAGCTCCTCATGCAGGTACCCTACATTGGGCTTCCTTGAAGCTCCTCTCAGTAGTTCAGGGTCTTAGGTTCTCAGCAGTAGCTTTGAATCTATGAAAGTGTGACAGACCGACCTGGCCTGTACAGTGCTGCTGCTCCAGAGTGCTGGATTGCTAGCTCGGCAGTGCTCACTGTTAGAAGTGGCTTACGTTATCCAGTAGTGAGTGGAACTGATGAGAATGCAACCTTCACATTCAAATTGGGATTTGAGTAGAACCCTAAATCAGCAACTTTCCTTGCTAAATATTTAATGCACCTATTATTTCATCTGAAAGATGGTGTCACATGTCTCCCATGGCATGCTAGGAGGAGGTTAGCTATGAATTCAGAGAACAGGGGTTACCTGTTACCCAAGGAATTATTCCTTAACCTGTCTCTTCAAAAATGTAAAAGAAAGAAGAAAAAGGTTAGGCTGATGTGTTGAAAAATGATACAGTATCCAATAGAAAATGCCATTTTTTTTTAATAAGGTTTTCTGTACTTATATATAATACTGTGGACCATTAGGGGCACAAATCAATTTCCAAAAGTAATAAACAATTATGAATAGTTTAAAAAACTAGCTACTTTAATAAATATGCTAAGGCAAGTGGATGACAAAATCCAATATATATTACATATTTCATCAATTCTCTAATCATTTATTCACATTTTAAGTTCTGTGAAATTGAGGTGGAGTTTGCAATCAATGACATATGGTTGAAAACATGTTTTTTTTTTATTTTTTTAACCCAGAAAAAAAGTGTGGTTTTCAATTCATGGTATATTTGATAAAATGTCACCACCCCTGCCCACTCTTCAGAGCCCATCTGGGTGAGGCCACTACTGTAAATCAAGTAGGTGGCTGCTGTTTCTTTTTCTTCTTCTTCTTTTTTTTAATATTCTAGGATATCTTACAATCACTTCTCTCTCTCTCTTTTTTTTTTATAGATAAATGTGCACTTTAGAACAACTCACACTTCTTTTTAAAAATAATTTTATTTATTTGGGGCTGTGCTGGTCTCCATTGCTGCGCAGGCTTTTTTCTAGTTGTGGTGAGCAGCGAGCGAGGGCTACTCTCTAGGTGCGGTGCATGGGCTTCTCATTGCAGTGGCTTCTCTTCTTCACAGGTTTCAGTAGTTGCAGCGTGTGGGCTCAGTAGTTGCAGCTCCCGGGCTCTAGAGCACAGGCTTGATAGTTGTGGCACGCAGGCTCAGTTGCTCCACAGCATCTGGGATCTTCCCGGATAAGGGAATGAACCTGTGTCTCCTTCGTTGGCAGATGGATTCTTATCCACTGAGCCATATTAATTAGAAGCCCAGCTGCTGATTTAATATATTGGGGTTGTAACTGGTTCTTTCCCCCAGTGTTAGGGGCAAGACTTCTGACCATGGTTCTCATGGTTGGAATGTCAACAACTGTAGAAATAAGATTCAGTTTAGCTACTTCCAAGGTACAATAAAATCAGTAGCAAAAGAAATTAGAACTCTGCAATAGTCTACTATTGTCAGACCTAGGACTTAGGTACCATCAAATTGAAACAGGGCATCTCTTCCCCCACTGCGCACATAGCAACCAGCAGAGCAAAGAGGGCTCTGCTTTTTCTTGAATTGTAACCTTCAGAGAGTTGTACTAATGCCATAACTTAATGTGGCATTATTATTTGAATGTTAAAATATTACCCCATTTCCAAAGCTAGTATTTGATATCAGTCACTGATTATACTAATATACTAAAGCCTGATTTTTCTTTCCATTCTGTTTTTGAAGAAAGACTCATGGCTCCAGTCATTTTTATAACTGATAGGGTTTGGGAAAACCAAATAGGTCAAGCTGTTCATTTCACAAGGCAATAGCAAGAGAAGTTGTTGATTTGCTCATTTCCCCCTAGCAAGATACCGATTGGGGAATCCCAGAGGAGAACCCAGGTCTCCCTGCCCTCCCTTCCCTCTGTATTGAACACAGTTCCCTCCTAATCTGGTGGGTGATGGTGAGGCTGGGGTTTCACAGTGGAACAGTTTACCTCTAGGCTTTTTATGCCAGTTCTTATTAGGCACATCACAGTACCCTTATTCAAGCCCAGTTGTAATGGAAAAATTGGTGGCTGGTTCATACTCTTGGCTGCATTTTTATTTCTACTGTTTTAAAATGCTTTAGAACAGGCAAAGCAGGTGACATCCTTTGCATTTTTAAACCAATATTGTGAGTGCCAAAAAGACCAGTGATGTACCTGATTTCTGACTAGAGTTGGAATTTGTGGCTTTTGATTCCTAATCAAGTACTCCTGAACATCATACCGTGTAGCTGATAGACCTGGAGCACAAGACAGGAAGAAAAGAAAAAGGAAACTTAATAAGGCCTGTAATATAATAGGGCCAATTGGAAGGAATATAGAGGTAGGCTGAAATTTCCTATTGTTACCTGAAAAGTGGCAACCTGAACTCTTAGACAGTTTTGCACTTGTTTGGTAAGATCATTTTCAAGAGAGCTGTCTTTAAAATAAACTGGTGGGGTTTCATTATAATTCTAGAGTAATGTCTGAAGTGGTAGAAGAGATGATAAAGCTGTTTAGAGTTAATGAAACCTTCAGTACTACAGAGATTGATTTTTATTACTTTGAAAGACAGAGTACATTATAAAGATCCAGGTACATATTAATAACTTAAATGAGATAAAGTAGTAAGAACAATTAATTCCCCAGAAACCTAGAATTTATATGCTTTTTCATCAAAACTGTTTCATTTTCCTGTTTTGTATTTTAAAGTATTAAAATCCAGAAACTAACACAACATTGTAAATCAGCTATACCTGAAAAAAATAAAACAGGGTAAACTTTAGACAGACTTATTTACTAGGAATTACATTCTTCAGTTTACCATAAAAAGATCCTTTGTTTCCATTACACTAGAAATCCTGTGCTCACTGCAGTTTAGTCATGAATTGCCCTACCACTAACCGTCTCGCTGAGAAAAGAAACTAATTGCCTGACTTAATGTATTCTGAGTTGCTGCTTGTGTGGCAGATGAAGTGAAGTGAAAGTCAAAGTGTTAGTTGCTCAGTTGTGTCCCCTTCGCAACCCCATGGACTGCACTGGAGTGGGTTGCCATTTTCTTTTCCAGGGGGTATTCTCGACCCAGAAATTGAACCTGGGTCTCCCGCATTGCAGGCAGATTCTTTACCATCTGAGCCATTGGTGAATCACAATTTGTTGTTGTTGAGTCACTCAGTCACGTCCAACTCTTTGTGACCCCATGGACTGCAGCATACCACGCCTCCATGTCCTTCACTATCTCCCAGAGCCTGCTTAAACTCACATCCACTGACTGAGTCGGTGATGCCATCTCATCCTGTGTCATCCCCTTCTCCTCCTGCCTTCAATCTTTCCCAGCATCAGGGTCTTTTCTAATGAGTCAGCTCTTCACATAGGTGGCCAAAGTATTGGAGCTTCAGCATCAGTTCTTCCAATGAATATTCAGGATTGATTTCCTTTAGGATTGATTGACTAGTTTGATCTCCTTGCAGTCCAAGAGACTCTGCAAGAAGTCCAAGCGTCTTCTCCAACACCATAGTTCACAATTAATAGTCTAATCTAGTCATCATCATGAATGATCACAGCAATATTGTTCCTTTTCATAATCTTTAGTGATGTGTTCTCTCTCATTCTTAATGTTGGTAATTTGCCTTCTTTCTTTTTTTCCTGATCAGTCTGTTGATAAATTTATCTTTTTTTTAATCCTAAAGAATCTATATTTAGTTTTGTTTGTTCTATTTTTTGTTTGTTTTCTAGTTCACTGAATTTTCCTTTCTTTATCATTTCTTTATCATTTTCTGACTTCAGCTTGACTTGACATTGCCCTTCATTTTCTTATTCCTTAAAGGAGGGTAGATTTTTTTGATTTAGATGTTTTTTCTTTTCTAATGATGTGTGATTTGAGTCTTTTGAAATTTATTGAGACATGGTTATAGCCTAGAATATGATCTATCTTGGTAATTGTTCTATGTGTACCTGAGAAGAATGTGCTTCTAAAGAATATATTTTAGTTTATTCTCTTCAATCTCATGAATATTATTTCTTCCTCTTTTCCTTCTTTCTTCTCCTGATTTATAAGAAGTAATGCCATAATGCTTGCCTGCAGAGAGAAGACCAGTGTGGCTTTGAGCCATATGACTATATTACCTATTAAGAAAATTATGTACACTTTTAGAAATGTTTTTTCTTGGAGGATAATTGCTTTACGGTGTGAATCAGTCATTAATATATATATATATAGAAATTTTTTAAAATGATAATTGAATCATGGCAGTGGTTAAACACACACAGACATCTTCACACACACATACCACACTAAAGGGCATTATTAGCACACCATAAATATGAGGAATTCTTGGAAGATAGGAAATGCATTCAATCAAGTTAATTCAGAGAATTTGAAACATCTGCAGTAGAAAGCCAAGGATGTTCAGACACACTTCAAGAACAGTCACCAAAATGGAAGCACTGTACAAAGTCCTAGGTCAGCTGTGAGATGGCACGGCTATTCTGAGAACAGCACACATGTTGCCCTGGCCTGCCCTGAACCTCTCCCACCTCTACTTCTACTGGACAAACTGCAGGCCTCCACAGAAGGGAAACATCAGGACACAGCTACCTCCAAGGGAAAAACTTTTGCCTTGCTGTGTCAGAAATAACATCTTTATTTCAGCAACAGTGAGGATCTCTAGCCTACCTTTGAGCTCCAACGCCATATAGCCACAAAAGTGGTCACTGAATAATTGATGTAGTCTGCCCTTCCATACTGAGGAGGATAGTATAAATGAAATGGATGTCAAAACTCTAGAGCAGATCCATGCCAATTACCAAAGCTAATCAAATGAGTCCTTTATGCCTACATTTAAATGGACAAAAGCTTGCCAGATATTTGAGGAAAATAAAAGAGATGTTCATGATGGACAAATATAACTATTTCTGGAGAAAAGATGGATATAATACAGGAAACAATAAATCCAAATTCATATTCTCAGAATTTTAAGGAAGACAGTGATACTAAAGAGAGCAATTAAAGAACAAGAGAATGTCCTTGAAAAGTAGAGCAAGGAGATCCAACCAGTCCATTCTAAAGGAGATTAGCCCTGGATGTTCTTTGGAAGGAATGATGCTAAAGCTGAAACTCCAGTACTTTGGCCACATCATGCGAACAGTTGACTCATTGGAAAAGACTCTGATGTTGGGAGGGATTGGGGGCAGGAGGAAAAGGGAACGACAGAGGATGAGATGGCTGGATGGCATCACCGACTCGATGGACGTGAGTTTGAGTGAACTCCTGGAGTTGGTGATGGACAGGGAGGCCTGGCGTGCTGCAGTTCATGGGGTCGCAAAGAGTGGACATGACTGAGCAACTGAACTGAACTAAATAGATGCTAAAGGCTCAGGTCAGTCTCTGTGCCTCACCCAGGCTTTGTTGGGACCCAGGATGCTGCGTCCCGCCCCCTTGCGCGTCCCGCCCCCTTGCGCGTCCCGCCCCCTTGCGCGTCCCGCCCCCTTGCGCGTCCCGCCCCCTTGCGCGTCCCGCCCCCTTGCGCGTCCCGCCCCCTTGCGCGTCCCGCCCCCTTGCGCGTCCCGCCCCCTTGCGCGTCCCGCCCCCTTGCGCGTCCCGCCCCCTTGCGCGTCCCGCCCCCTTGCGCGTCCCGCCCCCTTGCGCGTCCCGCCCCCTTGCGCGTCCCGCCCCCTTGCGCGTCCCGCCCCCTTGCGCGTCCCGCCCCCTTGCGCGTCCCGCCCCCTTGCGCGTCCCGCCCCCTTGCGCGTCCCGCCCCCTTGCGCGTCCCGCCCCCTTGCGCGTCCCGCCCCCTTGCGCGTCCCGCCCCCTTGCGCGTCCCGCCCCCTTGCCTGATCTAAGCCTTTAGCATCTATTTGGAATCCTCTTGCTTTTTCGTTGATCCAACAGACGTTGGCGATTTGTTCCCTGGTTCTTCTGCCTTTTCTAAATTCAGCTTGTGTATCTGAAAGTTCTCAGTTCACGTACTGTTGAAGCCTAGCTTGAAGGATTTTGAGCATTTCTTTGCTAGTATGTGAAACAAGCACAATTGTGTGGTAGTCTGAATATTCTTTGGCATTGCCCTTCTTTGGGATTGGAATGAAAACTTTTGGAATGAAATTGGAATGAAAACTTTTCATTGGAATGAAAACAGGACCTTTTCCAGTCGTGTGGCCACTGCTGCGTTTTCCAAATTTGCTGGCATATTGAGTGCAGCACTTTCACAGCATCATCTTCTAGGATTTGAAATAGCTCAACTGCAATTCCATCACCTCCACTAGCTTTGTTCGTAGTGATGCTTCCTAAGGCCCACTTGACTTTGCACTCCAGGATGTCTGGCTCTATGTGAGTGGTCCACACCATTGTGGTTATCTGGGTCATGAAGATCATTTTTGTATAGTTCTTCTGTGTATTCTTGCCACATCTTCTTAGTATCTTCTGCTTCTATTAGGTCCATACCATTTCTGTCCTTTATTGTGCCCATCTTTGCATGAAACATTCCCTTGGTATTTCTGATTTTCTTGAAGAGAGCTCTAGTCTTTCCCATTCTGTTGTTTTCCTCTATTTCTTTGCATTGATCACTGAGGAAGGCTTTCTTAGCTCTCCTTGCTATTCTCTGGAACTCTCCATTCACTTGGGTATATGTTTCCCTTTCCTCCTTTGCCTTTTGCTTCTCTTCTTTTCTCAGCTATCTGTAAGACCTCCTCAGCCAACTCCTTTGCCTTCTGCCTTTTTCTTTGGAATGGTTTTGGTCACCACCTCCTATACAATGTTATGAACCTCCATGCATAGTTCTTTAGGTACACTGTCTATCAGATCTAATCCCTTGAATCTATTTGTCCCTTCCACTGTATAATCATAAGGGATTTGATTTAGGTCATACCTGAATGGTCTAGTGGTTTTCCCTGCTTTCTTCAAAGTAAGTCTGAATTTTGCAATGAGGAGTTCAGGATCTGAGCCACATTCAGATCCTGGTCTTCTTTTTCCTGACTGTATAGAGGTTCTGCATCTTCGGCTACCAAGAATATAATCAATCTGATTTTGGTATTGACAATCTGGTGATGTCCATGTGTAGAGTCATCTTTATATTGCTGGAAGATGGAGTTTTCTGTGACTAAGTGTTCTCTTAGCAAAACTCGTTAGCCCTTGCCCTGCTTCATTTTTTACCCCAAGGTCAAACTTGTCTATTACTCCAGGTATCTCTTGATCTACTTTTTCATTCCAGTCCCCTACAATGAAAAGGACATCTGTTTTTCTTTTGGTGTTAGTTCTAGAAGGTCTTGTAGGTCTTCATCGAACCATTAAACTTCAGCATTCATCAGGGCCTCCCTGGTGGCTCAGCTGATAAAGAATCCAACTGCAATGCAGGAGGCCTGGCTTTGATACCTGGGTTGGGAAGATCCCCTGGAGAAGGGAACAGCTACTCCCTCCAGTATTCTGGCCTAGAGAATTCCATGGAGAAGTCCATGGGGTTGCAAAGAGTCAGACATGACTGAGTGACTTTCACTCTTCAGCATTACTGGTCGGGGCATAGACTTGGATTACTGTGATATTGAATGGTTTGCGTTGGAAAGAGAGATCATTTTGTCATTTTTGAGACTGCACCCAAGTACTGCATTTTGGACTCTCTTGTTGACTGTGAGGGCTACTCCATTTCTTCCAATGGATTCTTGCCCACAGTAGTAGATATAATGGTCATCTAAATATAATTCACCTATTCCAGTTCATTTTTTTCAGTGATTCCTAAAATGTCGATGCCATCTTGCCATCTCCTGCTTGACCACTTCCAATTTGCCTTTCTTCATGGAACTAACATTTCAGGTTCCTGTACAATATTGTTCTTTACAGCATCAGACTTGATATTCACCACCAGACACATCCACAACTGGGCAACATCTCCACTTTGGCGCAGCCTCTTTTTTTCTTTCTGGATCTATTTCTTCACTCTTCTCCAGTAGGAAATTGGACACCCACCGACCTTGGGGGCCTATCTTCCAGTGTCATATCTTTTTGCCTTCTTGTACCGTTCATCAGTCTGTTGTAGATAGCATATATACAGGTGTTGTTTTTGCAGCCCGCCAGCCAGTCTGTGCCTTCTGGTTGAAGTATTGAATCAGTTGACATTTAAGATAATTATTAATTTGTATGTTCCTATTGTCATTTTAAAATTGTTTTGGTTCATTTTTACAAGTCTTTTTCTCTTCCCTTCTTCTTTTGTTATCTTCTCTTGTGATTTGATGAATAACTTTAGTGTTGTGTGTGGATTCCTTTTTCTATGTCTGTGTACCTGTTGTGGATTTTTGGTTTGCAGTTCCTATGAGGATTTTTCCCCATGAGGTTTTGATACTGCATTCTCTGTATGTGCAATGTTGTTTTAGTTTCCGTTATCTCAATTTCCATTTCATTCCCAGTATCTTGCACTTGTACTCTCCTCACGATTGCTGGTTTTGATATCATATTTTTGTGTGCAGATTATTTCTTACATGTACCGTTTATTTGGTTTGACTAGTGAGCTTTCCCATTGGTCATTTTCTTGTTTCTGGTTGTGGCCTTTTTTTTTTCCCCTGCCCCAGAGAAGTTCCTTTAGGCTTTGATGTAAATATGGTCTCATGGTGCTGGATTCTGTTACTTCCGCTTGTCTGTAAACCTTTTGATTTTTCTGACAAATCTGAATGAGAACTTTGCTGGGCAGACTATTCTTGACTGTTATTTCTTGGCTTTCATCACTTTAAATATATCATGCTTTTCACTTCTGGCCTGCAGAATATCTGCTGAAAAACCAGTTAATAACCTTATGGGAGTTCCCTAGTATGTTATTTATTGCTTTTCCCTTTATTATGTGTTAGTATTTTTTCATTGTCTTTATAATTTTTTTTCAGTTTGATTAGTACGTGTCTCAGCACGTTCCTCCATAAGTTTATCTTACCTGGGACTCTGTATTTACTGGACTTGTTTCCTTTCTCATGTTAGGGGAGTTTTTGGCTATTATCACTTCAAATATTTACTCAGGGCCTTTCTTTCTCTCTTCCCATTCTGGGAGCCCCCTAGAGTGGGAATGTTGGTGCATTTAATGTTGTCCCAGAGGTCTCTGGAGAAGGCGATGGCACCCCACTCCAGTACTCTTGCCTGGAAAATCCCATGGACAGAGGAGCCTGATAGGCTGCAGTCCATGGGGTCGCTAAGAGCTGGACAGGACTGAGTGACTTCACTTTCACTTTTCACTTTCATGCATTAGAGAATGAAATGGCAACCCACTCCAGTGTTCTTGACTGGAGAATCCCAGGGACGGGGGAGCCTGGTGGGCTGCCGTCTATGGGGTCGCACAGAGTCAGACACGACTGAAGCAACTTAGCAGCAGCAGCAGAGGTCTCTGAGACTGTCCTCATTTGTTTTCATTCTTTTGTCTGTATTTTGTTCTTCAACAGTGATTTCCACTATTCTTTCAGCCAACTAGTCATTCTGCCTCAATTGTTCCGCTAGTGGGTCCTTCTAGTGTCTTTTTCATTCCAGTGATTGTATCGCTAATGCATTTGTTTGTTCTTTAACTGTTAAATGTCTCTTGTATCTTTCTTGATCTGTGCCGCCATTCTTTTCCAAAATTCTGGAACATCTTCACTATCATTATCCTTGTTAGGTATCTTTAACTGTTAAATGTCTCTTGTATCTTTCTTGATCTGTGCCTCCATTCTTTTCCAAAATCCTGGAACATCTTCACTATCATTATCCTTGTTAGGTAAGTTGCCAATCTCCACTTCATTTGGGTTTTCTTGTGGGTTTTTATCTTGTTCCTTCGCCTGGAACATATTTGCCATCTCTTAGGTTTTCTAACTTTCTCTTTTGGGGGTCTCCTTTCTGCTGGCTGCAGGATTGCAGCTCATTTTCTTCCTGTTATCTGTCCCCTCGTGTGTGAGTTTAGTCCTGGGGCTTGTGCAGGCTTCATGGTGGGAGGCAGTAGTACACCTCCTTAAAGTTGTTAGGAGGTGCTGGCACCTGATGTTCACGACAGGATATTTATATTTGTCCATTGTGTAGCAACATTATGGCAGGTACTGCACCCATGGGACCTCATCAGGTCAGGGGGCAAAGAATGCAACAGTTGTGAGTGAGGCAGTGACAGACTGTAGGCCTCTTGTATTTTCCCTTTCATTTAGCCACCAGTTTGCTGTCACAAGGCTCTCTCTCTGTTCTGGGTTAAGTCTCTCAGTCCAGGCATGACCCACCAACGTGATTGTCACAAGAGGAGGTCTCTTATCTTCCTTACCTATAGGAATCCTTTCATTCTGCCTTTAACCTAGAGCCTCCCCTTGGGCAGTGACAACAGCCTGGTGGTCCAGTCTCCCTTCATAAGCTTTCCTTGTCCTTGAGGTATGGTGTACCCTCACACACATTCATAGTCAATTTAGTCAATTAAAGGCTCTATAATTAAAGGTCTACTCACCTCACCCTTGAGCACACTGCTCTAAGTATACTGCTGAGTTATTATAACAGCCATGAAACTTTGGGATAAGATCCTGAACACAGTATACAACTGAGGCAGTATGTGAAAGCACACAGCAGCTCAATAGACCTCAAGTAAGCAGTGTTCCTGCTCTTTTTTGGGGGAAGTATTTGAGAAGGATCGGTATCAATAATTCTTTGAATGTTTTGCATATTTTACCAGTGATAAGGTCTGGTCCTTGTCTTTCATTGGGAGGTTTGTTTTTAATAATCTCCTCACTAGTAACTGTTCATATTTTCTAGTCATGATTCAGTCTTGGTGTTTGTACATTTTTAGTAATTTATATTGTCAAACTTGTTGGCATGTGATTGTTCATTGTAGCCTCTTACAGTTTCTGTGGTATCAGCTGTAATATCTATTTTCTGATTTTTATTTCAGTCCTCCTTTTTTCTCAGGAGTCTAAAGGCTTGTCAATTGTGTTTATCTTTGTAAAGAACCAACTCTTAATTTCACTGATTTTTCTATTGCCTTTTTAGATCCTATTTCATGTATTTCCACTCTGATCTGTTATTTCCTTTCTTCTACTAACTTTGGCCTTAGTTTTTCCTTTTCTAGTTCTTTGAGGTATAAAATTAGGTTTTTTCTAATTTTTGTTTTCTGATATAGGAATTTATTGTGATGAACCTCCCTTTAGAACTGCTTTTGCTTCATCCCATAAGTTTTGGTATGTTTTATTTCCATTTCATCTGTCTTGGGAATTTTTTTTCTCTTTGATCTCTTCATTGACACATTGGTTGTTCATATGTTGTTTAATCTCTGCATATTTCTGAATTTTCCAGAGAAAGGGGTCAATCGAACAAGAGTATATAACACTTGTAAATATTCATGAACCCAACACTAGTGAGGTACTCACTATAGTACCTCAATATATAAAGCAAATATTAATGGCTCCAAAGGGAGAAATAGCAGTTTATAATGATAGTAGGGGACTTTAATACCTCACTTTCATCAATGGACAGATCAACCAGACAAAACATCAGCCTTAAATGTGAATGATAATGACAGTCATAAGTTGTATCATGAATGCTTGATCAATTGATACATCTCCAGGCAATAACATTGGCATAACAAACACATCAATTCAGTTCAGTTGCTCAGTCATGTCCGACTCTTTGCGACCCCATGAATTGCAGCACGCCAGGCCTCCCGGTCCATCACCAACTCCCAGAGTTCACTCAGACTCACGTCCATCGAGTCAGTGATGCCATCCAGCCATCTCATCCTCTGTTGTCCCCTTCTCCTCCTGCCCCCAATCCCTCCCAGCATCAGGGACTTTTCCAATGAATCAACTCTTCGCATGAGGTGGCCAAAGTACTGGAGTTTCAGCTTTAGCATCAGTCCTTCCAAAGAACACCCAGGGCTGATCTCCTTCAGAATGGACTGGTTGGATCTCCTTGCAGTCCAAGGGACTCTCAAGAGTGTTCTCCATCTCCACAGTTCAACTCTCACATCCATACATGACCACAGGAAAAACCATAGCCTTGACTAGACGGACCTTTGTTGGCAAAGTAACGTCTCTGCTTTTGAGTATGCTATCTAGGTTGGTCATAACTTTCCTTCCAAGGAGTAAGCGTCTTTTAATTTCATGGCTTCAGTCACCATCTGCAGTGATTTTGGAGCCCCCAAAAATAAAGTCTGACACTGTTTCACTGTTTCCCCATCTATTTCACATGAAGTGATGGGACCAGATGCCATGATCTTCATTTTCTGAATGTTGAGCTTTAAGCCAACTTTTTCACTCTCTTCTTTCACTGTCATCAAGAGGCTTTTTAGTTCCTCTTCACTTTCTGCCATAAGGGTGGTGTCATCTGCATATCTGAGGTTATTGATATTTCTCCTGGCAATCTTGATTGCAGCCTTGTGCTTCTTCCAGCCCAGTGTTTCTCATGATGTACTCTGCGTATAACTTCAATAAGCAGGGTGACAATATACAGCCTTGATGTACTCCTTTTCCTATTTGGAAACAGTCTGTTGTTCCATGTCCAGTTCTAACTGTTGCTTCTTGACCTGCATATAGATTTCTCAAGAGGCAGGTCAGGTGGTCTGGTATTACCATCTCTTTCAGAATTTTCCACAGTTTATTGTGATCCACACAGTCAAAGGCTTTGGCACAGTCAATAAAGCAGAAATAGATGTTTTTCTGGAACTCTCTTTTTCGACGATCCAGCAGATATTGGCAATTTGATCTCTGGATCCTCTGCCTTTTCTAAAACCAGCTTGAACATCTGGAAGTTCATGGTTCATGTATTGCTGAAGCCAGGCTTGGAGAATTTTGAACAAACACACACATATTAATATGCTTTTAGAAAGTGATACAATTAGCATTAATGTATAAAGTTGTTAAAGCTTAACACTGATCAGGGGTTTATTATACAACTTATAGTTGTCATTCACATTTTGCTCTGTTAAGTTTTTGTTCCAACCTTGTATATGTTACAAACACAAGTGTATTACCATAACATTTTCAATACTGACACATCGAGAAATTTCTCATTTCCACAAGATCCGCCTTGTCAACTCCAGGTAAAAGAACACACTCTAGGTGAAATAATACTCACAGGACTAAAGAAAAATGCCACCAGAAAGTACAGAATGTCCTTCCAGGGAAAAGAGCAGTGAAATAGTATATTTGAAATAGATGCTCTGTCCTCTTGCACAGAGTGCCAGCTATACTGCCTCTAATGAAATATTAGAATGCTTTAGTAAGACAGGCACAAGTACAAAAAAAAAAGTGTTTTACTCAAATGCAGATGTTCACTATTCATTTACATAACAAATCACTGGCCAGTTACTAGCTTCTGCAAAAATCCCCAGGTCGATTATGTCTTGCAATGAAGTATAGGTATATATTTATTGCTGTTTTGTTGGTTAAATGTTTTCTTACTGCTTTGCAGTTTCTCTGGTCATTCCTCTGTTGTGCCTTTCCTTTGTGATTTGATGATTTTCTTCAATAGTACACTTTAAGTGTCTGCTATAGGTTTTTGCTTTATGGCTACCATGAGGCTTACACATACAAGTTATCAACTTCAGTTGTAAATCTGAACACATTCTGAAGTTCTACATTCTTACTCCTCCCCACTCCATTATGCTTTTCATATCACATTTTACATCTTTGTATCTTGTATATCCCTTACATACAGTTAACCCTTGAACAACATGGCTTTGAACTGCACAGGCTCACTTATACATGGATTTTTTTTTCACTAAATTTGTACTATAGGACTACACAATGTATGCTTGGTTGAGTCTACAGATGTGGAACTGTTCTATGGGAATTTTCAAGTGGGTAGAGGGTTGGTACACCTAACCCCTGTGTTGTTCAAGGGTCAACAGTAATGGGATTGTAGTTAGTTATTTTTACTACTACTTTTGTCTTTTAACATTCATTGACATTGAAGTTGCTCAGCCATCTCCGACTCTTTGCGACCCCATGGACTGTAGCCTACCAGGCTCCTCCGTCCATGGAATTTTCCAGCAAGAGTATTGGAGTGTGTTGCCATTTCCATCTCCAGGAGATCTTCCCGACTGAGGGATCGAACCCAGGTCTCCCGCATTGTAAGCAGACACTTTACCGACTGGCTTTATAAATGATTAATCTACTATTTTACTACATTGTGTACCTTTTTATTACATTTTATTACATTATTTACCTTTACCAGTGAGATTTAATTAGTACCCTTTTTTTCAGCTTGAAGAAAATTCTGTAACATTTCTTATAAGGCTGGTAATGAACTCCTTTACCTTTTGTTTGTCAAAAAAACCCTCTTCCTAACTTTGAATAACTATTTAGATGGGAAGTGTGTTCTTGGTTGGAAGTTTTTTTCCTTTCAGCACTTTGAATATATCATGCCACTCCGTCCTGGCCTTCAACATTTCTGCTGAAAAATCTACTGCTGGTCTTATGTATGTTACATATTGTTTTTATTTTGCTGCTTTTAAAAGTATCTCCTTAATCTTTTAAATTATAATCTGTCTTGGTGTGTGTCTCTTTGGGAAACCTGGAGAGTTCCAAACAAGATGAACCCAATCTGGATGTCTGTTTCCTTCCCCATTCTTTCTTTAAAATATCTTTCCATGCTTTTCTCTCTCTCCTCCTCCTCCTGGTACCTCCCTAAAATGCAAATCTTAAGTCAGTTCAATGTTGTCCCCAAAGTCTTTTAAGCTATCTTCGTTTTTTTTTTTTTTTCCACTGCTCTCACTGGCTGAGTTTCACTCACCTGTCTTCAAATGCATTGACCTTTTCTGCTTCATCTAGTCTGCTGCTGAACTCCTCTAGTGTATTCTTCAGCTCTGTAACTTCCATTTGAGGTTATCACTGTGTGTGCCCATTCCATTCCTGTGTTCAATAGCACCTTTATGTTCATTGTTTTCAACTCTTCATCAGATAAGTCACTTACTGCTGTTTCGTTCAAGGTTTTATTCTGATGTTTCATCATTCCTCTCTTCATTTTCCTTGACTCTCTGTGTTGGTTTCTATTTAGTAGATGAAACCACCACCTCTTCCAGTCTTGAAGAAGTAGTCTACAAAAGAAGAACCTTGTCATTCAACCCTGTCATTCAACCCTGTCCTAGCTCTTGGTTGCCTGTCAAACCTTTGTAATTGTTCAAGCAGCCCATTTTATTTCTATTGGCTCCCAGTCCTTGGGGGTGTGCCAAGATATTTCACAAAGAAGAGGATCACCATCAGCACCTACATTCAGGCTGATGAGAAGCCAGACCTCAAACAGCAGCTTTTAAAATGTGTGAACATACTCTATAGTCCTGTGGCACCACAAGGGCAAGTCTGACTACCAGGGACCAGTTGTATAGACTTGTGTCCTAGGCAGCAGCCTACAAAGTTGGGGTGCCAGATGAAGGGTACAAGCACATTTCTAGGAGATACCAGCAGCCTGGAGCAGCATGGTGGGAGAATGCAAAGGCACCATCCACTGGCCTTCATCCACAGAGAGCCCTATATATAAGCACCAAACAGGAATCTTGCTCCTCAGCCTGAAGGTCTAAGACAAGCAAAGAAGGATTTTTCACACAAAAAGGGCTGTGTTTCAATCTGTGTCTGTGCTGTGCCGTGAGAGTGGTAGCCAGCCAGGAACTATTACATCTGTTCCACTATCGAGAGGTCCACAAACACAGGACCCGCTAGCCATCACAGCCAGGTGATTAGGGGGCAGCAGACACATGTACAAGCTCCCCTCTGGGAGGTGCTGGTGCTCTGGAGAGGACTATAGGGGGCCTTAGCTGTATGTTTCCATAGAAGTCTGCCCCTCAGGCCACAGAGCTGTGACATAAAGCCTCTTTTCCAGAAGGACTTGGCACCTCAGTGCTGCTTCTTGCTCTGCCCTGGGTGACCTGTCTGCATAAGCCCTACCAGAGCCAGACACCCAGAGAGAACCCTCAGAAATTGGGGCTGCACACAAAGGTACAAGCCCCTTCCCAGGATGTTAAGGTGGCCCCTGCCATCCTCCACCCCCAGAACATTGCATTAGGCCTAAAAGATGTCTGTTATCTCAGAGGCCTGTGTCTCAGGCTGACTGATGTTTTAAGATCAGCAAGTGAGTCTCTTTCACAGGAAGTCTGGGTGCTTCTTAGTCTGCTCCTATCCTGCTAAATACAGTCGGGGTGCCCTCACGTGAGCTCAAATCCTTTACTCCTCAAGGAGAACAGCTCATGTTTCTGAGATCCCTCCCCATGATAGGTCCTCACACGATGGGTGGGGTCCATGGGGAGGTTGTGTCCCAGCCTTTCCTACCCAGCTCAGTGTAGGGTTTTTTCCTGGTTCACCTGATGAGTAGAAGTTGCTCTGCTAGTTTTATAGGGTTTTTTTCCAGAAAACAATTGTTCCCTGCGTAGACCTGATGTGTCCACAGAAGGAAGTGCAGTCTGGGCCTTCCTGCTGCTTCTAAGTCGCTTCAGTCATGTCCGACTCTATGCAACCCCAGGGACTGCAGCCCACCAGGCTCCTCCGTCCCTGGGATTTTCCAGCAAGAGTACTGGAGTGGGGTGCCATCGCCTTCTCCGGGGCCTTCCTACATTGGTATATTCAACTGCAACCCTAAAATACCAGTCAGTTTTTAATGCTGCTTACAAGGGATATTTTGGGACTTGAGAGTTCTCCTGTTGCCTCTTATACTGGGATGGCCATCAGTTCCCACCTCAAGTATTCTGAATCTGAACCTTTACTGTTTTACAACCATTACCATTATACCTAAATTACAGAGTTTTTTACTTTATGTAAGCTGTATGCTACCTAGCAAAATAATAATCCCCATAATTATTTTTTAAAAGATAGAACTGTAACTTCTGAACACATCTGAGTCAGTTCTAATGAGGTGGGTGAAGTTAAGTCAAAAAGAGAAGACAAATATCATATCATATTGCATCTATATGGAATCCAGAAAGATGGTACTGATGATCCTATTTGCAGGGCAGCAAAGGAGACACAGACCTAGAGAACAGACTTGTAGACACAGCAGGGAAGGAGAGGGTGGGATGACTTAAGAGTAGTACTGAAACATATACATTACCATATGGAAAACAGCCAGTGAGGATTTGCTCTATGATGCACGGCACCCAAAGCCAGTGCTCTGTGACAACCTAGGGGGGTTGCGAGGTTTAAAAGGGAGGGGACATATGTATATCTGTGGCTGATTCATGTTGATCTGGCAGAAACCATCACAATACTATAATTATCCTCCAATTAAAAATAAAAGAAAAACTGTACCTTATTCGTCATCCCCCAGCCATATCATTTACAACTTATAGTAAAATAAGTTGACACCATACTTATCATAAATATTGTTTCTCAGCAAATTGTATACACTCTAGTGGCAATTTTCAAGAAAATGCCTTACCTTTTATATCATACTTCATAATTTACAAGTAGTCTTTGTTTTCTCAGAAGTTAGATCTACATAGTCCTACTCTTTTGATGAAAGAAAGAACACAAAGTAATTTTTACAGGGATTTTTTTTTTTTTTACCCTAGAACATCCATCTAGATAAAGAATCTTAACAGTGTTCAGTGACCTCTTGCTGGAATATTCTGACTTGTTCTCAACAAGGCAGCTTTTGGAGTTAAGATTGTGGCTTCTGACCCTTCTCTCTGGTGGTCTTTCCTTCCCTGTCATGCTTGTTCAGTAAAAGGGAGAATATGAGTGCTGAGTATAAATGCTGCCAGGCCCTCAGCAATACAAACTCACTGGGCACATCACCCGCTTCCAAACTTTACCACATAGGTAGGTTCTGAGCTGATTACTCAAAGACTGGAAAAATATTATTGGCTTTACTCTTTGAATTTAGGAATATGGTCCTTCAGGCCTTGAGTCACTCAAATTCCACTTAAAAATGGTATTGAGAAAATTCAAATCAGAAAAGCAGACATTTTATAATAAAATAGCGACAAATTTGGTTTGGTAGAATCTTTCATATACTTACCTACTGTGATGAAACATCTATCTTTTGTGGCTCTTGCCTCTGAAATAATTGTCAAAAACTAGAGAAAATATAAAAAGCAACAAGGGAAAAGCAACAAATAACAACCAATGGATCACTGAAGAAAAAAAAAATAATTCATTTGTCTCTAGGTAAACAAAAGCATGACAATCCAAAACGTATGGGATGCAGCAAAAGCAGGGATGTTTACAGCAAAGAAAAAAGCTCGATAATCTAAGTTTACACTTACAGCAGCTAGAGAAAGAACAACCCCAAAGTTAATCATAAAGATTAAAGCACAAATAAAATAGAAAACAATAGAAAAGATTAGTGAAACTAAAAACTGCTTCCTTGAAAAGATAATAATTCATAAACCTTTAGCCAGACTCATCAAGAAAAAAGAGGGCACAAACCTAACATTAGGAATGAAAAGGAGAACTTAGAAACCACAGAAATACTGAGGATTATAAGGCAGCTATATAAAATGGACAAATCCTTAGAAAGGTACAGTGTCCCAAGATTCAACTAAGAAGAAATACAAAATATGAACAGACCTGTCACAAGTATTGAAACTGTAATTTAAAAACTCCCAACAAATGCTAGGGCATAGACTTGCAATCCCTAGGTCTGCTTACCATGGGAGCCTATCTTCTAGGGTGCTGGCGGAAGGTCATGGGGTCTGAAACCTAACATAAGTGTTTCAAAACATGAAGAAAAATATCTCTCATTATTAATAATTATGTAAGTACATGTTATTAAAAAAAAAAAAAAAACCTCCCAACCAAAAAAGTCCAGGACCAGATGGCTTCACAGGTGAATTCTATCAAACATTTAGAGAAGAGTTAACACCTATCCTTCTGAAACCCTTCCACAAAATTGCAGAGGAAGGAACACTCCCAAACTCATTCCATGATACCACCATCACCCGGTTACCCAAACCAGATAAAGATACCACAAAAGCAGAAAATTACAGGCCATTATCACTCATAAACATACATAGACACAAAAATCCTCAACAAAATACTGGTAAACTGAACCCAACAGTACATTAAAAGGATCACACACCACTATCAAATGGGATTTATCCCAGGGATGCAAGAGTTCATCCATGTCTGAATGATTTGCCAGACCCCTCTGATCCCTTGAGGTTCATTATCTATGTAATCTTAGCGTTACCTAAAATTACTGAATCCCTTTCATTCATTAAAATTTTCTTTCTCAAATAAACTTCCATCGCCTCTAAAGCACTGTTTTACTGAGTCTTGAAATCACTTATTTGCTCTCTGAATATCTTCTGGCTGTTTCCAGTAAGATAAAAAACAATCTAAATAGCTTAGAGATACATAAACCTGGTTTGTCTATTTGAATGACAGTTATTTTACTTGATTTTAAGTATTTCCCTGATTCTCTTGCCTCAAGGACAAAGTCAGTCTAGTTTCCAAAGAAATAAATCTGGCAGTACCTTTTTATTCAGATCAATGAATGTTACTTGCTTTCAAACTACACATTTAGCATGATGAGAAAGATTGAATTTTCTAGGAAACTGTCCAAGTTTGACATACTTTATGCATCAGGACAGACTGCTTTTTGCTTTGCTCTGACACCAGGCCTGTTGCATTCAAATACCAGCTCCAACATTTGTGTGTTAACTGACCTTGGTTTTATTATAAGGTAACATCGCTGAGTCTCCATTTCCTCATCTGCAAGTGGGGATGATAAGTACGCCTTCATTATTAGGTGCAACTTGTGAATTGTGTTGCTATTGGTAAAGTAAAAAGCTGCTGTGATGATTCTATTCTTGTCTAAGCTTTGTCTTTAAAACAGAATCACACTTTTATTTTCAAGGGTTAAAGTTTTTTTCCCAAAGGGAAAACAAAACAAAACAAAACACAACTTTGCTGCTTTTTCCCAAGTGTGCCAAGGAAACCACAGAAATTGATTTACACCAGCCAAGCATGAAAAAAGAAACAAAACCATTTTCATGTGCATTATTGATTATCCAAAAGTGACTGGACAAGATTAAAAAGTCATTTGTCTATTCCATTTATTCTAAGATTAACATTATATAATTATTTGAAATCACATATTATTTGTGTTTTGTGGTTAAGATTAAATGGAGGGAGATGGTGATCTGAGAGATGGCAAAGAGAGGAGAAATCCTCATCTCTATAGATTAAGAAAGTTACCTACAAAGTAGATTAATAAAAAGTTTATTGAGATTTAGTACAGTTTGATTCCAGATTCCTAAAAAAATGTACATTTGTGTAAGGATTCAACTGAGAGTTGGAAGAGAGTAGTTGTAAACCAAAAATGTTAATAGTGATTATATCTTTGCAATGTAATTACAGATGATTGGTTTTTCCTTTTCAGATATTTCTGCATTAGTAAACTTTTATATAATCTATATTTTCTGTAATAAAGTTGGCAATACTAAAAGTAACAGTTATACAAATATAGCATACACTTTTATTGTTTACAAAAAGCTTCCTGAGTTTTCAACCTGGATTATTAACTGACTGTTTCACTAATAAAAATTTAATTTCCAGTTTGGGGTACTGTCCTAAAATAAATGCTACAGACTTTGGGATTATAGTGTCTCTACTCTTGGCTTGTTTTAATGCTGCACCTGGCATACTTTCACCTGCACCCAGCCTTTACTAAGTCATACCGTATTTCTTACAGCATATCAAACTTTTATCTTAGAATCACAGAATGTTGGAATAATAATGTACCTTATAAGATGACCCAGTTTAGGGGTGGAACACTGTGGGTCATTCTTAGACCCATATAGTACTTTAAAAGCCTTTATGACTAATAAAAGATAGTGCTATGAAACAGTTTTAGTGCCCACAGTCTTACCTTCTGCTAGGTATTTAAATACTATCAGTAGCTTGCAAACAAATATTGTGAGGGGAAAAAAACAAACATTATTGGCTAAGCTTAAGCACTGGGGGTGGTGTTTGTACCAAGGTTTGGGATATAGATTACTCCAATTTGAAGCAGAGACTTATGATACACAAGTGAACGGTCAATTGCTCAGTCGTGTTTGACTCTTTGTGACCCCATGGACTGTAGCCTGCCAGGCTCCCCTGTCCATGAGATTTCCCAGGCAAGAATACTAGAGTGAGTAGCCATCCTCTTCTCCAGGGGATCTTCCCAACCCAGGGTTCGAACCCACGTCTCCTTTGTCTCCTGCATTGCAGGCGGATTCTTTACCATCTGAGCTACCTGGGAAGCCCATGATATACAAAAATTCATTATCATCACCACTACTTATTGAATGTTTAGATGCATTAAATCTGTGTACTCAGGGGCTGGGGGGGAATACCTGGTAGGAGAGAGTCCCAAACAGAGCTATTGGAAAACAAGGCATTCAATCTGAGCACCAAGAGCCTCCAACAACCTGAAATAGCACAATGATGATGGGGTTCCTCATCTCATAATTGGACATGGAAAATGGTATTTACCTTCTATATTAGAGGAGAGATTAGGTGGTATATTTGGAAAAGGGAAAATTCTTTATGCTTTTTTCCCTTCCAATATATCATAACTGAAAATACAAAAAACAAGTCTTGAAGACCTTGGGTTCTGACTCCCCATTTTAGGGGAGGGTCCAGAGGGAGCACCATGATCTGTAGTCTCTTGTCAGGGAAAATACAGGCTGCAGGTCACTGGAACCAACAAATCTGGTTTGGGGTTTTCATCATATTAATAAAACCCAGATATGCATTCATTTGCTATTTTCGTCTTTGGATCATGCTGATTTATAGTTAATCTCCTCTTCTATTTTCAGAAGGAGTTTTGGAACACGTACACAAAAGCACAACAAGGAGAGAGTAACAGAGGAAGTGACTGGTTTCAGTTTTACCTTACCTTTCCATTAATCTTTGGCCTCTTCATTATCCTCCTTGTCATTTTCCTAATCTGGAGATGCTTCCTAAGAAACAAGACTCGCCGACAGACAGTGACGGAAGGTCATATTCCTTTCCCTCAACACCTCAATATTATCACTACACCTCCCCCACCAGATGAAGTGTTTGATAACAGCGGGTTGTCCCCAGGCTTCCTGGAATATGTGGTTGGGCGCTCAGATTCTGTCTCCACTCGCCTGTCCAATTGCGATCCCCCACCAACCTACGAGGAAGCCACTGGCCAGATGAACCTACGGAGGAGTGAAACAGAACCTCACCTCGATCCGCCTCCGGAGTATGAGGACATCATCAACTCCAACTCAGCCAGTGCCATTGCCATGGTGCCTGTGGTCACCACTATCAAATGAAGCTGCAAACTTCTTTTTACTATAATCATTTTTAAAATACTAATGAGAGAACTTTCTAGCACTTTACCACTACATACATGTGCATCTGACTTATTGGACTCTGACAGCATACCACTTCATATTCTCCAATTTGATTTTCATTAGTTCTGTTTCCCACTCTAAACTCTTTATCCATGCTCATTTTTGCTAATGGAAATATGTGAAGAGGGAAAAATACTAGTGGAGATCTTCCTAGGAGATGTACATCGGTGTGTGCGCATGTATGTTTATGTATATATATGTACATGAACATATATGTGTGTGTACATCAGCCCAGTATATGGGCACCTGTCTTAAAAAGTCATTAACATCTATCTAAATCACCTGTAAAGAGAACATTACTCAGGAGGTTGGGGGGAAGGCACCAACAATTTGTGTAACAGCAACGTGCTGTTGAATTTTGAAAATAAGATGAACTTAGCGTGCTTTTAAATTTTTACAGGCTTTTGTTAACCTTCTTCAACTTCCTTAAAAGGGAAAAAAATGCATATAGTCAGTCTTGACTTGAGGAACATCTCAGAGGGTGACAGAGAGAGAAGGAAGGCATAATAATTGATACCTTGTTCCTAGTGGACAGCAAGAAAATCACTGGTCCTTCATGGCTTTTGGCTGCTTTCACAGGAGGCATTTTGGTGCTGTAATTGACTGCCTCCCCCCCAAAATTAAACAGTGTTTGCTTAGTGTCCTTGAATGTCGCATGCTATTTGTATTAACATCTTGGTGGAGTGGATTTCCTGGCAAAAGAATCATTTCTCAAGTAGATACTCTAATTGATGACAGAACAGATGCAGATTTCTCCTTGGCTTATTGGCAACACTTTCTTTCTCCATGTTACATTGCCTTTTACTCTAGTTGCTCTCCTACCACCCCAGAATCTTCTAGCAAGTAAGAATTTAGTTAAAACCCTGGGAATTATTTTCTTAATGTTTTTGTATAGAGTGAAGCCTTTGTCTCAAGATGATTACCAGGCAATTTTCCCTTAAATTAATAACTGTGATTTCTGCATTATTCTCCAGTTGGCGGAGGAAGACTGCAAAGTCTGTCTTGTGCCAGGCGCACAATAAATCTAGTTATAGCTGCAAACATATCTCACAGCTGCTATTTCATTTTGTATTTTCAGATTTTTTTACCTGCAGAATTTTTATTGAAAATTCTTAGAGCAGGGGGAACAGGCTGTGAATGAACTGCCAACATAAACTGGCTAGGAAAGAAGAAAAAATCCAACAGTTATACATGCGCTGATGGAAAATGCATTCTGTCGGTCAGATTTCTGTGCCACTCCCACGACTCCTTAGTGTTGCATAAAATGGTTGATCAGGCAGAAGGCAAGCAGGTTTTGGAAGTGTCATGTCCTGTAGCCTCCATATCCATCCCCATGCAGACTCCCCTAAACCCAAAGGAGGAGGACTGCTTGGGAGGACCTTGAACTAGGAGTCAGATGACCTGAAATCAGATCTCATTCTGCCATACCCTTGCCAGGCTACTTTGGGAAAGACCCATATCTGACCCTCAAGCTCCTTACTTACCTCTGAAATGGCGATAGTATCATTCACCCTGCCTTTATCCTGGGGCTTTAAAAGGATGCAATAAGATGGTATGTGTGAGAGTCATCTGTAAGACGTGAAGAGCACTCTAGGTGTAAGGTCACAGCATTGTTCTCCTTGCTCTCATGGGGGAAGAATCTTCTGTTTCCCTAAAATGTATCTGAGTTTTCACAGAGTGAGAAATAGAGCAGGCTGCTCCATTAGTGGCTCACAGGTTCCTAATTTGAGTGTGTGAGCTCTTAGTTCAACACCTGTCATTCTCTGGTCTATACCAATGCTGGGCCTACTTAATGACAACTGTACGCTCAGCACAAACAGGAGTAAGCAAATGCTGGAAAGGCAACTACCGCTGACTGTGTTTAGATAACAGGTTTTATGGCTTTCATGGACTAAAAATTAATAAATCTTGAACCTGGTCTCAGCAGAAATGACAGCATTGTTTTGAATTTGGCCCTGAGTACATGGTAATCTCTGGCTTCTACTTAAAGCTGAGAATGGGAGTGTTTGAGCCAGTAATGTATTTTGGTTTAGAGAAAAATTAAGGCTCCTTTTGTGTGGACTTTTTCTTTTATCATTAATATCAGGCCTTAGATTAAACTAGCAGTTCTCAACAACTGGCCAATGAGCCCCCCTGGGAGTCCTTGAGAACATTCAAATTTGAGGGGGGTCTGTGAGAAAACACTATTTTCATAATAACACCAACATGTTGTCTTTTCACTTTCTCTCTCAAAAAGTTGTTAAAAATGTTAGTCATCTTCCCATGCTTTTGTTTGTTTTAGAAAATATAGCTATTTTCTTTAAAATGTTATTTATGTTTAGCATGTAATGGACTTCTTAATTTGGGGACTTTTATATTTTTAAATCAATAAGTACTTAATTTTTTTTTCACTTTTACTTTCTAACATGGCAAATATTGGTAGCTATAAATTTCATAAACAAAAGCTCTTCGGTATCCAGATCCCCAACAAATAAATGTTAAGAATATAAAGGGGTCTGGAGACCAAAAGTTTGAAATTTACAGGATTAGACAAAGGAACAGGATGTTCTATTACTAACTGCATACTTGCCATTTAATTTTACATTTTAAAGTCCTGATAGTGAATTTAACGCTGCCTCTTAGAGATACCTGAATTTAAGTATAAGAATGAATGTTCATCCTTGAAGCAAAAGCCAAATGCTTACACTGATCAATGGCTATAGCTTTTTAGACCGTTGTCAGAGAACACACTATTCCACAGTGCTGACATCAGCAATAGGTCTCATAGCCGCATTCAGGTGATAATGACAGGCGAAGCAAATGTCTAAGATAAACAGAATACTTTCTTTAAGAAACAGTCTATTAGGTTAGTTTTGTTTGATCTTGGTTTGGGTTTGACCTTTTTAGAAACCCTTTTGCTACCCTATCTGGTTTTGTACACTGAGTTTCTTAACATTTGTTATAATTAAAGGGGCTTGTCTGGAATAGTGTCTATTTTTATGCTTTAGCCTTTCTTACCTGACTGATATTACATTCACCTTTGATCATTTTTAATAAATGTTTATTTTTACAGATCTATTTAGTACCTTTCTTAAGAAGTAACTACATTGAATCAACCAGTGTATATTTACATGAAAGAATGGGCTACCTGGTCTTTTAGTGGATCGGTTTCCAGACCTCCACCTGCATTGATTGTGTCTGGAATCCTAGAACTGGCACTTTTCTGCCTCCCTGCTTTGAATGTCACAATGAATTGTATCTGTTTAAATTAAATGATTTCTCTTTTTCCTATTGACCAGTACAAATACAGATGCTGTGTTTGATTCACTGTTAATGATGACTTCAAGATTGATGATCTGATAGAATAACTGTGGAGGGAGCTTTACCTTGGTTCTGTGTAAATAGCATGTATTTGATAATATTTCACATTTTTAAACAGCTGGTTTACATTAAATTATGGTATTTAACTATTTTATGTTCATTCCAGGTAGGTTTTTCTTATGTTTCTGTTTTGGGTATGCTAAATAAAGCTATTTTTAAACCAAAAAGATTTATTCTGCCATTTGTTAATAATTAGATTATGGTGAGGTGATAAACATGCTACATAAGCTCTTATTGTGATCTTTTTAACATGGTAAAATTATTACACATCTTTTTTTCTTAGGAATTTAGGGAACACTGCTCAGTAATCAAAAATTACCTGCTGAAAACTTCAGGGTGTTCAAAGCCTAAGAAAGAATGATGCTGTGAATGATGCTGGAATGATACAAAATGGGAACACTTGCTCCAAAGGGGTAGACTCAGTTCCCTGCTATAGTGGAGTTTGTCAACTACTGGGAACAGTGTTGTCTACAGATACAAAAGACCTGTGTTTCCCCCTTAGCAGAATAGCTTGCATTTGACATGAAACACAGAAAGGAAAGCAAAGGATGGAAACGTATATGACCACAGGACATCTCCCTAAGTATAGTTACCTCAAAGATGAGAAGCTGATGTGACGTGTCATTAACTAAGCAAATGTAAATATGACTTGATCTTTATGGTATACAAAATTAAAATAATTTACTTATAGCCAAGGAAAAATTTTAAGTATAAATTGTAAGCCTAAAATGTATATTTTATAAGTGTAAGTTTAGGTACTTTTAAAAACATCAGTTTCTAAAAATTTTATAACATACATCTTAACACATCCATGAAACCTAAAACCTATATCAAGATATTTCTAGTACCCCCAGAAGGCTCCCTCTTACCCTACCCTCTCCTTAAAGGGAACACTATTCTCACGTCAATCATAAGAGATCAGTTTTTAAAATTTCACACTTGGCTGTAGCCATATGGACTTGTCTCTCTTCCTTTTTCAAAGTATTTCCAAAAAGTTCAGGCTATAAATTCCAGAGCTGCTCTTCTACCTCCTGGCCCTCCTTGAAATCACCTACTCATTCTAAGCCTTTTCAACATACCTAAAGCTCTTTGAGGGCCAGAATTCTGTTTAATCCCTTTACCTCCCTTCCACAAGTATGTGGTTGTGGTTTAGTCGCTCAGTCGTCTCTGATTCTTGCAACCCCATGGACTGTAGCCCGCCAGACTCCTCTGTCCATAGGATTTCCCAGGCAAGAATACTGGAGTGGGCTGCCACCTAAAATGAGGCCTTTCTAATACTATATAATCGACCAAAACCTTAGTACCTTTCTGGCTGGTCTCTTGGTTGTCTTTGTCTTGTGATTCTTATCACATGCCATTTCCTTAAACTTTGTATACAGACGACATTTTGTTCTCAGTAATTTTATTTATTTTATCTACTTTTTTTTTTTAGATCAAAACCTGCTATAATCTGGTCCCATAGGCTTATCTAACCTTATTTTCTTAGTAACTCAGATGATGGATACTTAACAAAGTACCTACCTTGTGACAGACACTAATGGGATTAGAAAGCAATGGTGCCTATAGCTTTGTCCCTGGGAATTAGACTGGCCTAACCTTCTAATCTTCTAATTTGGTATAACCCTAATTCCACCCCATCTCACAGACAATCTTTTGGCTGAAAGTTTTATATTATAATTAGTCATCGTCGTCATGCAGTCCTATCAGGCTATATTGTAATTTCTGTAAGTTTTTAACAATGGAAACAAAGTTGGAAATATTTTCTTCAGAGAACCCTAATATATTAAACAGATGAGACGATGATGGCTGATGACAGAAGTGAGAAGCTTGGAACCTCACCATCTATGACCTTCCTTATCAATTACCCTTATTTCAGGTTCCCTCTGCAAACGTTAGAATTTGATGAATATCATCACTTAACATCTCCTATTGATGTCCAGTTTCTTAGTCCCTCATCGTTACACACACACTAAAACAGCAATCTACAGAATCTCTTCCACTAATGGACTACTTAGAGTTTTAACGTTCTTTCTGGTCCAACTGTTCCTAACTCACAAGTGTACTGCCCCGACCACCAACATACACTATCAGAATTTTGTAAGCAGAGAGCACCACAAAATGCTAACAGTTCTGATTCTTTGTTTGCATCATTTCCATCATCACCATATTGTTTGCTACATTTTCAATAATCAGTCCTTTTGCATTTATGGAAATGATAGTTTGAATATACTCATAAACTATGTTTTAAAATAAGCATAGAGTAATGTCAATGAAAATAGGTAACTCCATGTTCTTCCACAAAATCAGCAAAAAAAAAAAAAAAAAAAAAAAACTTGCCAAAATCTGGCAGAATCAACTTTATTAGCACTCTGGAAACTACTTAAAGCTTATAGCAACCAGTAAAGAAAAAATGTTTCCTTTACCCTGTCCTTAGCCCTGGCTTCCCTTCTCACTGGCACTGTAGAATTCTCGACAGCTTACATTCCAGGTAGAGGTTCCTAGTACCAAAGGGAGAAAAAAATGAACCTTATCCTCAAAGAATAGAGGTTGGTTACTCAGCTCTGTATTTTGGCTTCCTGAAGTACCAGCTCAAAGGGTTTATGTTTATTTAACCTGACGTGGAAATCTCCCAAGTTGGAGGCAGCAACAGGGCAGGGTAGCAGGGAGAGAAGGCAGTCAAAAATACTTACAGGTAAAAGCATTAGGGCTAGCAACTAGACAAGGACCAACAGTAGGGATAAACAATAGACAAACAGAAAAGCTTGGGAGGATAAAGACTTTGAAAAGCTTTCAGGTAGTCTTAGTAATCTAAAAGGTCAAGCACATATCAAAAGCTGGGTACATGCTCTTAAAAAAAAAAAAAACCTGAGAGACTTTAAACTCTCACCTTTTTCTGACCTTCAGGTTCTCTCTAAGCAAAAAGTGAAGGTTATGATAGAGTTGTATACTGTCAGACTGCAAGTCGAAGGTTTTTTCCAACACAAAGAGCCCACCTGTGAAAACTAGGACAATTTTTGAAGGGGGAGTGTTCCACGTGTTTAAGGAATTCTGTCAAATCATTAGTTGACCACTACAGTAACAGAGACTTCAGCCACATCTGACTAAGAATACAGACTTTACAAAATGAGTTTAAAATGTTACTAAAATAGCAACAACTAGAACAAGTAGAAAAAACAAACCCTGAGGAGGGAAAGAACCTGATTTCCAGAGTGGCTATTCTTTAATATTAATTCATAGTTCCACCTCTTATTTAGTATAGTACCCAGTCCCCACCATCTAGGAAGCCTGACCGGAGAACTCAAGCAACCCTGGAGCCCACCCTACAGCCTTCTGTGTGCAGGGAAATAAGCCAGCAGTCCTATCCCACAGTGTACAGCCAGCAACACACACCTCCAACCTTGTAGCTCAGGCAGTGGCCTCACCCCAAAATAGACCCAGATGGCAAGCCCCACTGGCCCAATGATATTATTAGCAGACATGTAGAGGAACCCAAACTGAACTGACTGGTGAAGAGCTGTCTCTGACAAAGCAAGCCTGTAAAGTTTGAAATAGAAAACCACTTTCTCAAATGTGTAGATACCAATGTAAGAAGTCAAAGATCATTAAAACAAAACAAAAACAAACAGGGAAATAGAAAAACACCAAAGGAAACTAATAAGGCTCCCAACAGCTGACCCTAAATAGAAATCTGTAAACTGTCAGGCAAAGAATTCACAATCATTTTTCTAAAGGAGTTTAGTGAACTACAAGTACACACAGACACCTCAATGAAATTAGGAAAACAATACATGAACAAAAGTAAAAGTTCAAAGAAATACAAATCATCAAAAATAAAAACAAATCCTAAAGCTAAAAAATATAATGAGTAAACTGAAGAATTCAACAGAGAACTTCAAAAGCAGATCCAACCATGCAGAAGAAAGCAGTGACCGAGTAGTTAGGAGAATTGAAATTATCCAATCAGAGGGGGCAAAAAAAGAATGAAAGAGTAAAGAAAGCTGCTAGGACAGATGGAACACAATAAAAAGAAACAATATCCACACTATGGGAATTCCAGAAGGAAAAAAAAAGGACAAAGGGACAGAAAGTATATTTAAAGCAATAATGGCTAAAAACTTCCCAAACCAGGGGAGAGAAATGAACATTCAGACCCAAGAGTCTTAAAGGATCCCAAATAGGTTCAACTTAAATAGGACTACACCAAGGCACAGTATAATTAAATTGTCGAACACAAAGAAGTTAGAAAGCAGCAAGAGAAGTTATATACAAGGGAACCCCCTTACACTATCGATGAATTTCTCAAAAACATTTCAGGTTAGGAGAGAATGGATGATACAGCTTACACTGCTGAAGACTCCAGCCTTGGGTTACTTAGTGGGATTTCAAAGAACAAAAAGACAAGACAAGAAAGCTTGCAGTTTTCTCTCCTCTGTCTTTGCAATGTAACTTTTCTGCCTGGGCTCTCAGGAACTGGCTAATCTATCTATAGTCCCCCAGACTGGAAAAAATAAAAGCCATTTTAAATGTAAGCAGGAAAACCATGAGACTTCTGGTTCTATATAAATTACCTTATCTAGCTTAAGCTACTGGGTTTACTTAATAGAGACCTGGGTGTAGAGTCATCAGCATTAAGTGTAATACTTTCATTGTATCTAGGGTTACTAGAAGTCAGTAAGTGCATATTGCTACAAAAATCTGTCAACAGGGATAATAACCAGATATGATTAAATTTTTAAGTAAATGTAACCGAGATAAGAACATTTTGGTAAAATCTAAAGGAATAGCTATGTTTTGGTAATGTCCATCTAAAATGGTCTCTCCAAATGCTGGTACATTTTAAACTAAATTAAGTTAAATGATGGGAATTTATGGAATACTCAGGCCATTTCAAGTAAGATACAATACTGGAATATTAATTGCTACACAGACCTAAATATACCTAGTTTTGTCTTGTGAAAGAAATTAAAGATGTCTGGTGAAGAGTAGACTGGTGCATCACAAGCCGGAATGAAGATTCTTGGGAGAAATATCAACAACCTCACATATGCAGATAATACCACCTTAATGGCAGAAAGTGAAGAGGAACTAAAGAACTACTTGATGAGTGAAAGAGGAGAGTGAAAAAGCTGGCTTAAAACTCAACATTCAAAAAACTAAGATCATGGCACCTCGTCCCAGCACTTCATGACAAAGAGAGGGGTAAAAGTGGAAGCAGTAACAGATTTTATTTTCTTGGGCTCCAAAATCACTGTGGACAGTGACCGCAGCCAAGAAATTAAAGGATGCCTCGTCCTTTGAAGGAAAGCTATGACAAACCTAGACAGCATATTAAAAAGCAGAGATATCACTTTGCCAACAAAGGTCTGTATAGTAAAAAGCTGTGGTTTGTCCAGTAGTCATGTACGGACATGAGAGCTGGAACATGAAGAAGGCGGAGTTCCAAAGAACTGCTTTTGAATTGTGGTGTTGGAGAAGACTCTTGAGAATACCTTGGACTGAATGGAGACCAAACCAGTCCATGCTAAAGGAAATCACTCCTGAATCTTCACTGGAAGGACTGATGCTGAAGCTGAAGCTTCAATACTTTGGCCACCTGATGCAAAGAACTGAATCATTGGAAAAGACCCTGATGCTGGGAAAGACTGAAGGCAAAAGGAAAAGGAGTGGCAAAGGATGAGATGGTTAGACAGCATCATTGACTCAATGGACATAAATTTGAGCAAACTCTGGCAGTTAATGGGGAACACAGGAGCCTGGCTACAGTCCATAGGTTACAAAAAGTTGGATACGACTTAACAACTCAACAACAAAGACTGAGGCATGACTGGATTCGGTCTCTCTCGTAAGAGAACAAAGTTGTTCTGGAATGCTATGTTTGATAACAGAGTGTGTGCCATTAAGTGATCTACATTTACTTTAGATTTTTTTCCCTACTTTACCTCAAGAAATAAGAATTGTTCCACAGAAACCTACAATCTTGTTTGACTGGGTGTTTTAAAATGTTTTCTAATTTTTTTACAAATATCAAAATATTAAATTCTAATGGAAATTCTCTAGACTTCCAGTTAACTGTGGAGTGCTCCAAAGGGCCCTTGGAATGTCCCGAAGAAAAATCCTAAACTAACTGGGTTCATCTGCAAGGAGTCATTGGCCAGTTCTCAGAGAACCCTAACAAATTTAGGGATGAATTTGTCAGGCTAGGGCTGGCATTCTCTCTCACCTGGCAGGATATCATAATTATTCTGGCCCACTGTTGCACTCTGGATGAAAAGGCGTATATACTGAGAAAGGCCAGGGAATACACAGAAAAAGTCTACTGGCCACCCATCCACACTACCAAATTCATCAGGCGGTAGTGATGCAACCCCAGAACATGGGCCACATGGGGACTATGAAGATCGTGTAAGCCAGGCTAGGATGAGACATTACATTACTTGTCTTCCAGAAGAAATGAAAAGGTATATGAGAAAGTCTGTAAATTATGATAAGGTCAGAAAGGTTGTACAGGAAGAAGTTAAAAACCTGGCAGTCTTCCTGAGTCAAGTGACAGAGGCATTCAGGAAGGAAACCCATATAGACCCAGAGTCCACAGAAGGGAAGACATATCTGGCCTCCTGATATCCAGAGAAAATTTAAAAAGCTTGAGGCTGGGCCTCAAAACCCATTATCAACCTTGGTAGAGGATGCCTTCAAGGTCTCTAACAACTGAGACTTAATGGAAGAGGCCAATGAGGATTAGCTCAGTTCAGTTGCTCAGCCGTATCCAACTCTTTGTGACCGCATGAACTGCAGCTCATCAGGCTTTCCTGTCCATCACCAACTCTCAGAGCTTACTCAAACTCATGTCTATCGAGTTGGTGATGCCATCCAACCATCTCATCCTCTGTCATCCCCTTCTCCTCCAACCTTCAATCTTTCCCAGCATCAGGGTCTTTTCAAATGAGTCAGTTCTTTGCATCAGGTAGTCAAATTATTAGAGTTCCAATGAATATTCAGGACTGATTTCCTTTAGGAATGACTGGTTGGATATCCTTGCAGTTCAAGGGACTCTCAAGAGTCTTCTCTAACATCACACTTCAAAAGCATCAATTCTTCGGCACTCAGCTTTCTTTACAGTCCAACTTTCACATCCATATATGACTAATGGAAAAACCATAGCTTTGACTAGATGGACCTTTGTTGGCAAAGTAATGTCTCTGCTTTTTAGCATGCTGTTTAGGTTGGTCATAGCTTTTCTTCCAAGGAGCAAGCATCTTTTAATTTCATGGCTGCAGTCACCATCTGCAGTGATTTTGGAGCCCCCCCCCCCAAAATGCAGTCTTTCACTGTTTCCATTGTTTCCCCATCTATTTGCCATGAAGTGATAGGACTGGAT
The DNA here is from genome assembly GCF_042477335.2 of Ovis canadensis. Taxonomy (NCBI): domain Eukaryota; kingdom Metazoa; phylum Chordata; class Mammalia; order Artiodactyla; family Bovidae; genus Ovis; species Ovis canadensis. The sequence continues at coordinate 37,797,246 of NC_091727.1, read as the reverse complement.
GGCTTGAACTTAGTTTTCTGAATGTTGAGTTTTAAGCCAGCTTTTTCACTCTCTTTCACTTTCATCAAGTGGCTCTTTAGTTCCTCACTTTCTGCCATAAGGGTGGTGTCATCTGCATATCTGAGGTTACTGATGATATTTCTCCCGGAAATCTTGATTCCGGCTTGTGCTTCATCCAGCCTGGCATTTCGTATGATGTGCTCTGCATATAAGATAAATAAGCAGGGTGATAATATACAGCCTTGAGGTACTCCTTTTCCTATTTGGAACCAGTCTGTCATTCCATGTCCAGTTCTAACTGTTGCTTCCTGACCTGCATACAGATTTCTCAAGAGGCAGATCAGGTAGTCTGGTATTCCAATCTCTCTCAGAATTTTCCACAGTTGTGGTCCACACAGTCAAAGGCTTTGGCATAGTCAATAAGGCAGAAATAGATGTTTTTACTGGAACTCTCTTGCTTTTTCCATGATCCAGCGGATGTTGGCAATTTGATCTCTGGTTCCTCTGCCTTTTCTAAAACCAGCTTGAACATCTGGAAGTTCACGGTTCACGTACTGCTGTAGCCTGGCTTGGAGAATTTTGAGCATCACTTTACTAGCATGTGAGATGAATGCAATTGTGCAGTAGTTTGAACATTTTTTGGTATTGCCTTTCTTTGGGATTGGAATGAAAACTGACCTTTTCCAGTCCTGTGGCCACTGCTGAGTTTTCCAAATTTGCTGGCATGTTGAGTGCAGCACTTTCACAGCATGATCTTTCGTGATTTGAAATAGCTCAACTGGAATGCCATCACCTCCACTAGCTTTCATACTAATGCTTCCTAAGGCCCACTTGACTCCACATTCCAGGATGTCTGGCTCTAAATGAGTGATCACACCATCGTGATTATCTGGGTCATGAAGATCTTTTTTGTACAGTTCTTCTGTGTGTTCTTGCCACCTTTTCTTAATAGCTTCTGCTTCTGTTAGCTCCACACCATTTCTGTCCTTTATTGAGCCCATCCTTGCGTGAAATGTTCCCTTGGTATCTCTAATTGTCTTGAAGAGATCTCTAGTCTTTCCCATTCTGTTGTTTTCCTCTATTTCTTTGCATTGATCACTGAGGATGGCTTTCTTATCTCTCCTTGCTATTCTTTGCAACTCTGCATTCAAGTGGGTATATCTGACCATTATATCTACTACTGTGGGCAAGAATCCCTTAGAAGAAATTAAGTAGCCCTCATAGCCAATGAGGATAAGTGGCTAATAAAGAAAATGAAGCATTTGGTTTCTCTGATTCACCTACCACCTCAAGGGGACCCTGGATGGCTGAAAAGACTGGATAGACCCCCCAGAAGCCACCCTGGCCTGAACCAGTGTGCCTTTTGTTGGAAAGGGGGCACGCTAGAAGGATGAAATGTCCCACAGCACCCTCCTGTGGGATGACTGAGGAGTTTCCCCAACCAGCCCCAGTGCCTTGTGACTCTCTAGGATAAGAGATTCTTGCCCACTGACTGATTGGGCCCAAGGGCCTGCCTGGGAACAGATCCCACTTGATCCATCCTCATTACTCCAGGGGAGCCTTGGATTATCTTGGATTTGGCAGGCAGGAGTGCTGGGGTCCAGCCCCGGTGGATCCAGGGTAATTCGAAGTGGGGACGGCGTGGCGAGGAAAAATTTATTTAATTAGAAATATAAAGAGAGGTTAGGAAGAAATAGTGTAGTAGGAAAATTTAGTGGGAAAAGAGGCTAAATAACTTGGTTTACAGGGAAAGCCAATAAAACTTCAGGACAAGAAGTTTGCATCATCTACGTTAGGCCACCGGCGCTCGTTTGAATAGCGGAGGGTGCCCCGCCTTGGGCTCCCTCTCTCACGGGACTTAAAAGCCAGGGCAAGTAAGTAGACATGGCGAGCCTCCCTGCTCCAGATGGAAATTCAGCCGGAAAAGGAGAGGGAGGGAGAGGAACAAAGAGAGAGAGAGATCCGACATGGGGGGAGCCAGATTTCCAAGAAACTAGTTTGAGAGACTAGTCCAAGAAACTGGTCCGAGAGACTAGTCCAAGAAACTGGTCCATCCTTTATTGTTCAGAAGGCTTTTTATAGCTTTTGATTGTACATAGAGATCAATGGGCAATACAAAATTATGCAGTGTCAGCAGCCCTGACTCTTATCGAGACCAGGCTTTTTCTCTGCATACTTAGTTGTATACACAAGTCTTAGGTGATTTACATCATCTTCTGGCCAGAAGGCCAATTAACATTTTACGGCCCTTTTCTGATAAGGGTTTGTCAACCAGAAGACTTATTTGTGTTGTTCTTCCCAAAGTCTTGTGCCACTCTCAGAAAGCACTAAAGTTCATTCTTACATATCAAGGATACAACAATTTATAACAATGAAAGAAGTACAGTGATTTATAAAGAGAAAAGTAAGTAACTCTAAAGTCTAGTGTTGCTAACATCAAAACTACTATATTCCTATTTCTGCATCCTGATTACATTGATTAATATCCTCCCAGGTGCCTAAAAGATAAAGGATATGGAGGCCTGGTGGCAAACATTAACTCAACAAACTCTTCACCAAACTAATTCTTAACTCTAAAAGGCTCTATATCTTTAAGACGTTTAAGCTTTGTGCCTCTCGCGGTTGGGGGGCTGTAAGCAATTCACAAATTGTAAAAGTCCGGGGAACCTGTCAGGCAAGTTAGAGAGCCATCAAAGGAGTTTGAGCTGAAACATTCCTTTTATATGCAGGAGACTGTTAACTGGAGCTCTGAATTAACTTTTATCCAGAGAATGTCAGAAGAGTGGAAAGCACAGTAATAAAGCAGGCAGACTCTGGTTTGGGGGGGTAGATGTTCAGGAAAACCCAGGGGGAACCCCTGAAGCCTGACTGGCCTTGCCCATCAGGCCCCTGCATGACCTCGTCATGGGTAGGATCTCCCGTGCTGGCTCCCGGCACAGAAGAACTGAGTTTCTTGTGGACACTAGAGCCGCCTGCTCTGTTCTGACTTGGCTGGCTGGCCCCCATCCAGCCATGATTGTACTGAGATGGGAGCTGATGGACAGGCAAAGATAAAGCAATTAACATCTCCCCTTGTTTGTGGAATTGGGTCCATTATTATTAGTCACTCTTTTTTGTATATGCCAGAATGCCGCTCCCTTCCTCGGGGGAGCGTTGCTAAATAGGACGTAATATATTCTCAGGACAGGGTAAAGTTCAAAGAGGTAAAGAATCTGAACAGAGACTGCATCTGTTAGTAGCCCCATATGATCCACTCATTGGGCATCAAAATATCCCCCATGACATCCCCCAAGAAATCAGAGAACAGGTAGATCCTACAGTTTGGGATACCTTGGTGCCAGGGAAGGCTAAATATGTTCCCCCAGAAAAAATAGGGTTAAGGCCTGGGGAAGAATACCCCTGGAAGAGACAATATCCCTTGAAGCTTGAGGCCCTGAGGGGACTCCAACTGCTGCTCAGCAAATTCCTAAACTCAGACTCATTACGCCCTGCCAATCCCCTTGCAACATCCCCATCTTCCCCATTCAGACGCCTAGCAGGGAGTATTAGTTTGTGCAAGACTTACAAGCAGTGAGTGAAGCAGTCATTCCTATTCACCCATTGGTGACAAATCCATACCCCCTCCTCATCCAAGTGCTAAGCAACATCTGGTATTTCTCTGTTTTGGATCTCAATGATGCATTTTTCTGTACTGCCCTATATCCAGACTCTCAATACGTTTCTGCCTTTGAATGGAGGGACCCTGACATTGTGGGGGCTAGGCAATACACCTAGGCAATGCTTCTGCAGGGTTTTCAGGACAGCCCCCATTTCTGGAAATGCATTAGCAAGGGAGCATAGAGAACTGAACCTGGAGAAGGGAACTCTGCTACAACACGTTGATGCCTTATTGGTAAGTCTTGAGACCAAACAAGATTTAGATCAAAATCCTGTTAGCATCCTAAATTTTCTGGCAAAAAGGGGGATATAAAGTCTCTCTAACCAAGGCTCAGATGTCACAGAAATGGGTTCAATATTTAGGATTTGTTTTGAACCCAGGGTCACGAGCCCTGGCCATAGATCAGAATGGCTGCGATCCAAAAGTCTACAAGCAATAAACGCTGGAGAGGGTGTGGAGAAAAGGGAACCCTCCTACACTGTTGGTAGGAAGGCAAACTAGTACAGCCACTATGGAGAACAGTGTGGAGATTCCTTAAAAAACTGGAAATAGAACTGCCTTATGACCCAGCAATCCCACTGCTGGGCATACCCACCAAGGAAACCAGAATTGAAAGAGACACATGTACCCCAATTTTCATTGCAGCACTGTTTATAATAGCCAGGACATGGAAGCAACCTAGATGTCCATCAGCAGATGAATGGATAAGTAAGCTGTGGTACATATACACAATGGAGTATTACTCAGCCATTAAAAAGAATACATTTGAATCAGTTCTAATGAGGTGGATGAAACTGGAGCCTATTATACAGAGTGAAGTAAGCCAGAAAGAAAAACACCAATACAGTATACTAACACATATATATGGAATTTAGAAAGATGGTAATGATAACCCTGTATGCAAGACAGCAAAAGAGACACAGATGTACAGAACAGACTTTTGGACTCTGCGGGAGAGGGAGAGGGAGAGGGTGGGATGATTTGGGAGAATGGCATTGAAACATGTATAATATCATGTAAGAAACGAACTGCCAGTCTAGGTTCGATGCAGGATATAGGATGCTTGGGGCTGGTGCACTGGGATGACCCAGAGAGATGGTATGAAGAGGGAAGTGGGAGGTGGGTTCAGGATGGGGAACATGTGTATACCTGTGGTGGATACATGTTGATGTATGGCAAAACCAATACAATATTGTAAAGTAATTAGCCTCCAATTAAAATAAATACATTTTTTTTAAAAAAACAGCATTTAGTACATTACCATCTGAAACCACAAGGAGGCAGCTATGAGGCTTTCTCAGGATGGCTGGGTTCTGTCCTGTCCAGATTCTGCCTATGGGGTCACGCAGAGTCGGACACGACTGAAGTGACGCAGCAGCAGCAGCAGCAGCAGCAGCAGCAGCAGCAGCAGCAGCAGCAGCAGCAGCAGCAAACCCCTCTATGAGGCTCCAAAGGGAGGAAAAAGGGAAACCCTTCAATGGACTATTGCCAGGGTCCAGCCCCGGTGGATCCAGGGAATTCGAAGGGTGGACAGAGTCGGCAAGGAAAACTTATTTATTTATTAATATAAGATTAGATTAGGAAGAAGTAGTGTAATAAGAAAATTAAGTGGAGAGAAGAGGCTGATTAACTTGGGTTAGGTGGAAAACCAATAAAGCTCCAGACAAGGAGCTTGCACCATCTACGTTAGGCCGCCAGCACCCGTTTGAATATCAGAGAGTGCCCCGCCTTGGGCTCTCTCTCTTACAGATCTTAAAAGCCGGGGCAAGTAAGTAGACATAGTGAGCCTCCACGCCCCAGACGGGAATTCAGCCTGAAATTAGAGTAAAGAGGAGACACGGGGGAAACCAGTCCAGCGACTGGCTCTCCTTCTATTGTCCTTCAAGGCCTTTTATACTTTTGATTATACATAGAGATCAATGGGTAATACAAAATTATGTAGCGTTCGCAGCCCAGACTCTTTCTGTATATTTTTTGTGTACAAAAGGTCTCAGGTGATTTACATTATCTTCTGGCCAGGAGGCTTGTTAACACTTTTTTGGCTCTCTTTCTTAGTGAATGTTAATCTCGTTTCCCCTAACTGTTTTTCTTTAATCTGCATTTCCTTAAAGCGCTAAAGTTACATCTCTGTAGAACAAAGGTGCAGTGGGTTATAACAAAGAAGGTACTTAACTCAAAGATCTAATGTTGCTAATACCAGGTCTACTACTTGTTTCTCTATATACCAACTATATCTAAAAATAAAGGATATGGAAATTTGGCAGCAAGTATTGACTCAACAAATGAAACTTTTAATCAGTCCTATTCTAATGATTTTGATGGAAGCCCCTACATTCCTAGGATGTTTTAAGCTTCCTGTGCCTCCTGCGGTCAGGAGGCCTCAAACAATCACACACACAGCTGTACGAGTCCTGCAGGCAGCTAGAAAGCCATCAGAGGGGTTTTTGGATTGAAACACTCTTTCAAATGCAGAAGACTAAAGCCCTGAATTGACTTTTTCCAGAGAATGTCAGAAGAGTGGAAAAGCAGAGCACAAAAACCGGCAGATTTTTGTTGGGGTACATGCTTAGGAATTTCCAGAGGGGCCCCTGAAGTCTGAGCATGCCTTGCGTATGTCAGCTTCCTTCCTCATGACCTTGTCATGGGCGGGATTCCTCACACTGGCTCCCAGCAGACTATGGACAACCAGTGGGACTTTGAGACTCTATAAAGATTGAGTTGAACTGAGCACCAGCACCAAGGCCTCCGAATTTGGACAAGCCATTTATCCTGTATGTTCACGACAGGTGAGGGACTGCACGGGTTGTCCTGACCCAAAAGCTGGGACCAGATCAGACATCACTGGCTTATTTTTAAAACAACTGGACTCAGTGGCCCTGGGATGGCCAAGCTAACTGCAGGCGGTAGCAGCCACAGCCCTGTTGGTTATGATGTTTCCAAGCTCACCCTGGGACAACACTTACATGTATTAATCCCTCATCAGATACAATCTATTCTGGAAGTCAAAGGACATCAATGGTTGACTACAAGTAGGTTAACAAGGTATCAGGCCCTCCTAATACCCCTGACATTACCTTAAAGGTGTGCCAAACCCTGAACCCAGAAACTCTGCTTCCAGCTATCAAGAGTGGAGACTTAGTGCATCAGTGTATGGAGACCCCAAAACAAACTTACTCCAACAGGTCTGATCTTCTAGATGAGCCTCTTGGTAGCCCTGAGGCCAAGAGGCTTACTGATGGGAGCGGTTTTGCAGAAGTGGGAACCTGAAAGACAATATATGCCATAGTTAGTCTAGAAGATGTCATGGAAGCCAGGGCCCTGCCACCCCACAGACTCAGCTTTCCCCACAGCCAGTTCCTCACATCAGGAAGCTGGCACAAGCCTCTTATCCACATCCATCAGAAGGCAGACAGAATGAAAACCACAATCACAGAAAACTAACCAAAACGATCACATGGACCACAGCCTTGTGTAACTCAATGAAACTATGAGCCATGCCACGTAGGGCCACCCAAGACAGATGGATCATGGTGGAGAGTTCTGACAAAAAGTGGTCCACTGGAGAAAGGAATCATAAACCACTGCAGCATTCTTGCCTTGAGAACCCGATGAACAGCATGAAAAGGCAAAAAGATACAACACTGAAAGGCAAGGCTGAACTAACTGCATTAACGAGAGCTTTGCAATTAGCAGAAAATAAGAAATTAAATATTTTTACAGACTCTAAATTTGGGTTCCATGTGCTACTTGCTCATGTTCAGTTCAGTTCACTTGTTCAGTTGTGTCCGACTCTGTGACCCCATGGACTGCAGCATGCCAGGCTTCCCTGTCCATCACCAACTCCTGCAGTTTATTCAAACCCACGTCCATCGAGTCGGTGATGCCATCCAACCAACTTATCTTCTGTTGTCCCCTTCTCCTCCCGTCCTCAATCTTTCCCAGCATCAGAGTCTTTTCAAATGAGTCAGCTCTTCGCATCAGGTGGCCAAAGTATTGGAGTTTCAGCTTCAGCATCAGTCCTTCCAGTGAATATTCAGGACTGATTTCCTTTAGGATGGACTGGATTTCCTTTAGGATAGACTTGATCTGGTTGCCATTTCGAAAAAAGGAGAAATGTTAACAGCTAGAAATTCCCCCTTAAAACATAAAGATGTGATTTCAGCTCTTTTAGAAGCCATGCAGCTTCTGACCCTGGTTGCAGTAGTCAGCTGTAGGGGCCATCAGAGGAGGGATCTTTTGTGAGCCAAGGGAACAGCAAAGCTGACTGAACTGAAAACCAGGCAGCTCAACCGCAGGAACCTAAACAGGTTCCGGCTTTAGTGACTGGTCCCCCTGAACTTCCTAGCCTTCCCCAGAGTTCCCCCACAGGAACAAGAATATGCTGAGAAATGGGGCTATGAGTAGGGAATCACAGGCTGATATTAAAAAAGGAGGGTAAGATTCTAATCTCTGATGCCTAACAATGGAAACTCACTGAGAGCTTACATGACGCCCTTCACTCCGAAAGGGATGTACTATGGGACTTGATGCAGAAGGCCTTTTCAGTGAAGAGGCTTAAAAGAACAGTAAAATAAGCAGTACTGCCTGTGATTTATGTGCCCACAATAACACAGAGACCCATCCAATCCCCCCTTCATTACTCAGGTCAATTGAACGCTGAGGTCCATACCTGGAGGAAGACTGGTAGTTAAGATTTCATCCAAATGTCCACACTGTCAGGATATAAACATCTAGCATTTGTTGATACATTCACAGGATGGGTTGAAGCCTTCTACACCCAATCTGAAAAGGTGAAAGACACCTGTAAGTCCCCTATAAAAGAAGTAATTCCTCTGTCTGGACTTCCAAAGTCCCTTGAGAGCAATAATGGGCTCTCTTTTACAGCCAAAATCACACAGGGGCTCACAAGAGCCCTAGGAATGGACTACAAGCTACATACCTCTTGGTATTCCCAGTCTTCAGGGAAGGCAGAGAAAATCAACCATACTTTAAAGAAAACCACATTGAAACTCTGCCAAGAAATTCATGAACCCTGGACCAATTTGCTTCCTATTGCACTCCTCAGGGTCCATATAGCCCCCAGGTGTGGTCTGAGATTTAGCCCATTTGAAATGACCTATGGGAGGTCTTTGCTTATTATTAACTTTCTACTGAATGAGGAAGTGAGCCAGGCCATGAGATATACACATAAAAAAATCTAGCACAAGTTCAGAAGGCAATCCAGGACAGTGCCTACAAGGCACTGCCCGCTCCCACTGAAAACATAGAGGAAGGATCAGTTCCTTCACAAATAAACCCCCCAGGGACCAAGTTCTTCTTAAAACCTGGAAAGGGGGGGGTCCCTCAAATACCAAAGATTGCTGTAATAGAAGGCCCCCTATAAAGTAATTTTAGCCATCCTGATTACTGTCAAACTGCAAGGGATATCTTGCAGTTGTACATTTGTCCAGACTAAAGTTTTTACCTACAAAAACAGCAAAGATCACAACAGAAGAACAATACACCTGTGAGCCTGTGGAAGATCTGAGATACTTTTTCAAAAGACAGGCACAGGACTTCCCTGGTAGTCCAGTGGTTAGGAATCCACCTGACAATGCAGGACACAGGTTTGATCACTGATCCAGGAAGATTTCCACATGCCGCAGGGTAACTAAGCTCATGACTTACTGAGCCCGCACTTTGCAACAACAAAAGTCACTGTAATGAGAATCTCCCACTTGATGCAACTAGAGAAAGCCTGTGTGCAGCAATGAAGACCCAACATAGCCACAAACACTCAGCACAACCAAAAATAAATTAATTAATTTTTAAAAAGACAGGGATGATCAACAGTTAAGTAAAAATGATGTAGTGCATTGGCTCCTGTTTGAAGTCTTAATTGGACCTGGGACCTCTCGTTTCCTTGGCTGATGTGGTTCTTGACAGTTGTCCGGTCCTTGGTTACCTTCTGGCAGACCAAGGCAGAGTTTGTGCAATAACTGATACTCCCTGATACATTTGGATCAATGCAACAGGACATATACAAGTTAATATTGAGGAAATACACACCTCGGCAGAGTGGCTTCCTAATTTTGTCAGGGGAGATACTGCCTCCCTTGAATGGTCAACAATTAAGGAAGTTACCCTGGTTCCTTCCCTTTCTAGGCCCTTTAATGGCTATTGCTGTTGTCTTTTTTGGCCCTTGTTTATTTATTAACGTTTTGGTTAAGTCTGTGTCTTTTAAAGGTGTTAACAGTTTGAAGTGAGGCTCATGATGGCTCAAGGAATTCAGCTCATTCCAGTGGCAAGTGGCCCAGGTTCCTACAGGTCCTTGGAACAGTCACTGAGGAACTTCTACACCTCTAGTACAGGCTAGGGTCTGTGGCCCCTGTCCAGCAGGAAGAAGTTTCAGAAAAAGAGACCTTCAGCCCCTTACTCCTTAAGAATAAGGATGTAGAGTCTCTTGCGGGAATGAGACTGGCTGGGATCTGAGACCCTTGCTGCAATGCTGCAAAGCTTGCACCTGGAGACACCTTTTATCCAGCAACGAAATACAAAGGAACTATATGGGACTGAAAATAGCTGTGTGCATGTGCAGTTGGGGCAAATGCTGGACAAAAGATACAGAGAGGCCAAAAACCCAACTGCCACTTCTAAAGAGCCTGGAGAAAAAGCAGGGTACTGCTCATGCCCTCTGCATAGAACACCACCTAAGGGGTGACACCTCCGGCTTGACCTCTGAACTGACCTCCACCCTCATCCCATATAAGGAACAAGCTAGCCCCACCTCAGGGAGCAAATAAATAAGAGAACCTGTTGTTTGTTCTCACTCTTCTCTGCTGTAGTAGCAGCCCCAATAAAGCCTTGCCTGAAAAAAGTAAATGAAGGAAGGAAGGAATAAATAAACACATAAAAACAAAAAAGCGGAGTAAAACTCATTGGTGATGGTAAATATATATTCAAATTAGACTCTGTAGTATGATAACGGTGGTGCATAAACCATTTACCACTCTAGCTTAAAAGTTAAACAAATGTAATACAAATTACTATAACTACAATAGCCTGTTATTACTCAAGCAATATAAAAAATATGTACACTGTAATATCAACAATCAAAAAATGTGATGGGAAGGAGAAGTAAAAGTGGTAAGGTTAGAAATTCAGTTGAGGGACTTCCCTTGTCCAGTTAAGAATCCATCTTCCAATGGATGGAATGTGGGTTTGATCCTTGGTTGAAGAACTAAGATCCTACATGTCACAAGGCAACTAAAGGCATGCATAGCAATGAAAGAAAGATCCCACATGATGCATGAATTATATATAAAAAGTTTCTTTATATATATAAAGAAATTCAGTTGAAGTTGTTATCAGTGTAAAATAAGGTGTTATAATTTTAAACTATTTGATATGAACCTTAGAAACAATGATGGATGTTATTACACAATTATACATCCCTCCAAATTCCACTTTTGGTCATTTCTGGCAATCCTTGAGCTTTTACCCTCTAACATGATACCCTTTTTATTGGGTTAGCCATAAAGTTATTCAGGTTTTTCTGTAAGATGTTATGGAAAAATTTAGACATTTTTTTTTTTTTTGCCAACCTAGTATCTTGAGCTCTGATTCTGTTTCACCATGCTTCTGTGATTTTTTTTTTACATCACCTGACCATCTGCTTCACTCTGGTAACTTGATGGAGGGCAGACAGTCCATTATGATGCCCTTATCACAGAATGTCCCACAGTCCACAACCCCACCAAGTCAGTGTGAGATCAATTCTAAGAGAAAGTTCATGGCAAAACACATTTACATTGAGGAGCTAGAAAATTTTCAAATAAAAAACCTAACTTTTTATGTCTTAAGGAATTGGGCGGTGGGGGTGGGGTAGAAAGTTACACCCAAATTGAGCAGCATAAGAAAGATATCAATAATATCAGAGTAGAAATAAATGAAATTGAGAACAGGAAAACAATACAAAAGATTAACCCAACTAACAGTAGTTTCTTTGAAAAGATAAACAAAATTGACATGCCGTTGGCTAGACTAGCTAGGGGAAAAGGGAGGTTTCAAACCAATAAAGTTATAAATGAAAAGGGAGACATTACAACAGAAATACAAAGAATCATTATAAGCTACCATGAATAACTATATGCCAACAAACAGGAGAACCTAGAAGAAATGGGAACATTCTTGGAAAAATACAATCTACCATGACTGAACCAGGAAGAAAAGAAAAAGACAAATTACTAGTCAGGAGACTGAGTCAGTAATCACACATCTCCTAAAAAAGACAAACCCAGGACCAGATAGCTTCACAGTTGAATCTTACTAGACTTTTTTTTTTAAATTAATACCATTAGGGACTTTCCTGGTGGTCCAGTGGCTAAGCCTCTGTGTTCCCCCTACAATATCCCTAGATATTGAAGGGATTTACCTCAGCATGATAACAACATATAATATTGTTGCAATGTTGACAAGCAACAGCAAAAATCATACTAAAAATCATACTAAATGATGAAAGACTGAAAGCTTTCCTATAAGATTTGAAATAAGGGTTTGATCCTTGTCAGGGACCTAGATCCCACATGCTGCAAGAAAGATCAAAGATCCCACGTGCCAAAACTAAGACCTGGCACAGCCAAATAAATAAAAATTTTAAAATATTAAAAAAATTAATGCCACTACTTGCCCAAAAAGCAAAGAGGCGCAAACACTCTCAAAGTCATTTTATGAGGCCATCCTGCTACCTAAAAGCCAGAAAAGGACACTATCAGAAAAGAATATTATAGGCCTATATACCTGATAAACATAGATGTAAAATACTCAATAAAATACTAGCAGACTGAACTCAGCAGCACATTAAAAAGACCATTCACCACGATTGAGTGGGATTTATCCTTGGGAGTCAGGGAAGGTTTAACACATACAAATTAATCAATGTCATATATCATATTCGTAGAGTGAAAAATAAAAATCATATGATCAACTCGATAGATGCAGAGAAAGCACTGCACAATATTTAACATCTGTTAATAATTTTAAAAACTTCACAAATTAGATATTGAAGGGATTTACCTCAGCATGATAACAACATATAACATTGTTGCAATGTTGACAAGCAACAGCAAAAATCATACTAAATGATGAAAGACTGAAAGCTTTCCTATAAGATTTGAAATAAGGGTGCCCATTCTCAACACTTCTATTCAACATAGCATGGAAGTTTTAGCTAGTGCAATCTGGCAAGGAAAGGAAATAAAATGCAGCAGAATTTGAAAGGAAAAAGTAAAATTGTTTCTATTTGCAGACAACATGATTTTATATCTATAAAAGTCCTAAAGATTCTACCAAAAACAGTTCAATCTAATCAACAAATTCAGTAAAGTTGCAGGATTCAAAATTAACATACAAAATTCAGTAGTGTTTCTACACCCAAACAAAGAATTATCTGAAAATGAAGTAGAGAAAATGATCTCATTTACAATAGCATCAAAAACAAAAAAAAATACTTAATGGAAAAGTACAACCTAGTAGGCAAAAGATCTGTACACTTTAAATTGTACAACACTGACGAACAAAATCAAAGAAAACATAAATAAATGAAAAGCTATCCCATGTTCATAGATTTGAAAAAATATACTTAAATTTTTCATACTGTTTTCACTTTTCACCCAAACCCATCCATTGACTTAATGCAATCCATATGGAGAAGAGTCCAATTACTTTTTTTAAATAGAAGTAGAATCAACAATCTTAAAATTTAGATGGGCCCAATGTGTGTGTATAATCATAAGGGATTTGATTTAGGTCATACCTGAATGGTCTAGTGGTTTTCCCCACTTTCTTTAAGTCTGAATTTGGCAATAAGGAGTTCATGATCTGAGGTAGGTCTTGTTTTTGCTGACTGTATAGAGATTCTCCATCTTTGGCTGCAAAGAATATAATCAATCTGATTTCGGTGTTGACCATCTGTGATGTCCATGTATAGAGACTTCTCTTGTGTTGTTGGAAGAGGGTGTTTGCTATGACCAGTGCATTATCTTGGCAAAACTATTAGCTTTTGCCCTGCTTCATTCTGTACTCCAAGGCCAAATTTGCCTGTTACTCCAGGTGTTTCCTGACTTCCTACTTTAGCATTCCAGTCCCCTATAATGAAAAGGACATTTTTTCGGGTGTTCGCTCTAAAAGGTCTTGTAGGTCTTCATAGAACAGTTCAACTTCAGCTTCTTCAGCGTTACTGGTTGGGGCATAGACTAGGATTACTGTGATATTGAATGGTTTGCCTTGGAAACGAACAGAGATCATTTTGTCATTTCGGAGATTGCATACAACTACTGCATTTCGGACTCTCTTGTTGCCTATGATGGCTACTCCATTTCTTCTAAGGGAGTCCTGCCCACAGTAGTAGATATAATGGTCATCTGAGTTAAATTCACCCATTCCAGTCCATTTTAGTTCGCTGATTCCTAGAATGTCAGCATTCACTTTTGCCATTTCCCCTTTGACCACTTCCACTTTGCCTTGATTCATGGACATAAAATTCCAGGTTCCTATGGAATATTGCTCTTTACAGCATCAGACCCTGCTTCTATCACCAGTCACATCCACAACTTGGTATTGTTTTTGCTTTGGCTCCATCCCTTCATTCTTTCTGGAGTTATTTCTCCACTGATCTCCAGTAGCATACTGGACACCTACCCACCTGGGGAGTTCATCATTCAGTGTCCTGTATTTTTACCATTTCATACTGTTCATGGGGTTCTGAAGGCAAGAATACTGAAGTGGTCTGCCACTAGATCTGATAAACATAATGCCTGAATGAACTATGGAGGGAGGTTTGTGACACTGTACAAGAGACAGGGATCAAGACTATCCCCAAGAAAAAGAAATGCAAAAAAGCAAAATGGCTGGCTGAGGACACCTTACAAATAGCTGTGAAAAGAAGGGAAGCAAAAAGCAAAGGAGAAAAGGAAAGATATACCCATTTGAATGCACAGTCTCAAAGAATAGCAAGGAGAGATAAAGCCTTCCTCAGTGATAAATGCAAAGAAATAGAGGAAAACAATAAAATGGGAAAGACTAGAGATCTCTTCAAGAAAATTAGAGATACCAAGGGAACATTTCATGCAAACATGGGCTCAAGAAAGGACAGAAATGGTAGGGACCTAACAGAAGCAGAAGATATTAAGAAGAGGTGGCAAGAACACACAGAAGAACTGTACAGAAAAGATCTTCACAACCCAGATAATCACAATAGTGTGATCACTCACCTAGAGCCAGACATCCTGGAATGTGAAGTCAAGTGGGCCTTAGAAAGCATCACTCTGAACAAAGCTAGTGGAGGTGATGGAATTCCAGTTGAACTATTTCAAATCCTGAAAGATGATGCTGTGAAAGTGCTGCACTCAATATGCCAGCAAATTTGGAAAACTCAGCAGTGGCCACACGACTGGAAAAGGTCCGTTTTCATTCCAATCCCAAAGAAAGGCAATGTCAAAGAATGCTCAAACTACTGCACAATTGCGGTCATCTCACATGCTAGCAAAGTAATACTCAAAATTCTCCAAGCCAGGCTTCAGCAATATGTGAACCGTGAACTTCCAGATGTTCAAGCTGGTTTTAGAAAAGGCACAGGAACTAGAGATCAAATTGCCAACATCCGCTGGATCATCGAAAAAGCAAGAGAGTTCCAGAAAAACATCTATTTCTGCTATATTAACTATGCCAAAGCCTCTGACTGTGTGGATCACAATAAACTGTGGAAAATTCTGAGAGAGATGGGAATACGAGACCACCTGACCTGCCTCTTGAGAAATCTGTATGCAGGTCAGGGAGCAACAGTTAGAACTGGACATGGAACAACAGACTGGTTCCAAATAGGAAAAGGAGTACGTCAAGGCTGTATATTGTCACCCCGCTCATTTAACTTATATGCAGAGTACATCGTGAGAAACACTGGGCTGGAGGAAGCACAAGCGTGAATCAAGATTGTAGGGAGAAAAATCAATTACCTCAGATATGCTGATGACACTACCCTTATGGACACCCTGCACCTGGAGAAGTGCGTCAACCAGAACCTGCTCAACCTGCACCAGCTGGCCACTGACAGCAGCGATGCCCACCTGTGCCACTTCCTGGGAACCAGCTTCCTGGACCAGCAGGTCAAATTCATCAAGGAGCTAGGAGACCATGTCAGCAACCTGAGCAACATGGGGTCCCCGGAAGGCGTCCTGGCAGAGTACGTCTTTGACAAGCTCACCCTGGGTGAAGGCAATAAGGAGGACTGAGCCTGGACTGGACTTTCTGTTGAGTCCCGGGTGACTGCCCAAGGTCACCCTGCCTGCCATGCAGTCTGCAGTATTGCCCTTGCAGAAAAAGTTCACTTAAGTTTTCCTTCTTTCAGTTTTGCCAGTTCTTCCAATAAAGTAATTGCTTCCTGAAGAAATAAAGGTGCCTTGTTGATTCATGCATGCAAACCCTTAACCTTTCAAGTTTTAAAACAGGTATCCAGGAGTCTCTTGATCTACCAATGCCCTGTCCACAGGCAGCTCAGGATCTGCACAGAGCAAGGGAGAAGGGGTTCCATGGGATGCTGAAAAATAAAAACATACCTTCCCTGGACTTCCCTGGTGGCTCAGATGGTAAAGAGTTCACCTGCAATGGGAAATCAGGGTTCAATCTCTGGGTTGGTAAGGTCCCTTGGAGGACAAAATGGCAACCCACTTCTATATTCTTTCCTGGGGAATCCCATGGACAGAGGAGCCTGGTAGGCTATACAGTCCATGGGTTCACAAAGAGTGGGACACGACTGAGTGACTAAGCACACACACATGCTAATAAACAATGTGGTACATGGGGTGGGGGTGGGTGAGGTGCAGCCCTGGTGAATGTAGGTGCTTGTGAATAGAATAGATAAATATGGCCTGAAAATCATGATTGGGGGTTGATCTCCAGAAATAGTGAAGGGGATGAGATTGGGAAGGGACTGAAATAAAGGGGTATTCATTTTGTTTGAAGCAGAGCTTTGGGTAGCAAGATGGGGGCCCCGGATGCTGGCATAGCAGAGTCCCTCTCTGACAAGCTCACCCTTGGCTACAGTGACACTCAAGTGTAGTAGGGCTGGCTTTCCTACAGACACTTCCTGTGGTCACCACTGTTGAGCATGGTTGCTACTCTTACAAAACATCCAACTGTGATTTTTTTACTTGAACTGTACCACGTTGCAGTAAAGTAACTGTTCCACTCAAAATTTACCTCAATAGAAGGGCTGAAAAATATAAGCTCATGGATGAAGGTCAATTTGTGATATTAAATATAAAGTAAAATGAATTCCTGTGAATGTGAAGTCAGTGCTTTCAGGTGTACTATGGAATGTAGAGCAGGAGGGGATGAAGCTTGGAGACCAGTCAGTAGATATCATAGGTGGTCCAGGTGAAAGACAATGGTGGTTGAATTAGAGTGGAGGCTGAAAAAATGAAGAGATATAGACACACTGCAGATGGATTTGGATACATCAGTAAGATTTCCTCATGGAGCAGAGAGGAAGAATGAGATATGAAGAAGATAATCAAACTTTTAATTTAGCCTGGGTTGATGGTGGTGCAATATTGCATAGGAACCTGGAATGTCAGGTCCATGAATCAAGGCAAATTGGAAGTGGTCAAACAAGAGATGGCAACAGTGAACATAGACATTCTAGGAATCAGCGAACTAAAATGGACTGGAAGGGTGAATTTAACTCAGATGACCATTATATCTACTACTGTGGGCAGGAATCCCTCAGAAGAAATGGAGTAGCCATCATGGTCAACAAAGAGTCCAAAATGCAGTACTTGGATGCAATCTCAAAAACGACAGAATGATCTCTGTTCGTTTCCAAGGCAACCATTCAATATCACCGTAATCCAAGTCTATGCCCCAACCAGGAATGCTGAAGAAACTGAAGTTGAACAGTTCTAGGAACAGCTACAAGACCTTGTAAAACTAACACCCCCAAAAGATGTCCTTTTCATTATAGGGGACTAGAATGCAAAAGTAGGAAGTCAAGAAACACCTGGAGTAACAGGCAAATTTGGCCTTGGAATGCAGAATGAAGCAGGGCAAAGACTAATAGAGTTTTGCCAAGATAATGCACTGGTCATAGCAAACACCCTCTTCCAACAACACAAGAGAAGACTCTACACATGGACATCACCAGGTGGTCAACACTGAAATCAGACTGATTATATTCTTTGCAGCCAAAGATGGAGAAGCTCTATACAGTCAGCAAAAATAAGACTGGGAACTGACTGTGGCTCAGATCATGAACTCCTTATTGCCAAATTCAGACTTATATTGAAGAAAGTAGGGAAAACTGCTAGATCATTCAGGTATGACCTAAATCAAATCCCTTATGATTATACAGTGGAAGTGAGAAATAGATTTAAGGGCCTAGATCTGATTGATAGAGTGCCTGATGAACTATGGACAGAGGTTCGTGACATTGTACAGGAGACAGGGATCAAGACCATCCCCATGGAAAAGAAATGCAAAAAAGTAAAATGGCTGTCTGGGGAGGCCTTACAAACAGCTGTGAAAAGAAGAAAAGCCAAAAGCAAAGGAGAAAAGGAAAGATAGAAGCATCTGAATGCAGAGTTCCAAAGAATAGCAAGAAGAGATAAGAAAGCCTTCTTCAGCAATCAATGTAAAGAAATAGAGGAAAAGAACAGAATAGAAAGGACTAGAGATCTCTTCAAGAAAATTAGAGATACCAAGGGAACATTTCATGCAAAGATGGGCTCCATAAAGGACAGAAATGGTATGGACCTAACAGAAGCAGAAGATATTAAGAAGAGGTGGCAAGAATACACAGAAGAACTGTACAAAAAAGATCTTCATGACCCGGATAATCACGATGATGTGATCACTCATCTAGAGCCAGACATCCTGGAATGTGAAGTGAAGTGGGCCTTAGAAAGCATCACTACGAACAAAGCTAGTGGAGGTGATGGAATTCCAGTGGAGCTATTTCAAATCCTGAAAGATGATGCTGTGAAAGTGCTGCACTCAATATGCCAGCAAACTTGGAAAACGCAGCAGTGGCCACACGACTGGAAAAGGTCCGTTTCATTCCAATCCCAAAGAAAGGCAATGCCAAAGAATGCTCAAACTACCACACAGTTGCACTCATCTCACACGTTAGTAAAGTAATGCTCAAAATTCTCCCAGCCAGGCTTCAGCAATATGTGAACCATGAACTTCCAGATGTTCAAGCTGGTTTTAGAAAAGGCAGAAGAACCAGAGATCAAATTGCCAACATCCACTGGATCATGGAAAAAGCAAGCGAGTTCCAGAAAAACATCTATTTCTGCTTTATTGACTGTGCCAAAGCCTTTGACTGTGTGGATCACAATAAACTGTGGAAAATTCTGAAAGAGATGGGGATACCAGACCACCAGACCTGCCTCTTAAGAAATCTGTATGCAGGTCAGAAAGCAACAGTTAGAACTGGACATGGAATAACAGACTGGTTCCAAATAGGAAAAGGAGTACATCAAGGCTATATATTGTCATTCTGCTTATTGAACTTCTATGCAGAGTACATCATGAGAAACCCTGGCCTGGAAGAAACACAGCTAGAATCAAGATTGCTGGGAGAAATATCAATAACCTCAGATATGCAGATGACACCACCCTTATGGCAGAAAGTGAAGAGGAACTAAAAAGCCTCTTGATGAAAGTGAAAGAGGAGAGTGAAAAAGTTGGCTTAAAGCTCAACATTCAGAAAACAAAGATCATGGCATCCAGTCCCATCACTTCATGGGAAATAGATGGGGAAACAGTGAAAACAGTGTCAGACTTTATTTTGGGGGGCTCCAAAATCACTGCAGATGGTGACTGCAGCCATGAAATTAAAAGACACTTACTCCTTGGAAGAAAAGTTATGACCAACCTAGATAGCATATTCAAAAGCAGAGACATTACTTTGCCGACTGAAGTCCGTCTAGTCAAGGCTATGGTTTTTCCTGTGGTGACGTGTGGATGTGAGAGTTGGACTATGAAGAAAGCTGAGCATCGAAGAATTGATGCTTTTGAACTGTGGTGTTGGAGAAGACTCTTGAGAGTCCCTTGGACTACAAGGAGATCCAACCAATCCATTCTGAAGGAGATCAGCCCTGGGATTTCTTTGGAAGGAATGATGCTAAAGCTGAAACTCCAGTACTTTGGCCACCTCATCCGAAGAGCTGACTCATTGGAAAAGACTCTGATGCTGGGAGGGATTGGGGGCAGGAGGAGAAGGGGAGACAGAGGATGAGATGGCTGGATGGCATCACTGACTCGATGGACGTGAGTCTGAGTGAACTCTGGGAGTTGGTGATGGACAGGGAGGCCTGGTGTGTTGGGATTCATGGGGTCGCAAAGAGTCAGACACGACTGAGCAACTGAACTGAACTGAACTGATGGTGGTGCTAATTATTAATTTGGAGTCTTTTTTCAGGGTCACAGCTGGGATGGAAGGGTGAAGAAGGCATGTCATGTAAAATCTGAGATGCATATTGGACATCCAAGTGGAGCTGTCATGCAGGAAGTCAGAAAAATGAATCTAGAGTTCAGGGTATACAGCAGCTTTAGAAAAAGACCTATGGGAGATATCAACCTATACCGATTGTGTTGCAGTGATGGGAATGAAAAACCTCACTGGAGAGTGGACAAGGAGTATGGCAGAGCCCAAGCACAGGGTAACTAACATGTAGAAGGAGGGCTGAGGTGATGAAACACCCAGAGGGGTGCTGACCTCACCTTCACTATTAGCTCACTGTAGACTGTGCCCACCTGTGGCCACACAGTGGCCCCAAATAAGCCTGTTCCTAACTTTAGTGTGGTTCCTGGTTTCTCCTTTCAGAATGGGGAGAAGAACGAACTTTTTGTGACTAGGTACGAAGAAATTTTCCAGTTTAAAAAAAACAAAAACAAAAACAGAGCTCTTAAGAAAATGATAGGGACTTCCCTGGTGGCCGAGTGGTTAAGAAGCTGCCTTCCAACACTGGGGATATTGGTTTGATCCCTGGTCTGGGAGCTATGATCCCACATGCCTCAGGAGAACTAAGGCCACACACAGCAACAAAGACCCAGCACAGCCAAGAAAATCATCTCTTTTTTTGTTTTCTCCCGTTCCCCTTTAAAAATTTAGCCTCTTGATTGAGTCTATTTGATCACATGAAATCTGTACACATATAAACCCTAGTATTGTCTTTGCCTAAGCAAAATCCTCAAAATATGTTTCTTCTGAGCCTAGGTGTAGTTAATAAGATAAAAGTTAAAATTTTATAGATTTTGTGTGCCTTATCAAGGACACATGGTCAGTCTGAGTCTAAAGTTTGCATACTGCTTTCAAAATTTACTAATATATGAACAAGCTTAGCTAGAAAGGAATTAACTTTCCCATTTCAACATGACTGCACTTGAATATTTTCTTCCAATGAGGATTAAGTCCCTTCAGTTAAGTTTCCAGAAAATGTGCTTGTTCCTTTGTTCTTAGACACTTGCTGTCCTTTCACTCTGTTCCTTTCTCTGCTCACTTTGAGGAACTTTTCTCTCTCTGATGGGCGTTCCCTGGTGGATCAGATGGTAAAGAATCTGCCTGCAATGCAGGAGACCTGGATTTAATCCCTGGGTCAGAGAGATCCCTGGAAGAAGGGAATGCTTACCTACTCTAGTGTTCTTGCCTGGAGAATTCCATGAATAGAGGAGCCTGGCCAGCTACAGTCCATGGGGTCACAGAGAGTTGGACACACCTGAGTGACTAACACTTTCATTTTTCTCTGACAACGTCTCAGCTCCTACATAAGTCAATAAACTGTTCTCCTTCAGACAGAAGGAAGCATCGAGTGAGCAGCTGTTGGTGTTTCTAACTAGAAATTGAGCGAAGAGCCTGCTTTATTTTAAAATATATATATATTCTTTATTTTTGGCTGTGCTAGGTGTTCATCACTGCACAGGCTTTTCTCTAGTTGTGGTATGTGGGTTTCTCATTGTGGTGGCTTCTCCTGTTGCACACCATGGTCTCGAGGTGCTTGGACTTCAGTAGCTGCCTCTGGCTCTAGAGCACAGATTCAGCAGTTGTGACGCACAGCCTGAGCTGCTCTGCGAAATGTGGAATCTGCTGGGATCAGGGAACAAACCCATGTTTCATGCTTTGGCAGGAGGATTCTTTACCACTGAGCCACCAGGTAACCCTGAAGATCCTTCTTACTCTCCTGTTTTGGAAAAACAGTTCGGTGTTGTAAATTCTTCCCGATGGATGGCCTGGGTTCAAATCCCAGTCGAGCCACTTACTAAACTGAGGGAATTGGGACATGTTAATTACCTTTTCTGTGCCTCTAGTTTTTCACATGTAAAATATGGATCATAAAACTGCTGCTCAAAAGACTAGATGATTTAGTATATTTTAAATGCTTAGAACAGTGGCTGGCACATAATTAGTACTTTGTGTAATCATCTTTTCTCATCATCACCATCGTCACCAACATACACTACCTGTAAGTTCCTTTGTGGTGTTTATACTTCGGAGAAAGCATTTTTAATTTATCTTTTCTTTGCCACAGGGTTCTCTTGCATTTTCACCAATCTTGTCATCGTACTAACTGAAGGGGATAAATCCTGATTGTCAAGTGCTACCCTAGGAATCAGGAGAACAGATTGCCCTTTTCACTGCTGCAGACTCAGGTCCAAGATTGAAGGCAAGTTTCTGGGTGAGAGGTTTTCTTGGCAATGCCTCTGCCACATTCTGTTTCAAATAGCTTTTCCTTTAAATTGGCCCCCAGAAACCTTTTTGCCTCTTCTTTTGCAACTCAGGTTGCCTGAGCCTCCTCTTTTTATCCTGAGCTACAGTTCCCACCCCACAGGTGGGAAACATAGGAAGGATGTAGAGGTAATCCTGATCCCATCTATGATGGTGGGAGAGGAGTAAGTTGGGGTGTATGGAATGGGAAGAGAAGACCACCTTAGGGCTGATAAAATAATAATTACACTTGATAAATCACCATGCACTTTGCCACTGAGGGTCACAAGCTTTGCTGTACATTGGAATCGCCTATAGAGCTTTTAAAATGGTGGCTGCCCCAGACACATCCCAGACTAATTACATAAGTCCCTGGGGCAGGACCCAGACATCCCAGGTAACTAGAGCCAGCACGAGCACCTTACTCCTCAAACTGTGCTGTGGGAACCAGCAGTGGCCATCTCGCCTGACAGCCTGTTAGATACTCAGTAGTCCTAAGTTTTAAGCGCTACCCCAGGCTTCCTGAAGCAGAGTCGACATTTTAACAAGGTCCCAGGTAATGAATATGCACACTGGATTTCGAGAAGCATTCTTGAGCATCCTAGTTATCAAACATGGCTCCACCTTGGAATCACCTGCAGCACCGGAAAATACTGCTGACGCCTTGAGATGAACTCAGGATACCCTCGTGTTAGGATGGAAGCAAACACAGTAAAAACTTAATATGTCTTCCACAGCAGTTATGCAAAGGGCCTTGGAAGCCTCTTCTTGCATTTGATGTTTCACGCACGGTGACACAGACACACCAACAGACACCCGCACACTTTAACCACTGTGTTTCATCAGAGTTTCTGCACTTCACTTTTTCCCAGGTGATATAATCACGTCTTTCACCTTCCTCCTCACTGGGTAAGTTCTTCAAGGTGGCACGTGAGATGGAGCCTGGACTCACTCTCACAGGCCCCTTGGTGATAGGCAAGCATGCACCTCAGCACCAGGGGAAAAACCATTAGGAGCCTCTGACCAAAAGGGCTCCAGTCTTGGAACTGCTGGGACAGCTTCCATGGCAGCTGGGTGCCACGTGTGGCTTTCAAGCTACCATTTGTGCCAACTATCTCTAAGAGATGGCTTCTTTTTCTGTATTCCTTAAGTGAACACTCAAACTTCTCTGTGGCTTCTCCAGGAAATTCTTATAGCCAAACTGTCGACAGTCACTGCCCGCCTTTGCTCCAGAGGAAGGCTCCGGCTTCCTCTCTTAAACCTCTTAGACTGTTTCGAGTGGGGGCGGGGAATGAAGGAGGCCAGTTTTTTTAAGACAGGACAATCCATAGACTGTTCTCAGCTCTTGGGTTTGAAACCTGGGATACTGACTAGGCCTTTGACTTATGGGTTGTCTGGTCTCTCTCTCCTGAAAACATCCATTCTCAGAGGGGCTGGCTAACCCTTCAGAACCAGCATGAATGTGGAGAGCAGTTCAGGGGCAAGTCTCTCGTGTGCCTCGATTTTTCCTACCTAGAGACAAAGTGTACTGTGAGCCCAGACTGGCAAACCCTGCTGCTTCCCTGCAGCACCCATAAAAGCAATGTTTTTCCAGGTGCCACCAAATTTCCCACATCACCCAAACCTCGCGTTTCTCAGAAGACTACAGGTTGAGCCCCATCCATGAAGGCTGGGAAGAGGAGGCAGGTGTTTCCTACTGGCACTTGTGATCAGCCCTTTGTGGTTTTGCTGGCATAAAAGTCAACTAGCTTGAGCCATACAGTGGTGGAAACTGGTCTGCTAACCTCAGAGCTCTTGCTTCACGAAGGGCCTTTCTTCAGAGGACATACTCCCAGATGGAGAACTCTTGGTGGTCCTCCCATTAGCTCTGCCTGGCACTGGCGTTATCACCTCCCCTCAGATCAAGAGTAGGCAGGTACAAGGAGAGGGTTCACAATGTCTGACCTCAACCAGTTTTTCTAAGTTATTCTGCAGAATACGAATTTGCAGAAGAGAAGGACGGTATGGTTCAGGGAGAAGACTCAGAAAAGGCCTGTCTCTCTTGGGTCAGAGCTTAATGATGATCCTGACTGGATCCATGTGGCTCCTCCTTCAGTGACCCCCATGCTTCCCCCGCCATAAAAAGTGAGAAGCCCTCCACAAAGTTCAGAGCTTCCACCAACACTCCTCTGAAGGCCACAAATCCACCCATACCCCTGTACCCTGCATCACCAGAGAGGCCAAAGGGATTGGTCTCACCATCCTTCAATCCACCAGGGTACTAAATTTGGCGCAGGGGGTCCTCAGCCACAGGCAGGGCAATATCCAATGAAACAAGTTCCAAAAGTGCTAGATCATCAAGGTTAACCCAGGGCATTCGTACACGTACACTCTCCATTTTCTACCTCAGATCTTATATAATTGAGGCAGGGGGGAGCGGGGAAGCATACATAGGGCACAGCTTTCTGTATCGGCCTCCCTTATGGAGGGAGATCTAACAAAGTTAAATGCCCAAGTGACTTTCTCCCCAGAAAAAGGAGATGTTAAAGTACTCCTAGGTCAAGCCTGCATCCTCCAAGTTGTGCTATGACAATGGAGAGACAAACTTCAACCAGAAGTCCCTGAAGAAATTCTACAAAAGGTAAGAGTGGATGCTTGAGTTGGGGGAGGCCAGGAAGAGCCAAGACCACTGACCTAGTAGTGGGAAAGCTCCAGCTCGGTGCCACGTATTGGAACTGAAAAAGCAATAGCCTTTAAAAGGCATGTGAAGTATAAAGCGTCTGACAACCACCTTTATTAAATGCGAAGTAATCCAAACTTAGGAGTGTACTGTTAGTCACTTAGTCCTGTCTGACTCTGTGCGACGTTATAGACTGTAGCTTGCTAGGCTGCTCTGTCCATGGTATTCTCCAGACAAGAATACTGGATTGGGTAGTCATTCCTTTCTCCAGGGGATCCTCTCAACCGAGGGATCAAACCCATGTCTCCTACCTTGCAGGCAGGTTCTTTAGCCTCTGAATCACCAAGGAAGCCCTTTAAAGGCAACAGGCTCTCTGGAAGCAACATCCAAATGATACTTGCTCAATAGATGCAGAGAAAGCCTTTGACAAAATTCAACATCCATTTATGGTAAAAACTCTCCAGAAAGCAGGAATAGAAGGAATATACCTCCACATAATAAAAGCTATATATGACAAACCCACAGCAAACATTATCCTCAATGGTGAAAAATTGAAAGAATTTCCCCCAAAGTCAGGAACAAGACAAGGGTGCCCACTTTCACTGCTACTATTCAACACAGTTCTGGAAGTTTTGGCCACAGCAATCAGAGCAGAAAAAGAAATAAAAGGAATTTAAATTGGAAAAGAAGAAGTAAAACTCTTACTGTTTGCAGATGACATGATCCTCTACATAGAAAACCCTAAAGACTCCACCAGAAAATTACTAGAGCTAATCAATGAATATAGTAAAGTTGTGGGATATAAAATCAACACACAGAAATCCCTTGCATTCCTATACACTAATAATGAGAAAGTAGAAAAAGAAATTAAGGAAACAATTCCATTTACCATTGCAATGAAAAGAATAAAATACTTGGGAATATATCTACCTAAAGAAACTAAAGACCTATATATAGAAAACTATAAAACACTGATGAAAGAAATCAAAGAGGACACTAATAGATGGAGAAATATACCATGTTCATGGATCGGAAGAATCAATATAGTGAAAATGAGTATACTACCCAAAGCAATCTACAGATTCAGTGCAATCCCTGTCAAGCTACCAGTGGTATTTTTCACAGAGCTAGAACAAATAATTTCACAATTTGTATGGAAATACAAAAAACCTCGAATAGCCAAAGCAATCTTGAGAAAGAAAACTAGAACAGGAGGAATCAACCTGCCTGACCTCAGGCTCTACTAAAAAGCCACAGTCATCAAGACAGTATGGTACTGGCACAAACACAGAAATATAGATCAATGGAACAAAATAGAAAGCCCAGAGATAAATCCATACACCTATGGACACCTTGTCTTTGACAAAGGAGGCAAGAATACACAATGGATTAAAGACAACCTCTTTAACATGTGGTGCTGGGAAAACTGGTCAAGCACTTGTAAAAGAATGAAACTAGAACACTTTCTAACAGCATACACAGAAATAAACTCAAAATGGATTAAATATCTAAATGTAAGACCAGAAACTATAAAACTCCTAGAGGAGAACATAGGCAAAACACTCTCCGACATAAATCACAGCAGGATCCTCTATGATCCACCTCCCAGAGTACTGGAAATAAAAGCAAAAATAAACAAATGGAATCTAATTAAAATTAAAAGGTTCTGCACAACAAAGGAAACTATAAGCAAGGTGAAAAGACAGCCTTCAGAATGGGACAAAATAATAGCAAATGAAGCAACTCACAACTAATCTCAAAAATATACAAGCAACATATACAGCTCAATTCCAGAAAAATAAATGACCCAATCAAAAAATGGGCCAAAGAACTAAATAGACATTTCTCCAAAGAAGACATACAGATGGCTAACAAACACATGAAAAGATACAGACTGCAGTATTGCTCTTGCAGAATAAGTTCACTTAAGTTTTCCTTCTTTCAGTGTTGCCAGTTGTTCCAATAAATTGCTTCCTAAAGAAATAAAGGTGCCTTGTTGATTCATGCATGCAAACCCTTAACCTTTCAAGTTTTACAACAGGTATCCAGGAGTCTCTTGAGCTACCAATGCCCTGTCCACAGGCAGCTCAAGATCTGCACAGAGGGAGGGAAGAAGGGGACCCATGGCCTGTGAACAATATAAAATCTACCTTCCCCTAATAAACAATGTGGTACATGGGGTGGGCATGGGTGAGGTGAGGCTCTGGTGATTGTGGGTGACTCTGAATAGATGAGCTATAAAAATATGGCCTGAAAATCATGATTGGTGTTGATCTCCAGAAACAGTGAAGGGAATGGGATTGGGAAGGGAATGAAATCAAGGGGTCTTCATTTTGTTTGAAGCAGACTTCTGGGTAGCAAGATGGTGGCCCTGGATGCTGGCATAGCAGAGTCCCTTTCTGACAAGCTCACCCTCGGCTACAGTGACAATCCAAAGGTAGCAGGGCTGGCTTTCCTAGAGACACACTTCCTGTGCTCACCACTGTTGTGCATGGATGCTACCCTTATAAAACATCCCCGTGTGATTTTTACTTGAACTGTAGCACCCTGCGATAAAGTAACGTGGTACCACTCAAAATTTACCTCAGTTCTATTGAGGGTGAATCTATATAGCCCTTCTAGGGTGAAAAATATAAACTCATGAATGAAAGTCAATTTATAATATTGAATATAAAGTAAAATGAATGACCCAACCGGTAACGCTGAAGAAGTTGAAGTTGAAGGGTTCTATGCAGCCCTACAAGACCTTTTAGAACTAACACCCAAAAAAGATGTCCTTTTCATTATAGGGGACTGGAATGCAAAAGTAGGAAGTCAAGAAACACCTGGAATAACAGGCAAATTTGGCCTTGGAATATGGAATGAAGCAGGGCAAAGACTAATAGAGTTTTGCCAAGAAAATGCACTGGTCATAGCAAACACCCTCTTCCAACAACACAAGAGAAGACTCTACACATGGACATCACCAGATGGTCAACACCGAAATCAGCTTGATTATATTCTTTGCAGCCAAGATGGAGAAGCTCTATACAGTCAACAAAAACAAGACCAGGAGCTGACTCTGGCTCATATCATGAAATCCTTATTGCCAAATTCAGACTTAAATTGAAGAAAGTAGGGAAAACCACTAGACAATGCAGGTATGACCTAAATCAAATCTCTTATGATTATACAGTGGGAGTGAGAAATAGATTTAAAGGACTAAATCTGATATATAGAGTTCCTGATGAACTATAGACAGAGGTTTGTGACACTGTACAGGAGACAGGGATCAAGACCATCCCATGGAAAAGAAATGCAAAAAAGCAAATGGCTGTCTGAGGAGGCCTTCCACATAACTGTGAAAAGAAGAGAAGCCAAAAGCAAAGGAGAAAAGGAAAGATACAAGCATCTGAATGCAGAGTTCCCAAGAACAGCAAGGAGAGATAAGAGAGCCTTCCTCAGCGATCAATGTAAAGAAATAGAGGAAAAGAACAGAATGGGAAAGACTAGAGATCTCTTCAAGAAAATTAGAGATACCAAGGGAACATTTCATGCAAAGATGAGCTTGATAAAGGACAGAAATGGTATGGACCTAACAGAAGCAGAAGATATTAAGAAGAGGTGGCAAGAACACACAGAAGAACTATATAAAAAAGATCTTCATGACCAAGATAATCACGGTGGTGTGATCACTCATCTAGAGCCAGACATCCTGGAATGTGAAGTGAAGTGGGCCTTAGAAAGCATCACTACGAACAAAGCTAGTGGAGGTGATGGAATTCCAGTGGAGCTATTTCAAATCACGAAAGATCATGCTGTGAAAGTGCTCTCAATATGCCAGCAAATTTGGAAAACTCAGCAGTGGCCACATGACTGGAAAAGGTCCGTTTTCATTCCAATCCCAAAGAAAGGCAATGCCAAAGAATGCTTAAACTACCGCACAATTGTAGTCACCTCACATGCTAGCAAAGTAATGCTGAAAATTCTCCCAGCCAGGCTTCAGCAATATGTGAACTGTGAACTTCCAGACGTTCAAGCTAGTTTTAGAATAGGGAGAGGAACCAGAGATCAAATTGCCGACATGCGCTGGATCATGGATAAAGCAAGAGAGTTCCAGAAAAACATCTTTCTGCTTTATTGAATGTGCCAAGGCCTTTGACTGTGTAGATCACAATAAACTGTGGAAAATTCTGAGAGAGATGGGAATACCAGACCACCTGACCTGCCTCTTGAGAAACCTATATGTAGGTCAGGAAGCAACAGTTAGAACTGGACATGGAACAACAGACTGGTTCCAAATAGGAAAAGAAGTACATCAAGGCTGTATATTATCACCCCGCTTATTGAACTTCTATGCAGAGTACATCATGAGAAACGCTGGGCTGGAAGAAGCACAAGCTGGAATCAAGATTGCCAGGAGAAATATCAATAACCTCAGATATGCAAATGACACGACCCTTATGGCAGAAAGTGAAGAGGAACTACAAAGCCTCTTGATGAAAGTGAAAGAGGAGAGTGAAAAAGTTGGCTTAAAGCTCAACATTCAGAAAACGAAGATCATGGCATCCAGTCCCATCACTTCATGGGAAATAGATGGGGAAACAGTGGAAACAGTGTCAGATTTTATTTTGGGGGGCTTCAAAATC
Organism: Ovis canadensis; assembly: GCF_042477335.2. NCBI lineage: Eukaryota > Metazoa > Chordata > Mammalia > Artiodactyla > Bovidae > Ovis > Ovis canadensis. The sequence continues at coordinate 37,767,562 of NC_091727.1, read as the reverse complement.
ATTGCAGATGGTGACAGCAGCCATGAAATTAAAAGACGCTTACTCCTTGGAAGGAAAGTTATGACCAACCTAGAGAGCATATTCAAAAGCAGAGACGTTACTTTGCCAACAAATGTCCATCTACTCAAGGCTATGGTTTTTCCTGTGGTCATGTATGGATGTGAGAGTTGGACTGTGAAGAAAGCTGAGTGCTGAAGAATTAATGCTTTTGAACAGTGGTGTTGGACAAGACTCTTGAGAGTCCCTTGGACTGCAAGATCCAACCAGTCCATTCTGAAGGAGATCAGCCCTGGGATTTCTTTGGAGGGGATGATGCTGAAGCTGAAACTCCAGTACTTTGCCCATCTCATGGGAAGAGTTCACTCATTAGAAAAGACTCTGATGCTGGGAGGGATTAGGGGCATGAGGAGAAGGGGACGACAGAGGATGAGATGGCTGGATGGCATAACTGACTCGATGGATGTGAGTCTGTGTGAACTCTGGGAGTTGGTGATTGATAGGGAGGCCTGGCATGCTGCGATTCATGGGGTCACAAAGAGTCAGACACAACTGAGCGACTGAACTGAACTGAAAAGAAAATGAATCCCCCGAATATGAATTTAGGGGTACTGGCTGTATTGAGCAATACAGAGTGAGAAGGGTTGAAGCTGGGAGACCAGTTAGTAGTTATCACAGCTGGTCCAGGTGAAAGACAATGGTTGAACTGAAGTGGATGAAGAAATGAAGAAATGCAGATGGATTGGAATACATCAGCAAGGTTTCTTCATGGACCAGAGAAGAAGAGTGAGATATGAAGAAAATAATCTAATTTAGCCTGGGTTGATGGTGGTGCAATTTTATCAGTTTGTGGTCTTTTGCCAGGGGCACAGCTGGGATAGAAGGTTGGAGAAGGCAAGTGAAGTGAACTCGCTTAGCTGTGCCTGACTCTTTGAGACCCCATGGACTGTAGCCTATCAGGCTCCTCCATCCATGGGATTTTCCAGGCAAGAGTCCTGGAGTGGGTTGCCATTTCCTTCTCCAGGGGATCTTCCTGACCCAGGAATCGAACCCGGGTCTCTCGCGTTGCGGGCAGACACTTTACCGTCTGAGCCTCATGTAAAATCTGAGATGCATATTAGACATCCAAGTGGAACTGTCATGCAGGTAGCCAGAAAAAATGAATCTGGAGTTCAGAGTGGATGTGGATGTCAGCTTTAGAAACAGACCTGTGGGAAATATCATGATCCCTATATAGATTGTGTTGTGGTTATGGGAGTGGAAAACCTCCCTGGAGAGTGGACTAGGAGTACGGCAGAGCCCATGCCCAGGATAACTAACATGTAGAAGCAAGGCTGAGGTGATGAAATGCCCAGGGTGTACTGACCTGACATTGACCATTAGCTAACTGCAGACTGTGCCCACACCCAGTGGCCCCAAATCAGCCTATTCGTGACCTCAGTGTGGCCTCCTGGGATCTGCTTTAGGAATGGGGAGAAGACTGAACTTTTTATCTTTTTGTGACTATGCAGAAATAAATTTTCCAGTTAAAAAAATATTTCTTAAGAAAACGATAGGGACTTCCCTGGTGATCCAGTGGTTAAGAAGATGCCTTCCCACACAGGGGATATGGGTTTGATCTCTGGTCCAGGAATTATGATCCCACATGCCTCAGGAGAACTAAGTCCATGTGCAGCAACACAGACCCACCACAGCCAAAAAAAAAAAAAAAACACTTTATTTTTCTCCTCTTCCCCTTTAAAACTTCAGCCTCTCGGTCAACTCTATTTGATCAGATGAAGTCTCTACACAGGTAAACCCTAATATTGCCTTTGCCTAACAAAAACACTCAAAATATGTTTCTTCTGTGCTTAGGTGTGGTTAATAAGGCAAAAGTTAAAATTGTACAGATCTTGCCTGTCTTATGGTCCTTGATAAGACATGGTCCGTCAATCTGAGTCTCCCTAAAGTTTGCAAACTGCTTTGAATATTTACAAATATTCAAATATTTACAAATATTCTTCCCTGTAGCTCAGACTGTAAAGAATATGCCTGCCATGCAGAAGACCCTGGTTCAGTCCCTGGGTCAGGGAGATCCCTGGGAGAAGGGAATGTCCACCCACTCCAGTGTTCTTGCCTGGAGAATTCCATGAACAGAGCAGCCTAGCAGGCTCCTGTCCATGGGGTCGCAAATGGTCGGACTCGACTGAGTGACTGACACTTTCATTTTCCTCTCTCTGACAATGTCTCAGATCTTACATATGTCAATTAACTGTTCTCCTCTAGATAGAAGCAAGCACCAGGTGAGTAGCTGTTCATCTTTATAACTAGAAATTGACTTTTTGGTTGTGCTGGGGCTTCCTTACTGCACAGGCTTTTCTCTAGTTGCGGTATGTGGGTTCCTTATTGTGGTGGCTTCGCTGTGGCACACCATGTGCACGAGGTGCTTGGACTTCAGTAGTTGTGGCACATGGGCTCAGCAGTTGTGGTTCCCTGGCTCTAGAGCACAGGTTCAGTAGCTGTGATGTGCAGGCTGAGGTGCTCTGCAAAATGTGAGATCTTCCTGGATCAGGGATCAAACCCAGGTCTCCTGCTTTGGCAGAAGGATTCTTTACCACTGAGCCACCAGGGAAGCCTAAAGACCCTTCTTGCTCTTCAGTTTTGGAGAAACAGTTAGGTGTCATGGATTCTTCCACACAGATGGCCTGGGTTCAAATGCCATTCTAGCCACTTACTAAATGGAGGGCATTGGGGAATGTTAATTACCTTCTCTGTGCCTCTGTTTTCTCATATGTAAAATAGGGATCAAAAAACTATGGCTTAAAAGACTAGATGGTTTATTATATTGTAAATGTTTAAATTTAAACATATTTAAAATTATTATCTTTTCAATTGCCCTCAGGAAGGGCAGTATCAAATGAAATAAGTTCCCAAAGGGCCAGATGACCAAGGTCAACCCAGGGCATTCGTACATGTACACTCTCCATTTCCTATCTCATATCTTATATAATTGGTGGGGGGTGGGGAAGCATATGTAGGGCACAGCTTTCTGTATCTGCCTGAATGCCCTATTCCCTTACTGGGGGAAGATCTAACAAAGTTAAATGCCCAAGTGACTTTCTCACCAGAAAAAGTAGACGCTAAACTACTCCTAGGTCAAGCCTGCATCCTCCAAGCTGTGCTATGACAACAGAGAGACAAACTTCAACCAGAAGTCCCTGAAGAAATTCTACAAAAGGTAAGAGTGGATGCTTGAGTTGTGGGGAAGCCAGGAAGAGCCAAGACCGCTGACGCAGTAGTTGGAAAACGCCAGCCCAGTGCCAAGTGTCAGAACTGAAAAAGCAATAACCTTTAAAGAGCCATGTGAAGTATAAAGCCTCTGACAACCACCATTATTAAATGCCAAGTAATCCAACCTCAGTAGTGTAGCATTAGTGGTTCAGTCATGTCCGACTTTTTACGACCTCATGGACTGTAGCCCACCAGGCTCCTCTGTCCATGGGATTCTCCATGCAAGGATACTGGAGTGGGTAGCCATTCCCTTTTCCAGAAGATCTTCCTTACCCAGGGATCCAACCTGGGTCTCCTGCACTACAGGCAGATTCTCTACCATCTGACGTACCAGGGAAGTCCCTTATCAAACTTATCAATATCAATAAAATACTCCAATACTGCCGGTATAAAAGCCAGGGGCCAGAGATTATTGTTTGCATGGGATCTGAGACCCATTCACTAAATTGTACACGATATACGTCCCACAGTGCCAAATCCTTATACTTTTACTTACAATCTTATTCGGAGACTTTTCCTGGTTTATAATTCTGGACCTAAAAGATCCCTTTTAATGCATACCACTCAGTCCTGAGGCCTAGGAACTGTTGCCTTTGAATGAGATGATCCAGAGACTACTATGAAACAACCATACTGTTGGATGGTGCTCCCACAAGGATCGAAGAATGCCTCCACCATCTTCTCGGCAAGCCTTAGCCAAGGACTTAAGGGACTGCCAATTAAATGAAGGAGTTGTACTGCAATATACGAATAATATACCTAATGGCCAGTAAAATGAAGGAAGCTTCAGGCCAAAATACAATCCTTACTTTCAACTTTCTGGCAGACTGGGGATATAAAGTGTCCATGGGAAAAGTGAAAACTTCTCAACCAACTGTAAAATATCTATGACAAAGAAACATATTCCAAATGGAAGGGAGGCATTAGAGTGACTGCATCATCCACCAGAAAGCAATCATGAGGATTCTCAGGAATAGCTGGGCTTTGTTGTATTTGGATCCCTAACTTTGGGATCATGGTAAACCTCTATATGACGCTCTTAAAGGAAATGACAATGAGCCACTAAGATAGACTGCAGAATGCCATGAGGCCTTTCTGTACAATTCACTCAACTCCATTCTAGCAGACCTGACCTGACAATCCAGATACGGAAATGCTTACAAATGGGAGCAGCTTCATGGCCAGGGGACTCTTTGCTATGCAACAGTAACTCATCAGGAAGTCCTAGAAGCAGAAATCCTCCTCCGGGTATGTCTTCCCAGAAGGCAGAGCTAATAACCTGCATGAGAGCCCTGCACCTTGGAGCTAAGAAAAAGGTAACTCCTTCTCCTCATTCTAAGTACACCTTCTCTGTGGTACAGGTATGTGGGGCTATATGAAACGAGAGCGCTATGAACATCAGGAAGGAAAGAAATACACAGAGGAGATCCAGGACTTATTAGACTCTGTTAGAATGTTGGAAGAACCAGCCATAGCTCACTGCCCAGGCCACCAAAAGATGGATAGTAATATAACTAATGGAAATAATTTGACCCATCATGCATGCATGCTAAGTCACTCAGTCGTATCCAACTGTCTGCAACCCCATGGACTGTAGCCTGCCAGGCTCAGAGTCCATGGGATTTCCCAGGCAAGAACACTGGAGTGGGTTGCCATTTCGTCCTCCAGGGATCCTCCCGACCCAGGGATCAAACCCACCTCTCTTGTGTCTCCTGAGCTGGCAGGTGGGTTCTTTATCACTAGCATCACCTGGGAAATAATTTGGCCTGTCAGGCCACAGAAAATCAGCCAGAACCAAAACCCCAGGTCCTAAAACCCTAGCACTCATCCCACGTGTGGACTTCTTGCTGTTTAAGCCTCAGTATTCAGTAATGGACCTAGAGAGCAGATGAATGGGGATGTTATGCTCAATAGCACTCATTAGTAGAGCAATACAAATTGAGACTTACCATGAGGGCTTCCCTAGTGACCCAGTAGTTAAGAATATGCCTGGCGAGGGGGGAGGGAAAGATGGCGGAGGAATAGGACGGGAAGATCACGTTCTCCCTCACAAATTCCTCAAAAGAACATTTCAACGCCGACCAAACTCCACAAAACAACTTCTGTAGGCTGGCAGAGGACATCAGGCAACCAGAAAAGCAGACCATTCTCTTCAAAACAGGTAGGAAAAAATATAAAAGACGAAAAAGGAGACAAAGGAGGTGGGGAGGGAGCTCCGTCCCGGGAAGGGAAGCCCGTCCCGGGAAGGGAATTTTAAGAAAAGAGGTTTCCAAACACCAGGAAACACTCTCCCTGCCGAGTCTGTGGCGAGCCTTGGAAACACAGAGGGCAACATAACAGGAAGGAAAAATAGATAAATAATTAAAACCAACAGATTACAAGCCCACCAGTAACTCCCCCAGCGGAAAAGCAGCACAGACGCCTGCATCCGCCATTGGGAAGTGGGGGCAGGGCAGGGACGTGCGGGAGGCGCGGGCTGCAGAGCTTTGTAAGAATCGGGCAGGAACGCCCCACGAGCAACCAGAACGACCTAACTTGGGCTAGCAAACCAGACTGTGGGATAGCTACCACGCGAAAAGCTCGAACATAAGACACCGCCAGGACTGAGCACAGAACAAAGGACGGAGCGGAAAAAGCCGGCTGCAGACCATTCCCCGCCGGGGACAGGCAGCCAGAGCCGTAAGGACTGGAAAGGGGCAATTACAGACCCAGAGAGACTTTACTTACCTAACTGCAAGCAGGCTCCTTTGCTAAGACTTCTGGGGGTGCTGGACAGTCACAGTCTGCTTCACGGGGTGCGCCAGCGGTCCACCCAGAAAGCTGAGCAGCAGCGGCGGAAAAGGTGACAAGCCGCGGTGATTGTGCTCGCCAAACTCCTGAGCTACTCGGACCTGGGAAGGGCACAAAGCGCAGTCCCAGCCGCATTTGTGCCTCTGAGGGCTGCCTGAGGGCCGAACCTGAGCGGCTTGGACCGGGGAAGTGCACGCAGCCTAGGGCCGGCCCCAGACGGTTCCCGGCTGAGCATCGTAGAGCCGGAGCGGTTTGTGCGCCGCGAGAAAGGACAGGTCAAGCGGGGCAGAGATACTGTGTACACACGACAGTGCTATTTGTTTGCAGCATCCCCCCTCCCCACAGCGCGACTGAACTAGTGAGCCTAAAAACCAGCAAACAGAAGAAGTTAAACAGAGGAAACCACCTTGGAAGTGAGCTTACATGGCCCATAACATCAGAGAAGAGCCAGATATATTTTTAATTTTTTAATATTTTTAAAATCATTCTTTTTTTTTTTTTTTGCCTTTTGCTTTTTTTTTCTTTTTTTCCGAGCTTTTTTTTAATTGTTAAGTCTTCTATTTCTCCTCTAATTTTTATTTCTATAACCTAGTATTACTATTTAAAAAAAAAAAAAAGACTTTTTTTTTTTTTAAGGCAAACACCATATATACTCTTTGGATGGTTGTTGGTGTTTTGGTTTTTTTTTTTTTTGTTTGTTTGTTTGTTTTTTAATAATTCTTTTTTTTTCTTTCTTCCTTTTTCCTTCTGCTTTTCTTTAATATTGTATCTTTGAAAATCCAACCTCTACTCCAGATTTTTAATCTTTGTTGTCAATTTTGTACATTTAAAAACCCAAACTTCACTACCCAAGTTTACCTGAGAGCGAGATTACTGGCTTGTCCACTCTCTCCTCCTCTGGCCTCTCCTTTTTCTCCACCAGGTGGCCTCTGTCTCTTTTCTCCCCCATCTCTCCTCTATCCAACTCTGTGAATCTCTGTGTGTTCCAGACGGTAGAGAACACCTAAGGAACTGGTTACTGGCAGGATTTGTCTCTCTCCTACTCATTCCTCTCGCTTATCCTGCTGGTCACCTCTGTCTACTTCCTCCCTCTCCTCTTCCCCGTATAACTCTGTAAATACCTCTGAGCAGTCCAGACTATAGAGCGCACATAAGGAAGAGACTACTGGCTAGCTTGCTCTCTCCTCTCTTGATCTCACTGCATCTCATTCCAGTTACCTCTAACTACCCCCTCCATCTTCTCTTCTCCTTGTAACTCAGTGAACCTCTCTGAGTGTCCCTCAAGGTGGAGAAACTTTTCATCTTTAACCTAGATGTTTTATCATCGGTGCTGTATAGATGGAGAAGTCTAGAGGCTACTGTAAAAATAAAACTGAAAACCAGAAGCAGGAAGCTTAAACCCAAAGCCTGAAAACATTAGAGAACTCTTGAATTCAGGGAACATTAAGCAATAGGAGCTCATCAAATGCCTTCATACCTACAGTGAAACCAAGCTCCACCCAAGGGCCAACAAGTTCCAAAACAAGACATACCACGCAAATTCTCCAGCAACACAGGAACACTCCCCTGAGCCTCAATATACAGGCAGCTCAAAATTATCCCAAAACCTTTGATGTCTCATAACCCATTACGGGTCACTCCACTGCACTCCAGAGAGAAGAAACCCAGCTCCACCCACCAAAACTCCAACACAAGCCTCCCTAACCAGGAAACCTTGACAAGCCACTGATAGAACCCCACCCAAAGTGAGGAAACTCCATAATAAAGAGAACTCCACAAATTATCAGAATATAAAAAGGCCACCCCAAACGCAGCAATATAACCAAGATGAAGAGACAGAGGAATACTCAGCAGGTAAAGGAACAGGAGAGTTGCCCACCAAACCAAACAAAAGAGGAAGAAGTAGGGAATCTACCAGAGAAGGAATTCCGAATATTGATAGTGAAAATGATCCAAAATCTTGAAATCAAAATGGAAACACAGATAAATAGCCTAGAGACAAGGATTGAGAAGATGCAAGAAAGGTTTAACAAGGACCTAGAAGAAATAAAAAAGAGTCAAAATATAATGAATAACACAATAAATGAGATCAGAAACACTCTGGAGGCAACAAATAGTAGAATAACTGAGGCAGAAGATAGGATTAGTGAAATAGAAGATAGAATGGTAGAAATAAATGAATCAGAGAGGAAACAAGAAAAACGAATTAAAAGAAACGAGGACAATCTCAGAGACCTCCAGGACAATATGAAACGCTCCAACATTCGAATTATAGGAGTCCCAGAAGAAGAAGACAGAAAGAAAGATCATGAGAAAATCCTTGAGGAGATAATAGTTGAAAACTTCCCTAAAATGGGGAAGGAAATAATCACCCAAGTCCAAGAAACACAGAGAGTCCCAAATAGGATAAACCCAAGGCGAAACACCCCAAGACACATATTAATCAAATTAACAAAGATCAAACACAAAGAACAAATATTAAAAGCAGCAAGGGAAAAACAACAAATAACACACAAGGGGATTCCCATAAGGATAACAGCTGATCTGTCAATAGAAACTCTTCAGGCCAGGAGGGAATGGCAAGACATACTTAAAGTGATGAAAGACAATAACCTACAGCCCAGATTACTGTACCCAGCAAGGATCTCATTCAAATACGAAGGAGAAATCAAAAGCTTTACAGACAAGCAAAAGCTGAGAGAATTCAGCACCACCAAACCAGCTCTCCAACAAATTCTAAAGGATATCCTCTAGACAGGAAACACGAAAAGGGTGTATAAACCCGAACCCAAAACAATAAAGTAAATGGCAACGGGATCATACTTATCAATAATTACCTTAAACGTAAATGGGTTGAATGCCCCAACCAAAAGACAAAGACTGGCCGAATGGATACAAAAACAAGACCCCTCTATATGCTGCTTACAAGAGACCCACCTCAAAACAAGGGACACATACAGACTGAAAGTGAAGGGCTGGAAAAAGATATACCACGCGAATAGAGACCAAAAGAAAGCAGGAGTGGCAATACTCATATCCGATAAAATAGACTTTAAAACAAAGGCTGTGAAAAGAGACAAAGAAGGCCACTACATAATGATCAAAGGAACAATCCAAGAAGAAGATATAACAATTATAAATATATATGCACCCAATATAGGAGCACCACAATATGTAAGACAAATGCTAACAAGTATGAAAGGGGAAATCAACAATAACACAATAATAGTGGGAGACTTTAATACCCCACTCACAGCTATGGACAGATCAACTAAACAGAAAATTAACAAAGAAACGCAAACTTTAAATGATACATTAGATCAGTTAGACCTAATTGATATCTATAGGACATTTCACCCCAAAACAATGAATTTCACCTTTTTTTCAAGTGCTCATGGAACCTTCTCCAGGATAGACCACATCCTGGGCCATAAATCTAAACTTGATAAATTCAAAAAAATTGAAATCATTCCAAGCATCTTTTCTGACCATAATGCATTAAGATTAGATCTCAATTACAGGAGAAAAACTATTAAAAATTCCAACATATGGAGGTTGAACAACACACTTCTGAATAACCAACAAATCACAGAAGAAATCAAAAAAGAAATCAAAATATGCATAGAAACTAATGAAAATGAAAACACAACAACCCAAAACCTGTGGGACACTATAAAAGCAGTGCTAAGAGGAAAGTTCATAGCAATACAGGCATACCTCAAGAAGCAAGAAAAAAGTCAAATAAACAACCTAACTCTACAACTAAAGCAACTAGAAAAGGAAGAGTTGGAGAACCCCAGAGTTAGTAGAAGGAAAGAAATCTTAAAAATTAGGGCAGAAATAAATGCAAAAGAAACAAAAGAGACCATAGCAAAAATCAACAAAGCCAAAAGCTGGTTCTTTGAAAGGATAAATAAAATTGACAAACCATTAGCCAGACTCATCAAGAAGCAAAGAGAGAAAAATCAAATCAATAAAATTAGAAATGAAAATGGAGAGATCACAACAGACAACACAGAAATACAAAGGATCATAAGAGACTACTATCAGCAGTTGTATGCCAATAAAATGGACAACATGGAAGAAATGGACAAATTCTTAGAAAAGTACAATTTTCCAAAACTGAACCAGGAAGAAATAGAAAATCTTAACAGACCCATCACAAGCACGGAAATTGATACTGTAATCAGAAATCTTCCAGCAAACAAAAGCCCAGGTCCAGATGGCTTCACAGCTGAATTCTACCAAAAATTTCGAGAAGAGCTAACACCTATCCTACTCAAACTCTTCCAGAAAATTGCAGAGGAAGGTAAACTTCCCAACTCATTCTATGAGGCCACCATCACCCTAATACCAAAACCTGACAAAGATGTCACAAAAAAAGAAAACTACAGGCCAATATCTCTGATGAACATAGATGCAAAAATCCTCAACAAAATTCTAGCAATCAGAATCCAACAACACATTAAAAAGATCATACACCATGACCAAGTGGGCTTTATCCCAGGGATGCAAGGATTCTTCAATATCCGCAAATCAATCAATGTAATTCACCACATTAACAAATTGAAAAATAAAAACCATATGATTATCTCAATAGATGCAGAGAAGGCCTTCGACAAAATTCAACATCCATTTATGATAAAAACTCTCCAGAAAGCAGGAATAGAAGGAACATACCTCAACATAATAAAAGCTATCTATGACAAACCCACAGCAAACATTATCCTCAATGGTGAAAAATTGAAAGCATTTCCCCTAAAGTCAGGAACAAGACAAGGGTGTCCACTTTCACCGCTACTATTCAACATAGTTCTGGAAGTTTTGGCCACAGCAATCAGAGCAGAAAAAGAAATAAAGGGAATCCAAATTGGAAAAGAAGAAGTAAAACTCTCACTGTTTGCAGATGACATGATCCTCTACATGGAAAACCCTAAAGACTCCACCAGAAAATTACTAGAGCTCATCAATGAATATAGTAAAGTTGCAGGATATAAAATCAACACACAGAAATCCCTTGCATTCCTATACACGAATAATGAGAAAGTAGAAAAAGAAATTAAGGAAACAATTCCATTCACCATTGCAACAAAAAGAATAAAATACTTAGGAATATATCTACCTAAAGAAACTAAAGACCTATATATAGAAAACTATAAAACACTGATGAAAGAAATCAAAGAGGACACTAATAGATGGAGAAATATACCATGTTCATGGATTGGAAGAATCAATATAGTGAAAATGAGTATACTACCCAAAGCAATTTACAAATTCAATGCAATCCCTATCAAGCTACCAGCCACATTTTTCACAGAACTAGAACAAATAATTTCAAGATTTGTATGGAAATACAAAAAACCTCGAATAGCCAAAGCAATCTTGAGAAAGAAGAATGGAACTGGAGGAATCAACTTGCCTGACTTCAGGCTCTACTACAAAGCCACAGTCATCAAGACAGTATGGTACTGGCACAAAGACAGACATATAGATCAATGGAACAAAATAGAAAGCCCAGAGATAAATCCACACACATATGGACACCTTATCTTTGACAAAGGAGGCAAGAATATACAATGGAGTAAAGACAATCTCTTTAACAAGTGGTGCTGGGAAAACTGGTCAACCACTTGTAAAAGAATGAAACTAGATCACTTTCTAACACCGCACACAAAAATAAACTCAAAATGGATTAAAGATCTAAATGTAAGATCAGAAACTATAAAACTCCTAGAGGAGAACATAGGCAAAACACTCTCAGACATAAATCACAGCAGGATCCTCTATGATCCACCTCCCAGAATTCTGGAAATAAAAGCAAAAATAAACAAATGGGATCTAATTAAAATTAAAAGCTTCTGCACAACAAAGGAAAATATAAGCAAGGTGAAAAGACAGCCTTCTGAATGGGAGAAAATAATAGCAAATGAAGCAACTGACAAACAACTAATCTCAAAAATATACAAGCAACTTCTGCAGCTCAACTCCAGAAAAATAAACGACCCTATCAAAAAATGGGCCAAAGAACTAAATAGACATTTCTCCAAAGAAGACATACGGATGGCTAACAAACACATGAAAAGATGCTCAACATCACTCATTATTAGAGAAATGCAAATCAAAACCACAATGAGGTACCACTTCACACCAGTCAGAATGGCTGCGATCCAAAAATCTGCAAGCAATAAATGCTGGAGAGGGTGTGGAGAAAAGGGAACCCTCCTACACTGTTGGTGGGAATGCAAACTAGTACAGCCACTATGGAGAACAGTGTGGAGATTCCTTAAAAAATTGCAAATAGAACTCCCTTATGACCCAGCAATCCCACTTCTGGGCATACACACGGAGGAAACCAGAATTGAAAGAGACACATGTACCCCAATGTTCATTGCAGCACTGTTTATAATAGCCAGGACATGGAAACAACCTAGATGTCCATCAGCAGATGAATGGATAAGAAAGCTGTGGTACATATACACAATGGAGTATTACTCAGCGGTTAAAAAGAATTCATTTGAATCAGTTCTGATGAGATGGATGAAACTGGAGCCGATTATACAGAGTGAAGTAAGCCAGAAAGAAAAACACCAATACAGTATACTAACACATATATATGGAATTTAGGAAGATGGCAATGATGACCCTGTATGCAAGACAGGGAAAGAGACACAGATGTGTATAACGGACTTTTGGACTCAGAGGGAGAGGGAGAGGGTGGGATGATTTGGGAGAATGACATTCTAACATGTATACTATCATGTGAATTGAATCGCCAGTCTATGTCTGACGCAGGATGCAGCATGCTTGGGGCTGGTGCATGGGGATGACCCAGAAAGATGTTCTGGGGAGGGAGGTGGGAGGGGGGTTCATGTTTGGGAATGCATGTAAGAATTAAAGATTTTAAAATTTAAAAAATAAAAAACTAAAAAAAAAAAAAAAAAAAAAAAAAAAAAAAGAATATGCCTGGCAATGCAGGGGACACTGGTTCAGTCCCTGGTTTGCGAAGATCTCACATGCTGCAGAGCAATGAGGCCCGCGAGCCACAACTACTGAAACCCACGTGCCTAGAGCCCATGCTCTGCAACAGAGAAGCCACCAAAATGAGAAACCCACACACCACAGCTGGAGAGTAGCTCCCATGCAGCACAAATAGAGAAAGCCCTCACACAGCAAGAAAGACCCAGCACAGCCAAATAAACAAATAAACAGACATTTCTCCAAAGAAGACATACAGATAGGCAAAAAGCTCATGAAAACATGCTCAATGTTGGGAATAATTAGAGAAATACAAATCAAAACTACAATGATGTATCACCTCACACTGGTCAGAATGGTCATCATCAAAAAATTCTATAAACAATAAATGGTGGAGAGGGTGTGGAGAAAAGAGAACCCTCTTGCATTGTTGGTGGGAATGTAAATTGGTGCAGCCACAATGGAGAACAGTATGGAGGTTCCTTAAAAACTAAAAATAGAATAACCATATGACTTAGAAACCCCACTACTGGGCATATACCCTGAGAAAACTATAATTCAAAGACATATGTACCCCAATGTTCATAGCAGGCCTACTCACAATATTCAGGACGTGGAAGCAGCCAAAATGTCCAGTGACACAAATATAGATAAACAAGATCTACATATATACAATGGAATATTACTCACCCACAAAAAGAAATAAAATTAGGACATTTGTAGTGATGTGGATGGACCTAGAATCTGTCATACCGAGTGAAGTGAAGTCTGAAAGAGAAAAACAAACATGGTCTATTAGTGCATATATATGGAATCTAGGACAACAGTACTGCTGAATCCATTTGCAGGGCAGAAATAGAAATGCAGACATCAAGAATGGACATGTGGACATGAGGGGGAAGAGGGAGGGGGCCAACTGAGAAAGTAGCACAGACATATATACACTATCATGTGTAAAACAGACAGCTAGTGGGAAGCTGCTGTAAAGCACAGGGAGCTCAGCTTGGTGCTCTGGGATGGCATAGAGGAGTGGGATGTGGGTGAGGGAGGGAGGCTGAAGAGGGAGGGGATATATGTATACATACAGCGGATTCACTTTGTTCTACAGCAGAAACAAATACAACACCTCCTCATCTTTGCTCTGGCCATTACCAATCTGTCCTCTACAAGTTTTTGTATTTGGTTGTTGTTCTTATTTTAGATCTCACATATAAAGGAGATATATATACATATACAGATACATATACGGTATCTATTTTCTTAGTCTGACTTATTTCTTGTAGCCTAATGCTTTCCATTTGAGGTATTTAAAATCCTAAAAGATAATGCTGTGAAAGTGCTACAGTCAATATGCCAACAAATTTGGAAAACTCAGCAGTGGCTACACGACTGGAAAAGGTCAGTTTTCATTCCAATCCCAAAGAAAGGCAATGCCAAAGAATGCTCAAACTAGCACACAATTGCACTCATCTCGCACGCTAGTAAATTAATGCTCAAAATTCTCCAAGCCAGGCTTCAGCAGTACGTGAAACATGAACTTCTAGATGTTCAAGCTGGCTTTAGAAAAGGCAGAGGAACCAGAGATCAAATTGCCAACATCTGCTGGATCATGGAAAAAGCAAGAGAGTTCCAGAAAAACATCTATTTCTGCTTTATTGAATATGCCAAAGCCTTTGACTGTGTGGATCACAATAAACTGTGGAAAAATCTGAAAGAGATAGGAATACCAGACCATCTGACCTGCCTCTTGAGAAACCTATATGCAGGTCAGGAAGCAACAGTTAGAATTGGACATGGAACAACAGACTGGTTCCAAATAGGAAAAGGTGTATGTCAAGGCTGCATATTGTCACCCTGTTTATTTAACTTATATGCAGAGTACATCATGAGAAATGCTGGGCTGGAAGAAGCACAAGCTGGAATCAAGATAGCTGGGAGAAATATCAATAACCTCAGATATGCAGATGACACCACCCTTATGGCAGAAAGTGAAGAGGAACTAAAAAGCCTCTTGATGAAAGTGAAAGAGGAGAGTGAAAAAGTTGGCTGAAAGCTTGCATTCAGTAATCTAAGATCATGTCATCTGGTCCCATCACTTCATGGCAGACAGATGGGGAAACAGTGTCAGACTGTATTTTGGGGGGATTCCAAAATCACTGCAGATGGTGATTGCAGCCATGAAATTAAAAGACGCTTACTCCTTGGAAGGAAAGTTATGACCAACCTAGATAGCATATTGAAAAGCAGAGACATTACTTTGCCAACAAAGGTTCATCTAGTCAAGGCTATGGTTTTTCCAGTGGTCATGTATGGATGTGAGAGTTGGACTATGAAGAAAGCTGAGCGCCGAAGAATTGATGCTTTTGAACCGTGGTGTTGGAGAAGACTCTTGACAGTCACTTGGACTGCAAGAAGATCCAACCAGTCAATTCTAAAGGAGATCAACCTGGGTGTTCACTGGAAGGAATGATGCTGAAGCTGAAACTCTAATACTTTGGCCACCTCATGCGAAGAGTTGATTCATTGCAAAGGACCCTGATGCTGGAGGGATTGGGGCCAGGAGGAGAAGGGGACGACAGAGGATAAGATGGCTGGATGGCATCACCGACTCGATGGAAATGAGTTTGGGTAAACTCTGAGAGATCGTGATGGACAGGGAAGCCTGGCATGTTGTGATTCATGGGGTTGCAAAGAGTCGGACACAACTGAGTGACTGAAGTGAACTGATGATAAGTGACGCTGGAAACTTTTTATGTACCTCTGAGCCATTGTGGGATTCCTTGGTGGCTCAGATGGTAAAGCATCTGCAGAAACATCGATTCAGATCTTCTGTCAATTTTAGTAATCAATTTTTTTTTTGCTATTTTGGAGATTAACCCCTTATCACAGGAGTCCCCAACCTCCCCCACCTCAGATCAGCAGCAGCATTAGATTAGAAATAAAGTTCACAAAGTATGTAATGTGCTTGAATCATCCTGAAACCATCCCCCAACACCCAGTCCATGAAAAAATTGTTTTCCACAGATTGATCCCTGGTGCCAAAAAGACTGGCGACCGCTGCCTTATCACATATATCATTTGCAAATATTTTCTCCCATTCAATAGGTTGCCTTTTTATTTTGTTGATAGTTTTACTTTGCCATGCACGAGTCTTTTAGTTTCATGTAGTCCCACCTGTTTATTTTTGCTTTTCTTGCCTTCACTTTGGTGTCAAATACAAAAACTCGCCTCCAAAACTAATGTCAAGGAGTTTACTAATTCCTCTACTTTCTCCTACAACTGTTATGGTTCAAGTCTTTAATCCATTTTGTGTTGATTTTGGTGTATGGTGTAAAATAGTGGTACAATTTCATTGTTTTCCATGTGGACGTCCCATTTCCCCAATACCATTTACTGCAGAGATTGTCTTTTCTCTATTGTATGTTCCTGGCTCCTTTGCCATAAATAAATTGAATTGGATTATTTTTGGGTTCTATTTTCCTCCACTGATCTGTGTGTCTGTTTTTATGCCAATACCACACTGTTCCCGTTAATGTTTCCTACTTCTGTCTCTTCTCAATTGTGATACGTTTGGAATCATACAGTATATATAGCCTTCTTAGATTGGCTTCTTTCACTTAGTAAGATGCATTTATATCTTCCCCATATCTTTCTATATTTTGATACCTCATTTCTCTTTAGTGCTGATTAGTATTTCACTGTCTGTCGGGAGCCAAATTAGGCATTACTGACAAAATGGAGGCATGGCCCTAACCCCTCCCTTTGTTCTGCAGGCAAGGACCCAGAATGTAGGAGTTAGGCTTTATGATTCTAACTTGTTTTTTCCTTTCCTCGGCTGAGTTGACTGAAAAGAATATTAAATGCTTATTGTTTTTGAGAGGAGCATGAGAAGGCACAAAGCCTTCTGCAGCTGTGTTCAGAGAATAATTCATAAAGTTAATCACTGACATTTGTTCAAGGACTTTTAGACTTTTACAAAGTGAGCACGCAGGCCGCAGCTTGAGGCCATGGGAGGGATTGCTATCTGAAGCCTATTTGTGAGGAAAGTATTTATGGCAAAAGAGTTTGCTGAATTTAGGTCTTAGAAATAATTAAAATAGTTAGAAGCTAAAGATTTAAGGAATGTTGTAATGTTAGCATATTCTACTATAGCTTATAGAAATTAGGGGCTTTAGAGATATTATTAGCTAGAAGCCCTTTCTAAGAAATAGTGAGCTTAGGATACTAGGGGCAAACAGGACTAAAAAAGATAAGAAATAAACCGAGGAATGTGGTATGCAGCCCAGACATTAGCATGAGTTACAGTGTATTCACAAGGACACATGAGAAAAAGTAGATAAGAGAATTGCTGAGGCAGAAACTCCTTTTGAGGGGCAACAATGATTTATGGAGACAACAAATCTGGGTCAGTGAAAACTGAAAATATCAAACCTCTGACCTAATGCTTTTGTAAAAGTAAAAAAGAAAATCATAAGCTTAAAATAAACAGGCAGTCCACGAAAACTGAGAGGCTGCCTCAGTCTCTCGCCGACACCACTCACCCCTTCAGGTTAAATCCCTGGCTTCTGGAGCTAGACTCCGACAACTCTGATTGTATCATAATTTATTTTATCTCTATACTTATGGAAGGACACCTTGGGCATTGTGAATAAAGCTGCTACAAACATCTGCATGCAGGTTTTTGTGTTAATGCCCCTGATGACATATGATATGGAGCATCATTTCATATGCTTGTTTGCCATTTGTATATCTTCTTTGATGAGCTCTTAAGGTCTCTGTCCCATTTTAAAACTACATTACTTGTTTTCTTATTGTTAGGTGTTAAGAGTTATTTGTCTATTTTGGATAACAGTCCTTGATCATGTGTCTTCTGCAAATATTTTCTCCCAATCTGTGCCTTGTCTTCTCATTCTTTTAATATTGTCTTTCACAGGGCAGAAGTTTTTAATTTTAATCAAATACAGTTTATCAATTACATACCCAAAGTCATCTGAGCTTTCTCCACTGTTCTTTTCTAGAAGCTTTATAACTTGACATTTTACATTTAGGTCTGTGATTCATTTTAAACTAAATTTTATAAACGATGTACAGTGTGTGTCATTTCTCTGCATGTGGATGTCCAGTTGTTTCAGCACCATTTCTTGAAAATACTATCTTTGCTCCATTCTACTGCCTTTTCTTCTTTGCTAAAGATCATTTGATCATGTTTATATGGTTGTATTTCTGGGCTTCCTGGTGGTGGTTTAGTATATCCATTTGGGGGATCCTAACACCACTTGGCAGAGAAAGCAATGGCAACCCACTCCAGTACGCTTGCCTGGAAAATCCCATGGATGGAAGAGCCTGGTAGGCTGCAGTCCATGGGGTTGCTAAGAGTCAGACACGACTGAGCAACTTCACTTTAATGCATTGGAGAAGAAAATGGCAACCCACTCCAGTGTTCTTGCCTGGAGAATCTCAGGGATGGGGGAGCCTGGTGGGCTGCCATCTATGGGGTTGCACAGAGTCGGACAAGACTGAAGCGACTTAGCAGCAGCAGCAGCAGCAACACTGCTTGGAGATTAAAGTGTGTGTGTTCAGTCATGTCTGACTCTTTGCAACCCCATGGAATGCTCCTCTGTTCATGGAATTCTTTAGGCAAGAATACTGGAATGGGCTGCCATTCTTGTCTCCAAGGTATCTTCCCAACCCAGGGATCCAACCAATGTCTCCTGCATGGCAGGCAGATTCTTTACCTATTCCCTAGTTTATTCACTGAACTATTTGGCTATTCTTTCACCAATATCATGCTGTCTCAACTACCATTGCTTTATAGTAAGTCTTGAGGTCGAGTAATGTCAGTTTTCCAATTTTATTGTTCTCCTTTAATAGTGTATTCGCTCTTCTGTTTTGTTTTTTCTTTTTGCCTCTGCTTACCAGTTTTAGAATAATTTTAGTGATATCCACACAATAACTTGCTGTGATTTTTACCATCTGCTTTTGTAATAAAATTTTACTGGAACTGACCCGTGACCATTTATTTACATATAGTCTGTTACTGGGTTTATTCTACAAAGTAGGCGAGACAGTGTCCAAGACAGCTACCAATCCCTTCCTACTTGATTAAGCTCCATTCAAGTGTCCTGAGTACAAATTATAACACTTTTCCAAAATGAAAGAAGTTTTACTTTATATCAATTGATATATTGATATATTTATTAATTAATTTGATGTAAAGTAAATTGATACAATTTATCAATTTACTTTATATCAATTATGCCACCTTGCACAAATAGTATTTATGGTTATTTTAAGCAAGATGCAACCAATGTTTGACTTCTTTCCCAAGTTATTCATCTTTTATAGTTAATAAAATTAATTGGCAGTGGAATTACACAGCATAGATAATGCATTTTAGCGATGTGTCTTCCACCTTCCCCTGTGACAATTTCAATAGAATACTTTTTGCATGGAACTTCCCAATTTGTGTGTGTTCTACCTATTTATTTTTGCCAGAAGTTTGAGTTTCTTAATCTTATTGTATAGATGAAGACATTAAAGATGTTAAGTGACTTGTGTGATGGTCCATCCATTTTCCCTAGAACATTCAAGTTGATGAGGTGGCTCTTAAGTTTTTGAACAACTTCTAGATAGCCAACCACCTCTCGGTGAATGCCCCAACTTGCAGATATTTCTGTTTTATGTTCTCAACACAGGCAGTTTTTGCAGTTTGGATTGTGGTTGTTGTCCCTCATCTCTGATTATCTTTCCTGTCATGCTTGTTCAAAGAAAGGAAGAAGCCATATGAATGCTGTGTATAAATGTTGCTGGGCCCTCCTCAGCAATACAAACTCACCGGGAACATAAGCCACTTCCAAATGTTACTAGGCAGGTTCTGAACTGATTAATTAGATAGAACATGCTTGGCTCTACTATTTCCAATTATGCACAGGGTCCTTCAGCCTTGAGTCTGGACACATCTAAGAAGGTGATTAGTTGGATACCACAGGAAGTACACACACTGTTGCCCACAACTGCTTCCTAGTCCCCACACAGAGCAGTAGCAAGAGAGGGGGTAAATGCTTTTAGATCAGAGCAGGGTGTGTGGAAGCTTCTGTCACAAGTTGGGACAGTACCCACAGGTGAGTAGAAAAACCCGGGAAGAACAAGGAGATTCCAAATCCAGCAGTTCACCAAAAATATGAGTTGATTCTCTCCAATTTCACTAATGACTGGCCAGAGTAGAAGTTGTCCCACCACTTATCTCCCTGGCTTTCTAAATTCACACAGATGAATGTTTAAAAAGGAATCTAAAAACCAATCATTAATTAAAAATCGTCAACTGTTTGAAGAAAAACTTGAAAAAAATAAACTATAAAGAAGAAATATCAAACTGAATAAATGAAAGAAAGAGCTCCTATACTCAAAAGATTACACAAGCCAAAAGTCAGAAACATTCTACCAAATAACTGGCTTACGATTCTGAAAAGTGTGAAGGCATGCAAGAGAAGGAGAGACTCAAGAATTACACCAGACTGAAGGAAGCTAACAGTCATGATAACTAACTGTAGCATGAGATTCTAGATTGGGTCCTTTTACTGCATAAGGCATTTGGGGGATAATTGGAAAAAAAATAATTTGAATGGCATCTGAGTATTTGATGGTAGTAATGCATCAAAGTTCATTCCTCAATTTTGCCTGTTGTATTGTAGCTACAGGAGAATTTCCATGTTTTCAGAAATTAGACACTGAAGTATTTCGGCTGATGAAACATCAGGTCAACAACTTATTCTCATATGGTTCAGAAGCTACAAGTTCATTGCACTATGCTTGTAACTTTTCTGAAACTTTGAAAATATTTCAAAATAAAAATACATAACAAAAACCTTACTTAAACTCAAAGATAAAGCATTAGTAGAGTAAGACCAAAACTTCAGAATAAATACACTTAATATCCTCAGGCAGTAATATATATATATATATATATATATATATATATATAATCCATAAAAATAAACTAGAGATCATGAAAATGAAAACACAATAAATAGAAGAATAGAATAGGCACTGCTGAATAGCAAATTAGAGAGATGGTTAATTGTCAAAGCAATCCTGCCACAATACAATAGGACCAAGGGAGGGCAGAAATCGCAACCAGCTAGTAAAGGAACAAAGAGGAAATTCTCAAAGAAGTAATAGGTAGAAAATATATGAGAAAATAAAATAATAGATAATAAGACATATAACAGATAGGGAAATTCCAAGAATGACCAACACAGGAGTTTGAGCTTTGACTTTTAGAAAACAGACACTGAGACTCAGCTTAAATGCTGTTAAGATGCTGATTTTGATAGAATGTGTGAACTCACAGCAATAAGGGGGAGAAAAATGAAACATCAGGCAGGGAAAGATGTGAAGAAATGTAATCCTACGTGTTTATCACGCAGGCCACTGCTTCCTAATGAGCCACAAAGACTCAGCAGATCATTCACTGAACAGGCTTGTCTAGAGATTTAGAATCTGAAATCATTCCTCAGGTCACTTGGCAGTGTGGAAGAGGGTAGCATTGGTATTTATCTTACAGGCTCTCTTCAACCCCCCATTTCTCATTGATCAAAGCCCACCCTGAAGAGGCTTCTTCCACACGTAAATGACACGTTATCCAGCCTCTCATCCGCCCCTCAGGAGACTAGCTTCTACACACTGTAGTCTGACTATTTCACTTGAATCAGAAAGTATAGGTGAGAAGGACCTGGAGAGAGACAAGGAGTGGAGCTTTTCTGGGTTATTTTCCTGGACCTGATTGTTGAAATTGTCTTATAGTCCCTTCTCAACAGCCATTACGTCACCAGGCGAAAGGAGGCGGGTCAAGACCATAGACCCCGCCTGCCCACGGATCCCGCCCACCCACGTGACCTCTTCCTTAACCAATCTCAAGCCCAGGCACTGACCTGGCCCAACGGACGCCATTATCCATCCATCCTAGAGCCCGCACCCAGCCACCTGTCGTCTGGCCCAGAGCCCGCCTCTGGTCGCCCACATCATCCACCATGGGAAGGCTCCGAGGAGGCCGCTGGCGCTCACGCCCCCGCCGATGCCGGCCCCGCAAACCTGCCGACCGAGCCCCCATTCCCTGGGCCCTGGAGTCGCCCGCCATGATGCCCACACCACCCTCACAGGTTCGTCAGAACTACCGCCTTGAGTGTGAGGCCGCGCTCAACAGCCACACTGCCCTGGAGTTCCATGCCTCCTTCCAGTGCCTGGCCGTGGCCTTCTACCTCAACCGTGATGATGTGGGCTTGAAGCACTTCTACCGCTTCTTCCTGCTCCGCTCTCACGAGCACAGCAAGACAGCCGAGAGCCTGATGTTCCTGCAGAACCGGCGTGGGGGCCGCGTCTCCTTCCTCGACATCAGAATGCCCGAGACCCAGCAGTGGGAGAGCGCACTCCAGGCCATGCAAGATACCCTGCACCTGGAGAAGAGCGTCAACCAGAGCCTGCTCGACCTGCACAAGCTGGCCACCGACAGCAGCGACGCCCACCTGTGCCACTTCCTGGGGACCGGCTACCTGGACCAGCAGGTCAAGTTCATCAAGGAGCTGGGAGACCATGTCAGCAACCTGAGCAACGTGGGGTCCCCGGAAGGCAGCCTGGCAGAGTATGTCTTTGACAAGCTCACCTTGGGCGACGGCGACAAGGAGGACTGATCCTAGACTGGACTTTCCCCTGAGTCCCGGGTGACTGCCCAAGGTCACCCTGCCTGCCATGAAGTCTGCAGTATTGCCCTTGCAGAAAAACTTCACTGAAGTGTTTTTCTTACAGTGTTGGCAGTTCTTCACATAAAGTTACTGGTTCTTCAAATAAAGTTAATAGTTGATGCATAAATAAACATCTCTAATTTTTATATGCAAATCTCTCACTTTTGAACTTTAAAACAGGTATACAAGAGTCTCTCCAGCTACCCAGGCCCTGTCCACAGGCAGCTTAGGATCTTCACCGATGGAGAGGGAAGGTGTTCCATGGGGCCATGGAAAACACAAAATCATTCCTCCCCTAGTAAAACAATGTTGGGTTGGGGTTGGTCTGGGGCCCTGGTGAGTGCGGATGCCTGGGCAGAGTTAAAGTATAAAAACATGGCCTGAAAATCATGATTGGGGTTGAACTGGGGAAAGAGTGAAGGGGATGGGGTTGGGCAAGGGTTGAAGTGAAGGGAGTTTTCACTTTATGTGAAATGTTACTGCTTAATTCTGGGTAGCAAGATGGGGGGGTCCAGAAGTCAGCTTGGCCAAATCCCTCTTTGACAAGTTCAAAGTGAAGAGCAGCCCTGGTGAATGGAGGCTAGAATTATCTGGCTTCAGAAGGGATAAACTGCCTATTTTCTGCTCTGTTGCCATCTCATTTCCATGAGCTATGTAATCACTATTACATACGTGATTTCATTTAGGCAATATTCCTGTAGGATGAATGGCATTATCCCTGTTTTATTGTTTTTAATTGATAGGTTTATATGTGGTGTTTGTATGTTTTTTCAGGTGTTCAGACCCTGAGTCCATGTTCTCTGTTGTTTCCAGCCCCAAATGACTTATTTCATACTTGATGCTCACTAAACACATAGGTCTCTTAATCCTCACCTGGCACACTTTAAAGTCAAAATTAGGCTTCCTGAAAGAATTATCTGTACCTTTTTTCCTTCCCTGGAAGAGTGAATTTCTTTGTGTTAAGTTTTAGAAGTAGTAAAACATCCATAAGATTCAGAAATTGAAATGTATAAAAACATTTATTATGAAGTATTCATTCTGTCACTGTTCCCAGGCTCCCAATCATCTCTATCTAATGGGTGTTGCTATGGAGAGATACGTCCGTGAGGTTTCTTTCTTTGATAGTGATGCTGAAATCACCCAATTCAATGACTTTAATATATTTACAGAGCTGTACAACCCATCATCACAACGAATTTTAGAACATTTTCATCACATCCCAGATACTGCATGCCCATTTACAGTCTCTCTGTAATACTATCCACAGATAGACCCTGGTAAATACTGGTCTAGTTTAGGTCTCTAGACATCTGCCTTTTCAAGATATTTACTATAAATGGAAACATACAATATGCGTTCTTTTCTGTTGGATTTCTTTCATTAGGCATAGTGTTTTTGCAGTTTACCTGTGTTAGATATTGCTACTTCATTCTTTTTTTATTGCTGAATAATATTCTACTCCATAGATATGGTACTTCTGTTCATTCACCAGTTGGAAGACATTTGAGTTGTTTTACTTTAGGCTTTAGGGAATATTGCTACTGTGAACTTTCATATACATATTTAAAAAGAATGTTTTAACTTCTCTTGGCAAGATACTTTACAACTGAGATTGCAATGGCATATGGTAAACCTATATTTAACTTCATGAGAAACTGCCAATCTAAATAAAAATAAACGTAAACAAGTGGGGCCTAGTTAAAATTAAAAGCTTTTGCACAGCAGAGGAAACTATAAACAAGGTGAAAAGACAACCCTCAGAATGGGAGAAAATAATAGCCAATGAAACAACTGACAAAGGATTAATTTCCAAAATATACAAGCAGCTCATACAACTCAATACCAGAAAAACAAACAATGCAACCAAAAAATGGAAAAGATCTAAACAGACATTTCTCCAAAGAACACATAAAGATGGGTAACAAACACATGAAAAGATGGTCAACACTGCTCATTATTAGAGAAATGCAAATCAAAACTACAATGATGTATCACCTCACACAGGTCAGAATGGCCATCATCAAAATGTCTGCAAGCAATAAATGCTGGAGAAGGTGTGGAGAAAAAGGAACCCTCTTGCACTACTGGTGGGAATGCAAATTGATAACAGCCACTATGGAAAATGGTATCAAGATTTCGTTAAAGACTAGGTATAAAACCACCATAAGACCCAGCAATCCCAGGCTTAGGCATATACCCTGAGGAAAGACAGTGAAGTAAAGTCGCTCAGTCATGTCCCACTCTTTGTGACCTCATGGATGGAGGAGCTTGGCAGGCTACAGTTGATGGGATTTTCCAGGCAAGAATATTGGAGCGGTTGCCATTTCCTTCTGCAGGGGATCTTCCCGACCCAGGGATCAAACCTGGTTCTCCCATATGGCAGGCATACTCTTAACCATCTGAGCCACTAGGGAATTCCAACAACCTTGAGGAAACCAAAATTGAAAAAGACACATATATCCCATTGTTCACTGCAGCACTATTTACAATAGCTAGAACATGGAAGCAACCTAGATGTCCATTGACAGATGATTGTATAAAGAAGTTGTGATACATATACACCATGTAATATTACTCAGCCATAAAAAGGAACACATTTGAGTCAGTTCTAATGAGGTGGATGAACCTAGAGCCTATTATACAGAGTGAAGTCAGAAAGAGAAAGATAAATATGCGAACACATATATATGGAATCTAGAAAGATGGTACCGAACAATTTATGCAGGGCAACAATGGAGAAACTGACACAAAGAATAGACTGATGGACACAGTGAGAGGGGAGGAGAGGGTGAGATGTATGGAGAGAGTAACAGTGAAACTTACATTACCCTATGTAAAACAGATAACCAATGGGAATTTGCTGTATATCTCAGGGAATGCAAACAGGGGCTCTGTATCAATCAAGAGGGGTGGGATGGGGAGGGAGATGGGAGATGGGTTCAAGAAGGAGGGGACACAGGTATCCATATGGCTGATTCATGCTGAGGTTTGACAGAAAACAACAAAATTCTGTAAAGCAATTTTCCTTCAATTAAAAAATAAATTAAAAAAAAGAAACTGCAATTCTGTTTTCCAAAGTGTCCACATAATTTATCATTTCCATTAGCAATGTGTGAAGGTCCAACTTCTGTAATGTTTTGGCAATACACAAATCTGCCTATTTACTTTAACTCATAGCCATTCTATTAGGTCTTAAGTAGTACCTTATTGTGATTTTTAAAAAATTTCTCTAATTACTAATGGAGCTGAGTATATCTTTATTTGTTTGTTTATAGACAGTAACAAGAACCCATATGAAGAAATAAAGAATATTGTTAAAAGTAACTACATAAATAAATATAAAAGCCACTATTATTGTATATTTCACTAAGAACTCTTCTTTTGTCCTCTAGGATGTTTAAAAAGTCATAAATATTTGTCATAAATGTATAGTAATGGGAACACTATATATTTAAGATTTAATTTCTGACAACAACATAAAAGGGGGAATATGGAGCTGTGTAGTGGCATATTTTGTACACTTGAAACTAATTTACTACTAATTCAAAATACATTGCTCTACACTGAAGATATTAAATGCAATCTGCAAGGTAGTCATTTAAAAAGTAAATAAAATAAACACAGAAAATTAATGAGAGGGAATCAGAATGGTTCACTACAAAAAATCAAACTTGAAAGATGTTACCAATAGAGGGAATGAGGAACAAAAATCAGATACACAGAAAATAAAGAGCAGAAGTAAGTCTTCCCTTGTTACTAATTACTTAATTGAAAGGAATGCATGTAAAGCCTTGCTTAGAGGAAAATTTATTACTATAAGAGCCTAAACTTATAAAGAAACATTTCAAATACTACTTTACATCTTAAACTAGATGAACTAGCACAAAGAAGGAAATCAAAAAGTTTAGGATGGAGATATATGAAGTAGAGAATGGGAAAACAAAGTAGCAAATCAATGAAACTGATAGTTCTTTCCTTAAAAATAACAACAACAGTAAAAATCTTTAGGTTATACTAAAGAAGTAAAACAAGGAACTAAAATCTGGAATGAATATGGGGACATTACTACTGATTTTACAAAAAATAAAGTATCTATAAAAATGTGAAGAAAATTGTGTCAAGAGATGTGATAACCTAGCTGAAACAAATTACCAGAAACAAAAACTGCCAAAACTTAAGAAATAATCTGAAAAGACCAATAACAAGTAAAGAGATTGAATCAGTAATAAATACCTTCTCAACAAAGAAAAGTCCAGGATGAATCCTACCTAACCTTTAAAGAAGAAAGTGAAGCGCTGGAAAAAGGTATTTCACACAAATGGAGACCAAAAAAAAAGCAAGAGTAGCAATAGTCATAACAGATAAAATAGACTTTAAAATAAAGGCTGTGAAAAGAGATAAAGAAGGACACTACATAATGACCAAAGGATCAATCCAAGAAGATGTAACAAGTATAAATAAATATGCACCCAACATAGGAGCACTGCAACATGTAAGACAAATGCTAACAAGTATGAAAGGGGAAATTAACAATAACACAATAATAGTGGGAGACTTTAATACCCGACTTACACCTATGGATAGATCAGCTAAACAGAAAATTAACAAGGAAACACAAACTTTAAATGACACAATGGACCAGTTAGACATAATTGATATCTATAGGGCATTTCATTACAAAACAGTGAATTTCACCTTTTTCTCAAGTGCACACGGAACCTTCTCCAGGACAGATCAGATCCTGGGCCATAAATCCAGCCTTGCTAAATTCAAAAAATTGAAATCATTCCAATCATCTTTTATGACCACAATGCAACAAGATTGGCTGTCAATTACAGGGAAAAAAACTATTAAAAATTCCAACATCTGGAGGCTAAACAACGTGCTTCTGAATAACCAACAAATCATAGAAGAAATCAAAAAAGAAATAAAAATCTGCATAGAAACGAATGAAAATGAAAATACAGCAACCCAAAATCTATGGGAAACTGTAAAAGCAGTGCTAAGGGGAAGGTTCATAGCAATACAGGCTTACCTCAAGAAACAAGAAAAAAGTCAAACAAATAACCTAACTGTACACCTAAAGCAACTAGAAAAGGAAGAAATGAAGAACCCCAGGGTTAGTAGAAGGAAAGAAATCATAAAAATTAGGGCAGAGATCAATGCAACAGAAACAAAAGACACAGATGTATAGAACAGTCTTTTGGACTCTGTGGGAGAAAGCAAGGGTGGGACGATCTGAAGAGAATAGCATTGAAACATGTATATTATCATATGTGAAACAGATTGCCAGTCCAGGTTGCATGCATGAGACAGGGTGCTCCGGGCTGGTGCACTGGGATGACCCAGAGGGATGGGATGGGCAGGGACATGGGAGGGGGGTTTAGGATGGGGAAGACATGTACACCCATGGCTGATTCATGTCAACGTATGGCTAAAACCACTATAATATTGTAAAGTAATTAGCCTCCAATTAAAACAAATAAATTAAAATTTAAAAAAATAAAAAAAAATAAAGAAGAATACTACTTCTTCCTAAATTCTTCCAAAAAATAACAGGAACACTTCTTGACTTCTTCTATAAGACAAGTATTAACTGATACCAAAATCAGATACTGACATCAAAAGAAAAGTATAGAACAATATCCCCTATGAGTACAGATATAAAACACTCTCAACAGAGTATTGGCAAACTGAATGCAGTGGCATATTAAAAGTATCATATACCGTGGCCAAGTAGAATTTTCCCTAGGAATGCCAGGTTGGTTCCATACACAAAAATCAACTAATCTTATTAACAGAATGATTATAAGAAAAAGCACACAATCATTTCAACAGACACACAAAAAAAAATTGGCAAAATCGAATACCATTTCATCATTAAAACATTCCACAAGCTATAAAGAAAAGGGAACTTCCTCAATATGATAAAGGGCAGTTTTGAAAAACTCAAAGCTAACACCATACTCAAAGGTGAAACAACAAAAGCTTCCCCTTAAGGTCAGGAAAAAGGAAAGAATGTCAGCTTTTGCTATTTCCATTCAACCAGACATTCTAGCCTTAGCATGTAGGCAAGGAGGAAAAGACATTCTAATTAAAATGGAAGGAGTAAAATTATTCACAGATGATAAAACCTTATATAAAGAGAATCCCAAAGGAAAGAAAAAATTAGGAGCAATAAGTTCGGGAAAATTGCAGAGCACAGCTTCAACACACAAAAATAAATTGTATTGTATACCTGATCAATGAATAATCTGAAAATGAAATTAAGAAAACAACTCCACTAAGAGCATCAGAAAGAAGAAAATACTTAAGAATAAGTTTAACCAAGAAGATCCAAGACTTTTACTGTGAAAACCACAAACATTGCTAAAATAATTTAAACTCGATCAATACGAGTGAGAAGACATCTTTTGTTCATTTATGGGAAAATTTAATATTGTAAATATGGTAAAGTCCCCCAAAGAGTTCACAGATTCAATGTAATTTCACAGATTCAATGTAATTTCTCTCAAAATCCCCCCAAAAATGTATTGTAATGAATTTTGGAATATTTTCTCTGTCCCCCAAATAAACCTTATTCCACTTAGCTAGCATTTCCCAAGGCTATTGGGAAAAGGCTACTGCCTTATTTTTGCAGGAATGAACATGCTGATCTTAAATACATACAAGTGAAAATAAAAAAGGTGATCAAATAGACAATTAAAATTTAAAACTAAAAGACAAACTGCAAATGGGAAAAACATTACAATATGTATCTGTGACAAAGGACTTACATAAGTATGTTTAATTTTATTTGTCAACTTGACTGGACCAAGGGATGCCCAGATATTTGGGCAAATATTATTATGAGTGTGTCCCTGAGGGTGTTTCTGGATAAGATTAACCTTTGAATCAGTAGAATAAATAAAGAAAGCAGAGGGACTTCCCTAATGGTAGTGAGCCTCATCCAATCAATTGAAGGTCTGACTAGAACAAAACGGCTGACCCTTCTTTAAATGAGGGGGGGTTTTTCTTTCTTTTGGATTTGAACTGAAACATTACCTTCTACTGGTTATTGAGGTTGCTGACCCTTACACTGGAACTGAGGCCTTTGGACTTGAACTGGAACTATACCATCAGCACTCTTAGGTCTCCAGCTTGACATTGAAGATCATGGGACTTGTCTTTCTCAATATAATTTCATGCCTTTTTCTCAGCACACTGTAGAGCTTTCTTTTGAAAAAAATGGATTTACTGTGGTATGATTCATATACCATATAATTTACCCTCTGAATTTATATCCAAGAACTTTTAGTATATCCATAGTTATAAATTTTAGAATATTTTCATTGTCCCCCAAATAAACTCCACTCTGCTTAGCTAGCATTTCCCAACATCCCTACCTGCCCAATCCTAGGCAATTACTAATTTGCTTTCTGTGTATTATAGATTTGTCTGTTCTGTACATTTCATATGAATGGAACTGTACAATGTGTTCCTTTTTGGCTTCTTTCACTCAGCATGTTTTCAAGGTCCATTCATGTTGCAGAACACATTATTACTTTATTCTTTTTATTAATGAATAATATTCTGTTAGATGGTAATATCACACTTTCTATATCCATTCATCATTTGATGGGCATTTGGATTGCTTCCACTTTAAATAATCTCCCAGGGCTGTGGTAACAAATTGCCTTGAACTGATGACCACCCCCCCACCACTCCCACCATAAACAGAAACCACATACTTATTCTCTTAGAGGTCCAGAGGCCAGAAGCACCAAAATATGTTCATTCGGCCTAAATCAAGGTGTCAGATATGATATATATCCTCCGGAGGATCCAGGGGAGAATCTTCCTTTCTCCTTCCACTTTCTGTTTGCTGCTAGCTTTCCTTGGTTTCTGCATACAGCCCTCCAGTCTTTAAGGCCATCATCTTCAAATCTTTGTTCTATCTGCCCATTACATTTTCCTCTCTGAGTGTGAAACCTCTATCTCCCTCATAAGTGGTTGTGTCTGACTGCATTTAGAGCCCACCTAGATAATCCAGCATAATATTCCCATCTCAAGATCTTAAAAGTAACCACATATAAAGACAGTCTGAGTTTCACCATATAAGGTTACATTCATGGGTTTAAGAAATTCACATGTAAATATTTTTGGTAGCGTATTTTTCAGCTTACCATAGTTTTTCTTCCCTCTGGCCCCAAAGATTCACATCTACCCCACATGCAAAATACGTTCATCCATCCCAACATCCTATTGAATCTTAATCCTTTACAGTGTAAACCAAGTCCAAAATTTCATATAAATATAATTAATGAGTTTAGAAGTCCAAAATCTAATTATCAGCATTATCTAAATCAGAGAGTGAGACTCTGCATATGACCCATCTTAGGACAACATACTTGTCCATCTCTATACCTGTAAAACTAGAAAACAAGTTGTTGTCGTCTAGCTGTGCTTGACTCTTTCGTGACCCCATGGACTGTGTAGCCTACCAGGCTCCTCTGTCCATGGGATTTCCCTGCAAGAATGCTGGAGTGGGTTGCCATTTCCTTCTCCAGGGGATCTTCCCAGACCAAGGATCAAACCTGTGCCTCCTATATTGGCAGGTGGATTCTTTACCATTAAGCCACCAGGGAAGCCCAGAAAACAAGTTATGTCTTTTCAAAAACAATGCTGGAACAAATCAAGTCTAAGAGCTTTAGCCATTCCTATTTCAAAATGGGAAAACACACACACACACACACACACACACACACACACACAAGAACAAAGAGGTCATTGATTCCAAGCAATTTCAAAGCCCAGTATGGATATTTCATTAGGCTGCCAGGCCTAGGAGGAATTTTTTGTGGGTCAAGATTTCCCCTTCCGTGCTGAAGGCTCCATGCTCTAAGCCCAAGATTCTTCTCTTAAAGCTATTCTTCATTTTTCTTAAAGGGTAGCATATGTTTGTATCTGAGTAGTTGTATTAGCCTGTTTCCTGTATAGGATTTGAAAACCTTGTGACATTCCTTTGTTTCATCTTCTCTCTGTTGCACAGGGACAGCCTTGGCTTTCCCTCCATGTGCTTTCGTAACAGTGAATCTCCTAATTTTAGCACCTTTTCCAGTCTGGAGAGGTAAGAATACCTCCAATTTTGTACTTTACCACTAGGCCTGTTGATCCATTTTGAGTTATTTGTTTGTCACCATAGTACTTATTTCTCAAGTCATAACAAATATTAAAAAATGCAAGGTCATTCTCTATAAAATTCACAAATGAAACTATACATATACAATTCAAAACTATAAACTCAATAAATTACAAATGTCAAGCAATTATCATGAAATGATTTAACACAATTACATATGTCTTCCTTTCTTCTTGCAAACAAATTTATTACAGCAATCTCAATATTTATCTAGAACTGTGTCTCATTCTACAGAAATGGCCACTGAATTAGACTCTATTTTTCGTGACTTGGTAGGCCTTAAATCTTGTGGAATAATTTTTCAATTTGAGAACAAATTCTCCAGCGGCAACTGGTATTGACACAGCTATATATCAACTGAGAGTCAGATAAGGATTTGGAATTGTGTGCAGTATAATAAGCTGCATGATGATGTCCCATCTGTGCTTCCTTACTACATTCACCAGTTTCAATTGTAAATTTTTATTTGGTTGTAGTAATTCATTTCTACAGTTTTCAAAGTATGCATGTTATCGGAAACAGAGGTTAGCAAACAATGGCTTACAACCTGAATCTGACCCACCATCTATTTATGTACAGCCCACAAGCTGAAAATGAATTTTGTATTCTTAAATGACTGGAAAATGTTAAAAGAACAGTACTGGATGACATGTA
Source organism: Ovis canadensis (assembly GCF_042477335.2). Classification (NCBI taxonomy): domain Eukaryota; kingdom Metazoa; phylum Chordata; class Mammalia; order Artiodactyla; family Bovidae; genus Ovis; species Ovis canadensis. The sequence goes on along the minus strand of NC_091727.1, from coordinate 37,734,958 downwards.
AAAATTTGTCTAAAATGCAAATTTCAACAGCCCTAAATACAATTGTATTGGAACACAGCCATGCTCATTTGATGACAGCCTGTCATTGGGGTGCTGTTACACCTGGCTATTTTTACACTACAATGGCAGAGTTTTCCTAAGTTCACTTGCCTTATCAGTCTTACAGTTGAAACTGACCCACTAAAAAATCGACATGCCAGGTGGGAAAAATTATCAACTTTTAAGGGTCAGACATCTGATTTCATAAGAGCTCACTAACAACTGAAAACTTCATTTAAACTCACACGCTATGGTCAATTTATTTACCATAAAGGAGGCAAGAATATACAATGTAGAAAAGACAGTATCTTCAATATGGGGTTCCAAGGAAAACTGAACAGCTACATATAAAAGAATTACATTAAAACATTCTCTAACATCATACACAAAAATAAACTTGAAATGGATCAAAGACCTAAATGTAAGACTGGACACTATGTAACTCTTCCAGGAAAACATAGGCAGAACACTCTATGACATAACTCACAGTAATATCTTTTTTGATCCACTTTCTAGAATAATAAAAACCAAAATAAACAAAGAGGACCTAATTAAACTTATAAGCTTCTACAGGGCAAAGGAAATCATCAAAAAAAATTTTTAAAGGCAGCACACAGAATAGGGGAAAATATTTTCAAATGAAGTGAGCAACAAGAGACTAATCTTCAAAATATACAATCAGCTCATGCAGCTATATGTCAAAAAAGCAAACAAACAATGAGCAGAAGATCTAAATTGACATTTCTTCAAAGAAGATATATAGATGGCCAAAAATCACAAAGCACATGAAAAGGTGCTCAGGTGCTCAACATCACTAAATATCAGATAAACGCAAATCAAAACTACAAGGAGGTAGTTTTGATCATTTTGACCTCATACTGATCAGAATGGCCATCAACAAAAAGTATACACACAATAAATGCTAGAGAGGATATAGAGAGAAGAGAAACCCCCTACACTGTTGGTGGGAATGTAAATGGTATAGCCACTATGGAGAACAGTATGGAAGTTCCTTCAAAACTTAAGGTAGGAACTACCATATGATCCAGCAGTCCCACTCCTGAGCATGCATTGGAGAAAGCCATAATCAGAAAGGACACATGCACCTCATTGTTCATTGCAGCTGGACATGGAAGCAACCATATATCCATCAACAGAAGAATGGATAGAGAAGATGTGGTACATTTATACATTGAAATACTGTTGTTGTTTAGTCACTAACTAATGTAAGACTCTTTGTGACCCCATGGACTGTAGCCTGCCAAGCCCCTCTGTCCATGGGATTTCCCAGGCATGAATCCTGGAGTAGGATGCCATTTCCTTGTTCAGGGGATCTTCTTCACCCAGGGATTAAACCCATGTCTCCTGCATTGGCAGGCTGATTCTTTAAGGCTGAGCCAACAGAGAAGCCCACAATGAAATATTACTCAGTCAGAAAAAAAGAACAAAATAATGCCATTTTCAGCAACAAAGATGAACCTAGATAAATGTCATATGTTATCATTCATATGTAGAATCTTATTTTTTTCTTAAAAAATGTACAAATTAACTTATTCTCAAAACAGAAAGAGACTTACATATATAAAAACAAACTTATGGCTACCAAAAGGGAAATGTAGGGGAGAGGGATAAGTCAGGAGATTGGGATGAACATACACACGCTATATACTGCATAAGATAGATAACCAACAAGGCTCTACTGTATAGTACAGGGAACTCTACTCAAAACTCTGTGATAACCTTTATGAGAACATAATCTAAAAAAGAGTGGATATGTGTATGCATATAAATAAATAATTTTGCTCATCACCTGGAACTAACAAAACATTGTAAGTCAACTATATTTCAATAAAATTAATTTTAAAAATTAAAAACTGCATTTAAAAACTCTAAAATTGTATCTCCAGTTGGAGACTGCTTCTCTTTTATGTTGCCTCCCTTTTTCCAGAGATCCTAATAGGCAAAAATCATCACTTATCAAGATGTATTGTTGTTTAGTCATTAAGTTATGTCCAACTCTTTGTGACCCCATGGACTGAACCCACCAGGCTCCTCTAGCCACAGGATTTCCCAGGTAAGAATACTGGAGCAGGTGGCCATTTCCTCCTCCAGGGGATATTCCCAACCCAGGGATCAAACCTGCTCATTTCCTGTATCTCCTGCATTGGCAGGAAGGTTTTTTTTTTTTTTTTTTTTTTAACCACTAAGCCCCTAGGGAAGCCTATGAGCATTTACAGTTTTCAATATTCAAAGAGTTTTAACTTCCAATCAGCCCAGCAATGGCAAAGAGCAAGGAAAGCATGTTCCACAAACACTTCCCCTATCCCCAGGTTTTCCTTGTAATATTTATATAATTAGAAGGATATAATATTTTATATCCATGTCATCATACACCCAGAAGCAATTAGCCACAAAGTACAAACTCATTTTTTATGATTCTTTTTCTTCAGCAGAAATTATTCACTCAAACCCCTAACAAGAAATTCAAAAGGTATGGGTTTAACATTACAGATCCTAGAATTTCCCTGGTGGTTCACTGGTTAAGGCTCCAAGTTCCAAATGTAGGCGGCCATGGTTTGACTCTTCCTTAGGGAACTAGATCCCACATGCTGCAACCAATAAGACTTTGCATGTCACTAGAGATCCTCCATGGCACAACAAAAATCTAAGATCCCACGTGCTGCAACTAAGACTTCATACAGATAGATGCATAGATAGTTGGATGGATGGACAGATGAATAAATAGATCAATCAATCAACATTAACATTACAGATCTTAGAGATATAGTCTGGAATACGACATAGAAGGGCAGTGCAATTGCCATTAAGAGCTAAGTCAAAGAAATGGCTGGAGTGTCCCCTCCAGCCTTTCTCCCCTCTGTGATTTTTCTAAAGTTTTGCTTCATTCCTAAGAATTGAATGTAACCATTTTCCTGGCATTTGGAAAAGAGAATAATGTAAACATTTAACATTCCAGGCCCACTAAGCTTACCTTTGGAAATATGGGGGCCCTTTCTCCTGCATCCTGGAGGCAATTCAAAAACCAAAAGCTTTTTGGAAATTTTTTCCTCAGTTAGCCTGCTTGGCTAAAAGCAGTCAGGGGAAGGAGCAAGCCAACTCTCCCGGTGTTGGATCTATTAGTATCAAATTCCATAGTTACCTTTCACCCCTCACTACAGACAGCAGCCCAGATGCTATTTCATACCGTGGAGACTCCATAGCCACCTAGGTAACAAAGGGCGACAGTGAGTGTCCTTAGCCTACATGAATTCTCCATGCCATGTATTCCCCAAAGGAGAAGGTCACTGAATAACTGACATACTCTGCCCTCCAATACAAATGAGACTGTACATGAAATAGGCATCCCAGCTCTAGAGCTGATCCATGCTAATTAACCAGGCAAATCAAATGAGCCCTTTATTCCTAAGTTTACATGAAGAAAGGTATGCAAGTAAAAGAGAAGATCATGATGAATAAAACAAACTATTTCTGGAGGAAAACTCACAGATATATAAAACTGAAGAGAATACCATTAAACCTTCAAATAAGGAAACATACTATAGAAGGAAACAATCAGAGCAGGTCTCCCCAACACCCTGTTGGGAATGGCTCCACACAGCAGCAAGTGAGTGGTGGGCACATAAAGCCCCACCTGTATTGACACTCGCTCCCGACTGTTCATATTATCACGTGGGTGCTACCTCCTGTCACATCAGCAGTGGCATTAGATTCTTATAGGAGAACAGACCCTACTGTGAACTGTGCACCTGAAGGATAGAGGTTGCACTCTCCTTAGGAGAATAACCCTGAAACATACTACCCGTCTAATGGAAAAATTGTCCTCCAGGAAACCAGTCCCTAGTGTCAAAAATGTTGGAGGATGCTGAATTAGAGAATAAGAAAAAGTTCTTTCAAAGTATTAGTAATGCAAAAATTTAGGCATCAGGTGCTCAGGTCAAAGCATTCCTGCCTCACCCAGGCTTTGATGGAACTTGGACTCAGCGCTCTTGCCCTGCCCACCCGCCCCGCCTACCTGGTGACCTCTTCCTTAAGGGACCCAAAGCCCAGGCGCTCATCCTGCACTAACTGTCACCATTTCCTGTCCATCCCAGAGCCCGTACCCAGCCACCTGCCCGGGGGCCCAGATCCCGCCTCTGGCTGCCATCATGGGTCACCGTGAGAAGGCTCTGAGAAGGCAGCCAGCACCTCTGCACCTGCTGCTGCCCCTGCCTCACCTCCCTCATCTGAGACGCCTTCCGGATGGTCTTGCTGCCGCCTGCCATGTTGCCCGCAGCGGCCTCGCAGGTGCGCTACCACTACCGCCCGAGTGCGAGGCCATGGTCAACAGCTGCACCACCCCAGAGCTCCACACCTCCTTCAAGTGCCAGGCCAGGGCCTGCTCCCTGCACCACCACCAGGACATGGCCCTGCAGCACTTCTCAAGCTTCTTCCTGCTCCGCTCCCAGGAGCACAGCGAGACGGCCGAGAGCCTGATGTTCCTGCAGAACCAGCGTGGGGGCCGCATCTCCTTCCTGGACATCAGGATGTCCGAGACCCAAGAGTGGGAGAGGGGCCTCCAAGCCACGCAGGACGCCCTGCACCTGGAGAAGAGCGTCAGCCAGAGCCTGCTCGACCTGCACCACCTGGCCACCGAGAGCAGCGATGCCCACCTGTGCCACTTCCTGGAGACGTGCCACTTGGACCAGCAGCTCGAGTTCATCAAGGAACTGGGGGACCACCTCACCAACGTGTACAAGATGGGGACGCCAGAAGGCTGCCTGGCAGAGTACATCTTTGACAAGCTCACCCTGGGCGCCTGTGACAAGGACTGAGCCTGTACTGGACTTTCCCATGAGTTCTGGGTGACTGCCCAAGGACACCCTGCCTGCCATGCAGACCACAGTGTTGCCCTTGCAGAAGAAGTTCACCTAAGTTTTTTCCTTGCAGTTTTACCAGTTCTTCACATAAAGTTATTTGGTTCCTCAATAAAGGTCTCTGTTTGATTCTTGTGTGCAACTCTCTCATCTTTTGAACTTTAAAACAGGTATCCAGGAGTCTTTCTCAGCTACCCAGGTCTGGTCCATATACAGCTCAGGATCTCTGCAGAGGGATGGAGAAGGGGTTCCTGAGATCCTGGAAAACACAGGACCCCCATGAACAAAGTAGGTGGAGAGGGTGGGGTGGGCCGTCTGAGGCCCTAGTCTATGTGGGTACATGGTAAAATGATATACATAAATATATAAACTAGGCAATGGCACCCCACTCCAGTACTCTTGCCTGGAAAATCCCATGGATGGAGGAGCCTAATAGGCTGCAGTCCATGGGGTCACTAAGAGTTGGACACGACTAAGCAACTTCACTTTGACTTTTCACTTTCATGCATTGGAGAAGGAAATGGCAACCCACTCCAGTGTTCTTGCCTGGAGTATCCCAGGGACGGGGGAGCCTGGTGGGCTGCCATTTATGGGGTCGCACAGAGTCGGACACGACTGAAGTGACTTAGCAGCAGCAGCAGCAGCAGTACAGCATTCAAAATACTGGTTGTATTTTAGGGAGAAGTGAAGAATGAGATTGGACAGGGAGTAAAATAAGGGAGTCTTCAACCTTACCTGAAAATTTATAGCTCAATAGATTATGCAAATGTTAAAGTTTGTTGCTTCTGAGTAGCACCCTGGGTCCTAAACAGCTATGGCAGGGTCCGTCATATCATTGGACAACAATGATACTGGTAACTAAGCCATAGGCTGACTTTCCTATACACACTGGAGTGACATCCTAGCTCACCATGCTAGTCATGCATATTGCCCTTCAAAAACATCCATCATATATGTTGTTGTTCAGTCTGTAAGTTATGTCCAACTTTGTAACTCCACAGACTGCAGCACGCCAGGCTTCCCTGTCCTTCACTATCTCCCAGAGTTTGCTCAACTTCATGTCCACTGAGTTGGTGATGCTAACAATCTCTTCCTCTGTCATCCCCTTCTCCTCCTCTCTTCAATCTTTCCAAGCATCAGAGTCATTTCTAATGAGTTGGCTCTCTGAATCAAGTGGCCAAAGTATTGGAGCTTCAGCTTCAGTCCTTCCATTGAATATTCAGTGTTGATTGCCTTTAGGATTGACTGGTTTGATCATCTTGCAGTCCAAGGGACTGTCAAGAGTCTTCTCCAGCACCACAGTTCGAAAGCATCAATTCTTTGGCACTCAGCAATTTTTATGGTCCAACTCTCTCTCTCTCTCTCTCTCTCTCTCTCTCTCTCTCTCTCTCTCTCTCTCTCTCTCACACACACACACACACACACACACACACATATTTTTTCCCCTTCCATTGTACCCTTTCTTCCATTAAAGTAATTATACAAGAAAACTCAAACTACCTCAGGAGAAGGGCTGAAAAATACGTGGTCAAGGCTAAGGTCAAATTTTTGTTTCTGAATAAAAAATAAAATAGACTCCCAGAATGTTAAGCCAGTGATTTTGGCTTTTAAAGAAAGTAGGTGGGTGAGGGTGAGTTGAGGCTGGGAGACAAGTTAGGAGACATAGCAGCAGGGCGACAGTGGTGGCTGGAAATAGAGTGGTCGCTGAGGAAATGAAGAGACCTTCACATGTTCCAAATGGATTTTGGACAAGGAGACATGATTTGCTTAAGGGATAGAGGAGAAAAATGGGAAATGGTGGGAAATAATCTCCATTCTAGTTTTTTCACTTGATTACCTGGATTGAAAGTGTTGCTATTAATTAATCTGGGGACATTAGTGGGGAGATGAAAAGGATGTGGGAAGGCATGTCATGGAAGTCTCAGACGCCTATTAGATGTGCAGGTGGAAATGCCTTGCAGGCAGCCAGAAAACTGAAATTGAAGCTCATGTGGAAATCAAGCACTGCTCTGAGGGGCATTTCTGGGCTAGAGCCTGGTGTGCCCCTCCCACCTCTGGTTTTAAAAAAGCTTACAGCAAATTTAATCAGAGAAACGAGAATATACAGAAACAAATGAAAACAGCCAAGAACAAATAATGGTTTAGCCATTAAAACACCTTCAGTTTTTTCTCAAGGGCTTTATATAATATTCTGAGATATATCCTTTAGTGGCATTGCAGTTACCAAAACCCCACCATGTAGAAAGAGTTAACTACATGCTGGCCACAAAAAAGTATAACCCAGACCTGCTGAAACCAGAAGGTGTATGACTGAGATTACTGAAAACATCACCCTGTTCAGAGAATTGAACACAAGGTGATCATGCACCCTGAGACCCTTTGCCTCACACTGTTGTTAAAAACCTTCTGGTGAAATCAGCTGGAGACTCGGGGTCTTCTTAGCATGAGCTGCTGGTTCTCCTTGCCTGGCCTGCAACAAAGGCTGTACTTTCCCTTATACAACCAGTGCCAGTAGATTGATTTCTTTGTGTTTTGGGGGCGTGAACCCCAGGGTGGTTGAGTAACAAGGTGAGATAACAGAATTTAAAATAAACATAAGGAAGCCAACATTTTCTTGAGAGTGCTGGACTAAAAGGACTGGATAAACCAACTATTGGATAAGGAAACAGAGTCCTGGGTGATTAAGTGAGAGATCACAAAGGTCAGGCCACCTATGCTTTCTGGTTAGATTTCTTTGATACTGAAGTAGTTTATATGGTACCTAATGTATTATGAGCTCATTTAACCAACCTAGGCCTACTGAACCAGTTCACCTAATTAACAAGTGCTCCCCACTATCTGTGTACAGGAAGCAGCTTATGTGAGGCAGCGCTGTGTGGCTGCTCTGTTGTACAGGTCTGTATAGTCAAAGTTATGGTCTTTCCAGTAGTCATGTATGGATGTGAGAGTTGAACCAAAAACAAGGCTGAGTGCTGAAGAATTGATGCTTTCGAACTGTGGTACAGGAGAAGATTCTTGATAGTCCCTTGGACAGCAAAGAGATCAAACCAGTCAATCCTAAAGAAAATCAGTCCCAAATATTCACTGGAAGGACTGATGCTAAAGCTCCAATATTTTGGCTACCTGATGTGAAGAGCTGACTCACTGGAAAAGACCCTGATGCTGGGAAAGACTGAGGGCAAGAAGAAAAGGGGGCAACAGAGGATGAGATGGTTGGATGGTGTTACTGACTCAATGGATATGAGTTTGAGCAAACTCCGGGAGATAGTGAAGGACAGGGAAGCCTGGCCTGCTGCAGGCCACAGGGTTGCAGAGTTGGACATGCCTTAGCAACTGAACAACAATCTCAACAACTTGACAAGTCAAGAGGAAGGGATTCTACATGATAAGGAGGAAAGTCTTCCACATCTTGCTTGTCTCAACAGGATCCATACCTGTCCTCTCTTCTCACAGTCCCATCCCTTCCTCATCTCTCCATCTGCTCATCCAGTGGATTCCGTGCTGAGGGCTCTAAATTCTTGCTACTCAAAGTGAGCTCCCTGACACCAACAATACTGGCTTCATTTGGGAGTTTGCTAGAAATGCAGATTCCTAGCCAGACCCCAGACCAAGTGAATCAGAATCTGTACTTGAATGGAATCCCTAAGTGATTTAGGTACAAGGTGAAGTTTGAGAAGCACTGACCTACAGAATCTCCTCAGGTCTCTCCAGGCTTAACTTCTAAAAGTAGCCATACCAAAACAGTTTCTAAGAGAGTAAAAATTCACCGCTGTGTTCCCTACTCTTTATCACATCACCTGGTGACCAGGAGAAAGGTGTTCATGTCAACTTAACAGCAGGCTCTCTTTGCCACTGACTTGGTTCAGTTGGCAATGGTGAGTCAGCTTTGTTTGTTTCAGGTAGCATCAGTGTATTCTAGACTTTGTGGCTCTCAACCACGTATTATTATTATGCTCCTATTTCTCAGAACTCTTATTTTCCCTGACTCTCATATATGTGTGATGGGTTAACTGATGGATGAAAATAATCATGTCTTTTCAAGGGCACCTCAAATACCCACTCTTAAGATTCTGAGGGAGGCTGGACTTCCAGAATGGTGATGTGAGGAGTGTGGGAAAATCTCATTCATGGAGTTACATAGAGTAAGCTGGTGAAGTTGGAATAGATGATCTGCAGTTCTGCCTGCATATAAGCTGCCTCAGTGAATGCCAAAAATGAGGGCAGATTCCACCTCTGCAATCCATTTATGGAGCTATTCTGAATGGAATCCAGATAACTGCACAAGGCAGAGAGAATCTGGGAGATAGTAAAAGACAGGGAAGCCTGGAGTGCTGCAGTTCATGAGGTTGCAAAGAGTGGGACATGACTCGCTGACTGAACAACAAGAGAGGATTAAAATAAAAGCAAATCTTGCTTTATAAAACTTATACAATACACTTGAACACAACATTGTAAATTAACTATACTCCAGTATTTTTCTAAAGTTATACTGGCTCGATTTATATGAACAGTTGATAGGTCTTGTAAAAAAAAAAAAAAACAAAAGAAAAATAAGCATCACTGATTATTAGGGATGATGGTTAAGACTGAAAGACAAGGGGGATAACCCAATAGGAAGCAACTGTTCATAGCTGGCATCAAATGAGGGTGATGGACACCAGAGTCTGTCTTTGTTTGTTTTTACCATTAGCCTTGAGTTAAAAAGGCAGAAACTGGAATTTCTTATAATTCATTAACATTATTTGACAAAATGTCAGGAATTTTAATAAAGCAAAAGGATGAAGTAAATCATGAACACATTCAAATATGTATATTCCCTCAATATATCCTTCTTTTCACTATCTACTGAAATAATTTTTAAACACTTTGAGTTTATTCCCAATTCACTATTACTTTTTTCAGTCTTGGAAAACTCATTCGGTCATAGATTTAAGATGTTGTGTGTGCTTCCGAGGGAGCCAAATTGACTGCCGTAAACTGACCTGATGTGTAGCACTAATACTCGTGGCTGTACTGGAATATCCATTTAATTTTTTTTTTTTGTTAAGGATAGGCTCCATTTTAAGAAAGAGAAGCACAATGCACATAGAGAAAAACCAAGTTGAGTTTTCACTGCTCAATTTTCTGAGTTCAGTATAAAATATTGTAAGACAAAATAGGTGGATAAAAGGTTTCCTTTAAAATAATTTATAAAATACTTTAAACTATTCCATGCTTCCCAATTCTGCAGTCATTTATATTTTAAGTTTGTGGTCTTTTCTAATTTCATTTATTCAATGTTTATTTCTAAGCCCCTCTATAAAATAGAGAGGGAGGAAGAGTTAAAAAAAAAAAGGAATTTTGATATAAAGTAGACATGATTACTTTTTCTTATTTAAAGATTGCTTTCCTTTCACTTTTTGTTTGTTTCTCTCATACAGTCACCTACATAAGCCAATTACAAACTGTTTTGGGAGTAAGAAAGCAGTGACTCACATTTTCCGAAAACAGACACATACTTCCTTTAATATTTTTCTTCCTCTGCCATTAGGAATTCTTTTCTCTCCACCTTGAGACTTAACCTTTAAGATGTCACAATTTTTATAAAAAAACACACACACACCAGGCTCACATTTTGTAGAGCATGATCTCAATAATAATAATAAAAACATGTATAAGACTACTATATTCACCAGGGTTGACTGAAGACATCCGGCTTGCAGGATTTTTTAAATTGTATTTTATTATAATTACTGGAAAAATATCATTTGTCTGGACCATCTGTGGTGTGGTAAAAATAATCTTGCTTTACAGAAGGAGCTTTTTAATTTGCAAGGATTAAAATAAGTACTTAAGACGTGTATGGTATAGACAGAGCTCTGTGTTATGTAATACATGCAGAGGTCTTGAAATGCACTATGAATGTAGTTTCCTCTCCCTTTTACTCAACTGATCTCAAGGAACCTGAAGGGATGCCCTTATTGAGGACAGCCCTTCCCTATGTCCAGTTATACTCACTATTGTACGAGAAGATGAGGGAAGTCTTGGGAGATGGAGAGATCATAAATATCAGGCCACCCATGCTTTCTAAGCAGATTTCTTTTGCAATGAAACAGTTCCTATGGTATCTAATGTGTCATGAGCTCATTTAACAAACCGAGGTCTACTCAACCAGTTCACCTAATTAACAGGTGCACTTTACTGTCTCTGTACATGGAGTCAGGTGATCTGAAGGGCACACTCAAGATTCAGGGCTGTTGGGCTGCTCTGTTGCAGGTCTTCTCTCATGGGGAGATGATGTACACCAAGAATAACCCGTGTTCTTTACGATATTCCTAACACTACTTGACAAGTTCAGATAGCTGGACAATTTAATTTCCAGTTAAAGCAATACAAACAGTATAAGAGAGAGTAGCTCATATGAAAACTGAGTTGTGTACTTTGTTGTGATTCCATAAAGGTGAGAGGAAACATCATCAAACTAAAAGTGAGAAGAGCAATGTTAACATTTACAAATAATTCAAAAGAAATCTAGATGGAGGCTATACCCAGGGTGACTCCTTAGTATCCTGAGTTTATTTTCTAATTAAAAATGATCAAACAGATAATCTGAATAGGCCAATATATACTAAGGAAAAAAGGACCAATAGTTAATCACCTTTCAAGACAGAATGCCCCAGGTCTAAATGAGTTCAGAATTCTGCCAGAATTCTAAATGGGATGAGTTCTACCAGGTTTTTAGGAACAGATTGTATCAATGTTTCTACATTCTATTCGAGAAGACAGAAGCTGAGGGAATACTTCCTAACTCATGTTATGAGGGCAGCAGTATCCTAATGCCAAAATCAAACAAGGACATTACAAGAAAACAACAGACTAACATCTCTCATGAACATACAGGCAAAAATCCCCAACAAATATTAGCAGATCAAATACAACAACATATTAAAAAGAAATCTTATATGTCAAAACTTATTTTGTGGAGGTAGGCCCTTATACAGTGATAGGCCCAAATCAACTTCAATATTGGAAATGATGTCCTCCACTCTAGAGAAGCAAGTCCATGTCAGATAGAGTTCACATCTGAGCAAATTGCTAACCCTAAAATAGTTTCACAATCACATTTTTTAATGTGAAAAACAGCACACTTATGAAAGGCATATATCAGTATAAACAATGATAATTCAATGAGGGTTTGCATGTTTGGCACCTAATTTAGAACAGAATATACCCTCAGATATGCAGATGACACCACCCTTATGTCAGAAAGCAAAGAGGAACTAAACAGCCTCTTGATGAGTATGAAAGAAGAGAGTGAAACAGCTGGCTAAATCCTCAACATTCAAAAAGTGAAGATCATGGCATCCAGTCCCATCACTTCATGGCAAGTAGATGGGGAAACAATGGAAACAGTGAGAGACTTTATTTTTATTTTGGGGGGCTCCAAAATCACTGCAGATGGTGACTGCAACCATGAAATTAAAAGACGCTTCCTCCTTGGAAGAAAAGCTATGACAAACCTAGACAGTGTATTAAAAAGCAAAGACATTACTTTGCCAATAGAGGTCTGTAAAATCAAAAATGGTTTTTCCAATAGTCATGTATACCATAAAGAAGGCTAAGCACCGAAGAATTGATGCTTTTGAACTATGGTGCTGGAGAAGACTCTTGAGAGTCCCTTGGACTGCAAGGAGATCCAACCAGTCCATCCTAAAGATCAGTCCTGGGGGTTCATTGGAAGGACTGATGTTGAAGCTGAAACTCCACCACTTTGGCCATCTGATGTGAAGAGCTGACTCATTTGAAAAGACCCTGATGCCAGGAAAGACTGAGGGCAGGAGGAGAAGGGGACAACAGAGGATGAGATGGTTGGATGGCATCACTGAGTCAATGGACATGAGTTTGAGCAGACTCCAAGAGATGATGAAGGACAGGGAAGCCTGGCATGCTGCAATCCATGGGGTCACAAGAATGGGACACGAGGGAGCAATAACAAATTATCAGTACCTCAGAGTCACCTGAACACTCCTGCCTGACCTCCCCTTCCTCTAATCAGTCTAGAATTACTCAGGGTGCAAATGCATATTACTTATTCTCTTGCTCTCACTCTATATGTTTAACACATAAATTATCTGTTTTTCATTTTAGCTCAATTTTGGACTCATTCCATATGTACAGCAGCACAGCTTTCAGCCTAGAAAGCGACAGAGAGTGAGTCTGTGTGGAAATACGAAATAATCTGAGGCTAGTACAGCCTACTGGGGTTCCCTGGTAACTCAGTGGTAAAGAATCCGCCTGCCAAGCAGGTGACACAGGTTTGATCACTGGATCGAGAAGATCCCCTGGAGAAAGGTATGGCAACCCACTCCAGTATTCCTGCCTGGAAAATCCCATGGACCGAGGAGCCTGGAGGGCTACAGGCCACGGGGTTGCAGAGTCAGATGCAATTTAGTGACTGAACAACAACGTACAGCATGTTACATTGAATATTCCTACCTGAAGGGACCACTGCCAGAAGACAGCATAAATACACTATTCAAATGCGGGAATAAGTATTTAGTGACACTTTCCTGGTCAAAGATTGTAGAGGGTGCTTTAATATTATCCTGCACAATTCATTTTTAAGTTTTTTTCTTCCTGATTTACATTCTCACAGAGCTCAATTGTATTAAAACAGCTGGGTGTCTCATAAAATTCAAACATGTTCTTCTCACCTATAGTAATACTTGTAAGGAGAATGTTAAAAGAAGAAAATGTGTTTCAGTCTCGTCTGGAAAAATACAAATGTTTCAGTTGAGTCTTTTCAATATGAAATAACTTTTTTGCCACTTATATGTAAAGAAAGGTTGATAAATATGCTACTAACAGTTAAGGCCTCTTCTACAATAATTTATTTCAAAAGTGTATTTATCCCATTCAAGAGACATGTGAATGATCTTTGCAGTGCCCTTTTTCTTTTCCTTTTTTTAAAATTTATTGATTTGGCTGTGCGGGTCTTAGTTGCAACATTCAATATCTTCAGTTGCAGCATGTGGAATCTAGTTCCTTGACCAGGGGTTGAACCTGGGCCCCCTATACTGGGAGTGCAGAGCCTTATCCACTGGCTCACCAGGTACATCCCTGTAGGGTCTGTTAATAAATGCTTTAGAACAGGTCCACAGCACATTATTAGAACATGCTTTAAACATGGAGAAGGTAGACAAAAAAAATTAAGGCTCCTATGAATCTCTTACTATCTGTGTTCTCATTATTCAAGTTTCTTAAATCATTCATACATGTTACCTCAATTTAAAACACATCTTCCATTTCTCATTCAGATTTGCCCTCAAGTAAGACTAGAACAAATGTGCAACACTTAATCTGGAGTGACAGCAGGCATAGAACTGTTAGGTGCAGTGGTAACAAAAGTCCTAGAGCAGTATGTGTCACTGAAGCCTAGAATGATCTGGTGTTAATTTTAGACAGATTCTAAGTATGAGTTGTAGTACGACCAAGTTTCTGACAGATAATTTTCTGGTCCACCTTTCAAATTAATGCACTGACACTAAAACTTGCCTGGAAATGACTTGCACTTGTCATCGGAGATGTAGAAAATTCCAACCACATGTGGCATTTTCCTCCTCTCGAGATGGAAATTTCATCTAAATTCTGCCACTGCAGATCCTTAAGGATCCATAAGGACCACTTTCAGAAACTGTGATGAGGAGAGACCTGACCCCCTGATCCCTCCTGGGGGTAAGGAGTCATGCAGTTCATGCTCACTTGGGTGCTGTGTGGGGATTTGTTAGAGGTTGGTTCCATCATAGTCACTGGTCACAAATTAGTCCACTGGGTCGCAAAGAGTCCTACACACCTGAAGCAACTGAGCACACGTGCGCATGCACTAGGATTTTTATATATATCATTTTACCAGGCACAGGTACCCAAATACACTAGGGGCTAAGATGGCCCACCCTACCCTCTTACCTAGTTTGTTTATGAGGGGAAGATGGATTTTGTGTTTTCCAGGCTCCCATGGATTACCTTCTCCCTCCCTCTCTGGAGATCCTGAGCTGCATGTGGGTGGTGCCTGGGGCCCTGGAGAGATTCCTAGATCCCTGTTTTAAAACTTAAAAGGTGAATCGGAGACTGTTACTGATGCATCAACTAATAACTTTAGTGTCAATACAGGTGAAGCTTTACCTGCTCACTCACTTTCTGCTGTGTTGATCCATTCCTAACAGGCCACAGAACTTCTCTCACCCAAAGTCTCAGAGATTGTCTCCTACATTTTCTTGGGAACTTTCATAGTTTCATTTTTATTTGCTTTATATATGCTCAGTTAATTTTTCTGTACTAAAAGGAATGAGGTAAGGTTTTCCATTTTCTATTTTTTGAAGATGTATTAATATGGTGATTGTTCCAACAGCATTTGCTGAAAAGAATATCTTTCCTTATTGAATGGCCTTTCATCTTTGTCAGAGTTTATAATAGAAAACTCCATCACATTGAGAAACATTCTAGATGAGAATAAAAGAAACTGCAGCACCATGGGTGATTGTGGGTCAGCTGTGAGATGGAAGAGCTACTCTGGGAGCAGCACACGTGTCACCCTGTCCTGTCCTGAGCCTCTTCTACCTATACTGGGCATAAGGACTTGTGCCATTTCATCTCCCCAAACTTGCACGCCAAAGACAGTGAATGAGGTTAAGAAAATTGCAGACCGGTACAGAAGGGAAACATCAGGACACAGCTACCTCCAAGGGGAAAACATTTGCCTTCCTATGTCTGAAATAACATCTTTATCTTGGCAACAGTGAGGGTCCTGAGCCTACCTGAGTTCTCCATGCCATGTATTCCCCAAAGGAGAAAGTCACTGAATAACTGACATACTCTGCCCTTCCACACAGAGGAAACTATATCTCTTCTCCCTCCTGCCTTTCATCTGCAGTTTTTTTAGGGACAGTGGCTAAATTCATGACTGTGTACTATATTCAAATGAAACAGGGAAATATATTTTATGCACAGATCTTCCTCAATTTGTCATGGGGTTCCATCCCAATAAATCCTTCATGAATTGAAAATACTCTAAATAAAAAATGTATGCTAAATACCTGACTATCAAAATGAGCATCATAGCTTAGTGTAGGCTTCCTTAAATGCAATCAGAACACCCACGTAGCCTACGGTTGGAGAAAATACTCTAACACAAAGCCTGTTTATACAAAAGTGTTAAATATCTCATGATATTTACTGAACACTAAACTGAAAGTGAAAAACGGAATGCTTGTGCAGGGACAGGGTGCTTTAAGTGCATTGGTTGTTTACCTTCATGATCCTGTTGTAGGAAGGGGGGCCCCCTCCAGGGCCCAAAGAGTGGGCTCCTGTCTAACACTCAGAAAAGAATTGTCCGAGGAGACACGTGCTGACAAAGCAAGCGACTTTATCGGAAGAGGGCACGTGGGCAGAGAGCAGCAGGGTAAGGGAACCCAGGAGAACTGCTCTGCCACATGGCTCGCAGTCTCAGGTTTTGTGTTGATGGAGTTAGTTTCCGGGTTGTCTTTGGTCAATCATTCTGACTCAGAGTCCTTTCTAGTGGTGCACGCATCACTCAGCCAAGATGCATGCTAGCGAGAGGGATTCTGCGAGGTAGATGGACACATGGTGTCTCCTTTTGACCTTTCCCAAACTCTTCTGGTTGGCGATGGATTATTATTTCCGTGTTCCTTATCAGGACCTCCTGTCATAAAACAACTCATGCAAATGGTTACTAGAGAGCCTGGCCAGGGTGGGCAGTTCAGTCAGTATGCTTCCCCTAACAATCTTGTGACTGCCTGGAAACCATGGGCCAGCATCACAAGAGAGGACACAGGGCATATTGCTAGCCTAGGAAAGATCCAAATTCAGAATTTCAAGTACAGCTTTTGTTAAGAGGAAGGGTTCATTTTGATTCCATGTTGAATCTGTTTCTATGACTTTAACCCTTGTTTTGGCCATTTGAGTAACTTTTCTCTGTGTGTGCAGCAGTGTGAAGGAAACTTTGGCCATCCTTTACTCTTGATTTCCCTTGCAGAAGACTGATGAACACAGTCACTGGAAAGCAATTTTTATCACCAAGATATAGCTGCATTTTCCTCTTGATTAGCAGCCTTGCTATAAGTTTTGCAGCAGAAATCATCCAGAAGCATTCAGACAAACATTATCTCTTCTGTGTTAGTTTATTAGAACACAGAACACAGGTCACAGATCATCCATGTTGTGCTGGACAAACATTCTGACATCCCAGGTGGATAAATGACTTGTGAAGCCATCCAATCCATTCTTTCTCTTCACCACTTACTCTCTGCTGTTTATAATATAGAGCAAATCTAGCCATCCTGTTTCATTATTTACCATGCTACTTTTCCAAATCTGCCCGATCAAAGGCCCCAGGACAAGCAAGCAAGGAGCTGGGCAGGTGAGTAGCAGTGAATACTGTTTTGTTATCTTCCCATTCCCCACCCCCAATCCCTACCT
This sequence comes from Ovis canadensis, assembly GCF_042477335.2. Taxonomy (NCBI): domain Eukaryota; kingdom Metazoa; phylum Chordata; class Mammalia; order Artiodactyla; family Bovidae; genus Ovis; species Ovis canadensis. The sequence goes on along the minus strand of NC_091727.1, from coordinate 37,717,571 downwards.
GCTCCTTCCTCTCTTGAATGTTAATCAAATTCAGAGGAAAATTCCTTTGTTTTCTCCTAGTTAGGATATTAGGGAAGAAGATTCTTTGGCCTAAATTAATTCTGCTTATTTGTAAAACAAATAAGAGCTTAGGTTGTTGGAAGGGAATATAACTTCCTGTGAATTCCCATGAAAATTCAAGTTTAAATGGCTCTTTAGAAGTTTTGCAAGAGAACAGACCATATATGCAGACAGACACCAATATACCAGAGGAACAGACCAACCTATACTAAAATTAAACTCACATACTCCCAGCTGTTAGGTGAAGAGGAACAGAATATGCCACCCCAAGGTCTGCCTCTTGGGCATAAGGCTTATCTTGAGCCGAGCATATTTAAGGAACAGCAGACATAGGAGAAGCTCTGAAAACATTTGGTAAGACACATACATTTACATTCATAAAGAAAATATTTACTTGCTATGTCTCCCTCTCTATAATAGGAATGGGAGAATGACTAAATGTCTATAAACTCTTATATATGGAGAAGGTACCAACTTAAAATTCGCATGATAACCTTAGCTTTGTTTACTGTGTTTTTCCTGATCACCTCCCCTAAGTGTCTCCCCCACCTTCAATATCTTCCGTCTTCAGATGGTACTTAAGGCAGTGACTTTAGCTATTTCAGGAAGTTACATAGTTTTCCTGAGCATCTCACATGTATACATTGTAGGAGAACAGAGTTTACCACCCCAGAATATGTCTCTTTGGCATATGCTTCAGTCGTGTCCGACTCTGTGCGACCCCATAGATGGCAGCCCACCAGGCTCCCATGTCCCTTGGATTCTCCACGCAAGAACACTGGAGTGGGTTGCCGTTTCCTTCTCCAATGCATGAAAGTGAAAAGTGAAAGTGAAGTTGCTCAGTTATGTCCGACTTAGCGACCCCATGGACTGCAACCTACCAGGCTCCTCCATCCATGGGATTTTCCAGGCAAGAGTACTGGAGTGGGGTGCCATTGCCTTCTCTGATTCATTACTTTAAGCTGTCCCTTATTTTCAGAAACAGCAAACAGGGGAGAAACTCTGAAAAACAAGAAGGATTTACCCTTATGTACTACAGATGGTGATTGCAGCCATGAAATTAAAAGACACTTAATCCTTAGAAGGAAAGTTATGACCAACCTAGACAGTATATTAAAAAGCAGAGACATTACTTTGCCAACAAAGGTCCATCTAGCCAAGGCTATGGTTTTTCCAGTGGTCATGTATGGATGTGAGAGTTGGACTGTGAAGAAAGCTGAGCACCAAAGAATTAATGCTTTTGAACTGTGGGGTTGGAGAAGACTCTTGAGAGTCCCTTGGACTGCAAGGAGATCCAACTAGTCCATTCTAAAGGAGATCAGTCCTAGGTGTTCATTGGAAGGACTGATGCTAAAGCTGAAACTCCAATATTTGGCCACCTTACACGAAGAGCTGACTCATTGGAAAAGGTTCTGATGCTGGGAGGGATTGGGGGCAGGAGGAGAAGGGGATGACAGAGGATGAGATGGCTGGATGGCGTTACCAACTCGATGGACATGAGTCTGAGTGAACTCCAGGAGTTGGTGATGGACAGGGAGGCCTGGCGTGCTGCAATTCATGGGGTTGCAAAGAGTTGGACACGACTGAGCGACTGAACTCAACTGAGCACTGCTCAGTATTTCTAATTTCCTGCAATGTAGTTATGTATCTCTCATAAATTTAAGAGCACAAAAAACACATTTGAGAAATATTGAGAAAAATTTAGAGGGCTTCCCTGGTGGCTCAGTGTTAAAGAATACACCTGCCAATGCAGGAGACATGGGTTTGATCCCTGGTCTGGAAAGATCCCACATGCCACAGAGCAACTAAGCCTGCATGCCACAACTACTGAAGCCGGGGCAACCTCTAGCCCATGCTCTGCAACAAGAAAAGCCACTGCAATGAGAAGCCTGCACACCAGAACTAGAGAGCAGCCCCTGCTCGCTACAACTAGAGAAAAGCCTGCACAGCAATGAAGACCCAGCACAGTCAAAAATAAAAAAAAATTTAATTAAATTAAAAGAATTTTTAAAAAAGAAAAAAAAATTAGAGCATTAAATAACTGGATTTTACCCTACATGACTAAATAACCTAACTTTTTTCCTATTGTCTTTACATGTGAAATATTAAATTGAGAATGAAATGATAATGTTCCCATCAAAATATTGCCTTTCTCATTATATCTACTATCTTATCAAGTATATATATATTTAAAAAAAACCTTATAACATACACTGGAGAAAGATTTCTTGGAACATATAAAATTATAAAACAACAAGAAGTTAAAATGACTTCTTAGAGATTTTTTTCTTCAAGTAGTTTCAGGAGAACATAGAATATCTTGGGGTCAAAAACGCCAGTATTATAATTCTTAGACAATAACCCTGATATGATGCCTGAAGATCATTTCTAAGGAATTATACTTGGAATCTTGAGTCAACTTTTTGATTCTCTTTAAGTTTAGCATCCTAAAGCCCATTGGCATAGGCAGTAAAAGTGATTTCTTTCAGAATTAAGATTGGTTTCAACCCTCTGTAGGTAGATCAATATTCTACCAAGTATTTCTGCAAATTTCTGGTACGGAGGGCATTTCTAATGGCCAGTGATGCTTCTGATTTCCTCCTTTCACTGTATTCTTATCTTCTGGCCCATGTCTCAGAATTGCTCCTTCATCTCCAACTTCCTTCTGTGCTTAATATGGTACACAGTGCTCTTCTCTTTGGCCTGAAGCAAGTGCAAATACAGACAGTGTTTAGGCAGAATTCTGCTGAGAAACCTATCTAACTACGAAATAGCAAGTTGTTCCAAGTTCTGTGAGATATATTTGTCTCTTAGCACCTTGTCAAGAAGGATTTTCCCCAAAGGGCTTCTTGACATTTTGCTGAGTCATCTCACTGTATTACACTGAACACAATGATGCTTCCCCATACCTATTTCCCCAAAATCTACTTACAGAGATATTCACCTCAACTGCAATAGCAACAACAAAATGCTATCGATATCTTTTCAGTGCCAAGAACTATGAAGACAGAAGTCCTAGAAATAGGAGAAAGTTATTCTTTGCAGATAAAGTAAAGGAATTTTTTGAGGCCATCTAAAGGTGAAATGGGAAAGCAATGATGCATTCATTCTGAGGTATGTTGCCACTGTGCCAAGCTCTCAGGATGTTGTTTTGGATGAAACAGCAAAAGCCCATGCACTTGCGTAATTTATTCTCTAGGGAGACAAGTTATCCTATAAATAGGCACAGTTAACAGCTATGATGAGTGCTGTATAGAGTGTAAGTTTTTGTTAAAGCTGCAAAAACTTTAAAAAGTTTAAGTGCAGGGAACCTAATTTCAGTTGAAAACTCAAGGAAGGCCTCTGTGAGACGTAATCATGCACAGCATGTCTTCAAGAATGAGAAGAAGCTGGGCATGGAATGGACAAGGAGGAAGATGGACAAAGGGCCTGAGGTAAGAACTCTGGGTGGTTGAGGGAATGAAAGAAGGCCAGGAGTGAGAAGTACAGGGAGGACATTAGCAGGATGATGCAGGGCAAGGATGATGCAGGGCAAGGAGTTTGCAGATGAAGACAGAGGTCAGCTCCTGAAGGATGTGAGATAATATTTTTAGTATAATGGGAAATCCATGAAGCATTTTGGGGAGAAGGTGACATGATCCAGTTGATATCTTAAGGAGATCACTCGATAGTTTAGGAAGAATAGATCAAAGAACAGCAATGAATGACAGTTTCATAAATCTAGAAAAGGTTATGAAATTGGGGACAAATTACACATATTAGATATAAGAAAATGGACCTGTTAGGGAAAGAGGTGTCAGAAAATAGATACAATTTTTCTACCGAGAGAAGTGTTTATTAGGAGCATGAGAATTCCAAAATAAAATTCCTAGAAGACAATGCATATATGAACTTTTTTGAGTAAGTACAGGTATCAATTACCTGAAATACCTTTTTCCATGTAATCATCAAATGGAACATCTAATTCTAATAATCCCATGTATCACAGCCATGTAAGGTCACTCAGAGGCAAGTTCATGGGGGCAAGGCCCAAAACTGTAGGTCTAATCTACACCACCATTGCCTTCACATATCTCCACACAGCTGATTGTGTGACTGCCATGGTGAAGAATATGGTTTCTAAATTTGAAACTATTAATATATCACCCAGAATACTTATTACTAACATGTGTACTAGTCACTGTATAAATTATATAAATCTTCTGTGCAAGGGCCACTGAGATGGCAGACAGACAATATGTGCTGCACTAGTGGCATATAAAACACTGTCAGTACCAACCACTCGGTGACTATGATTAAATATATTATAGATTCAGTAGGTGCTTTTTAATCAAATCTACACATTTTAAGAAATAAGTGAATAGGTTATACAGATTATAATAAAGAGGAAGTGACAGAGAAGTGCTGTTTACTAAAATTCTTTTTATACATGATAGCAAGTGAAAGTGAAAGTCACTCAGTTGTGTCCAACTCTTTGCGACCCCATGGACTATACAGTCCATGGAATTCTCCAGGCAAGAACACTGGAGTGGGTAGCCATTCCCTTCTCCACGGGATCTTCACAACCCAAGGATCACACCCAGGTCTCCTGCATTGCAGGCAGATTCTTTACCAATTGAGCTATCAGGGAAGCCCACTAATATTTGATCACAACCATATATATGAATTTTCTTCTAAAGTTACTCAAGCTTAAGCAAAGCAACAAGCAAAATTTTAGCTGAAGATTACAGTCTCCCTCAGCTGTGGGATGGATTAATATGGCTAACAGCAGATTATGATCATTTAAGACCTCTTTATGTTGGAGACAATTAAACCATACTAAGAATGTTCTAAGTCACTTCAGTCATGTCCGACTCTGCGTGACCCCATAGGTGGCAGCCCACCAGGCTCTCCCATCCCTGGGATTCTCCAAGCAAGAACACTGGAGTGGGTTGCCATTTCCTTCTCCAATGCATGAAAGTGAAAAGTGAAAGTGAAGTCGCTCAGTCGTGTCTGACTCTTGGCGACCCCACGGACTGCAGCCTACCAGGCTCCTCCGTCCATGGTATTTTCCAGGCAAGAACACTAGAGTGGGTTGCCATTTCCTTCTTCAATACTAAGAATAATCAGCCTAATTACACTAGGAAACTGGGATGGGTGCCTTATGAATAAGGCCAATAAAAAATTTCCTTTAAAGATAAGAGTTGGTACAGAAGAGACTAAATCAGATGACCTTGGCATACAGTGGTCCAAACCTAGTGGAAATTCTTGACTTAAATTGTTATGTATGATCTTATAAGTACAACTCACTATATTACTTGTATCCTGCCTGTTTTTCAAGATTGTTGTTTTTGGTATTACCAAATGTGTGACCAAACCAATGATAATAATAACCAGGTGACTTAAAGAGGTTGATCAGGTATACAGTCCTATTTGAGATCAATGATTGCAATAGTTTAATTCTGGATGTAGGAAGAAGCAACAAGAAGGAATCATTTTCTAGATCATGAGAGACTAGTAAGACAGGTGGTCCAGAGACTTCACTATGGTTAAGGTTACTCAGACTATATAGAATCAGCTGGCAATGCAGAAGACCTGCATTGATCCCTGGGTTGGAATGATCCCCTGAAGAAGGGAATGGCTAATCACTTCAGTATCCTTGCATGGAGAATTCCATAGACAGAGGAACCTGGTGGGCTATAGTCCATGGGGTCACAAAGAGTCAGTCACCACTGAGTGACTAACACTTTCACTTTTTTTTTCCAGTACAGGAATACACCATTGAATGGTCTATCAACAAAAATCATCACTTCACCTGGGAATAAGCATTCCTAGCACCATGAGACAAAATGGTCATAAAATGCCTGCCAAACCATGGTCAAATTTATGATCATGAAAGGACATTCCAACCAAAAATCGTCACTTGCCATGTGGTTCTGTAAGGATTAGGTCATTAGCTACTGTACTTGATGACCTTCAACACACTCTGAAAGGAGTTCAGGGTAGAGATCAGGAAGGAGGCATTCTGCTGCTTACTCCGGGTTGAGTGCTGCACAACTGTTCTAGTCCTACTGGAGGGCAAATCTCAATGAGAAATGGATGTTGCGTTTTTGATTGAGGTAACATCTCCAAGCCAGGCTTCAGCAATATGTGAACTGTGAACTCCCTGATGTTCAAGCTGGTTTTAGAAAAGGCAAAGGAACCAGATATCAAATTGCCAACATCTGCTGGATCATGGAAAAAGCAAGAGAGTTCCAGAAAACCATCTATTTCTGCTTTATTGACTATGCCAAAGCCTTTGACTGTGTGGATCACAAAAAACTGTGGAAAATTCTGAGAGAGATGGGAATACCAGGCCACCTGACCTGCCTCTTGAGAAATCTGTATGCAGGTCAGGAAGGAACAGTTAGAACTGGACATGGAACAACAGACTGGTTCCAAGTAGGAAAAGGAGTACGTCAAGGCTGTATATTGTCACCCTGCTTATTTAACTTCTATGCAGAGTACATCATGAGAAATGCTGGGCTGGAAGAAGCACAAGCTGGAATCAAGACTGCCGGGAGAAATATCAATAACCTCAGATATGCAGATGACACCACCCTTATGGCAGAAAGTGAAGAGGAACTAAAAAGCCTCTTGATGAAGGTGAAAAGTGGAGAGTGAAAAAGTTGGTTTAAAGCTCAACATTCAGAAAACGAAGATCATGGCATCTGGTCCCATCACTTCATGGGAAATAGATGGGGAAACAGTGGAAACAGGGTCAGACTTTTATCTTTTGGGGCTCCAAAATCACTGCAGATGGTGATTGCAGCCATGAAATTACAAGACGCTTACTCCTTGGAAGAAAAGTTATGACCAACCTAGATAGCATATTGAAAAGCAGAGACATTACTTTGCCAACAGAGGTCCATCTAGTCAAGGCTATGGTTTTTCCAGTGGTCATGTATGGATGTGAGAGTTGGACTATGAAGAAGGCTGAGTGCCGAAGAATTGATGCTTTTGAACCGTGGTTTTGCAGAAGACTCTTGAGAGTCCCTTGGACTGCAAGGAGATCCAACTAGTCCATTCTGAAGGAGATCAGCCCTGGGTGTTCTCTGGAAGGAATGATGCTAAAGCTGAAACTCCAGTACTTTGGCCACCTCACGCGAAGAGCTGACTCAATGGAAAAGACTCTGATGCTGGGCGAGATTGGGGGCAGGAGGAGAAGGGGATGATAGAGGATGAGATGGCTGGATGGCATCACCAATTCGATGGACATGAGTTTGAGTGAACTCCGGGAGTTGGTGATGGACAGGGAGGCCTGGCGTGCTGCGATTCATGGGGTCGCAGAGTCGGACACGAGTGAGCGATTGAACTGAACTGAACTGAACATGTATGAATGATTAAAGAAACCTGAATAAGGAGAACACAGATTCTAAGTTAGTCATAGCAGACTTAATTTTGTTTACCTTCTCTATGCTTGAAACGTTCTAATAACGTGCTGTGGATCTGTTATAAGGCATTAATAAAGAGACTGCAAAGATCAATCAGCTGTCTCTTGAATACAATCAAAACACTTTTTGGAATAACTTATTATAGAAAAGTCTTTAAATGTTAGCAGCATATTTATCACAGTTTCTCTACATTAAAGTGGCAATAAAATAGCTACTTAATATTTAAAAAGATCAACAAATAAGAATTTTATTTTTTTCTTTTTTTTAATTTTATTTTTTTTCATGCCAGACTGAAACACTCACTTTTCATCTTTTAAAAATTCTACTTACAAGTATTAATACAGATGGGAAGAAAATATTTCAATTTTCTAAGACATCCAGCTGTGTTAGAATACAATAGAGCGCTGTGAGAATATAAGTCAGTTAAAGAAACATTAAATTGGATTTTGCAGGATAATTTCAAGGAACTTGCTACAATCCTTAATTAGGACAGTGTCTCTAAACATTTATACTCGCTCTTGTGTAGAATATTTATGCTGTCATCTGGCAGTGATCCATTCACTTGGGAATATTCAATGAAATAGGCTGTACTAGCATCAGATAATTTGGTATTTACAAACGGATTCACTCCTTGTCACTTTCCAGGTTGAAAGCAGTGCTGCAAGTGTGGAATGAGGCCAAAATAAGGGCTCTGCTTAGTAACCAGAAATAGGATGATGTTATAACATCACTATTCTGACAGTCTTCTAGTCCCAATATGCCAGGATAGATGCTAAACATTAAAAAAAAAAACAAAAAACGTGTAAACATTCTGCATCATACCAAGTGTTCAGGAAGGGATGTAATAGCACAAATTATATTTCACATAGTGCCACAGAATCAGACATTGGAGGACACTTTGTTATGTCCCATAAAATGAACAAGAGCCTAGTCGAAGACCCACAGTTCCAGTGTTTAGCACATAATGCTCATCCACAAGCACGAAGTGATGCTTACAACCTGAGCAGCAACCCTCCTAATGGCATAAACTGGAATCAGCCCAAATGACCTTCCATTGGAGAAATGCCCAATTTACTCACTGGAGGAAGATGCACAGGGATATTATACAAAAGAAGAATGAAAGTACAGCAGCTGCATTAATGTATATATGCATACTCAGTTGTTTCAGTCATGTCCGACTGTTTGCACCTCATGGACAGTAGCCTGTCAGGCTCCTCTGTCCATGGGATTTCCCAGGCAAGAATACTGGAGTGATTTGCCATTTCCCCCTCCAGGGGATCTTCCCCCACTCAGGGATCAAAACTGCGGTTCCTGCACTGGCAGCAGATTCTTTACCATTTGAGCCAACTGGGAAGCCCACTGCAGCTGCATGCATCAGTATCAAGTTTAAAAAAGCTTCACAGAAAAAGACAGGCTCTATAAATATATATACTACTAAATGAGCTAAAATTTTAACACTGTTTATGTTTACAACATGTAAGGTGAAAGCAAGAGAATAAGTAATATGCATTTGGACTGCATGTGTTTCCAGACTGAAGAGAGGAAGGGGAGGTCGGGAGGAGTGTACAGGGAACTCTGAGCTCTAAATTTGGTGCCACGTACATGAGCACTCCTTTAATTTTCAAAAAGCAGAGACATTACTTTGTCAACAAAGGTCTGTATAGTCAAAGCTATGGTGTTCCCAGTAGTCATGTATAGATGTGAGAATTGGGACTATAAAGAAGGCTGGCATAAATCACAACAGGATCCTCTAAGAGCCACCTCCCAGAGTAATGGAAATAAAAGCAAAAATAAACAAATGGGACCTAATTAAAATTAAAAGCTTCTGCACAACAAAGGAAACTATAAGCAAGGTGAAAAGACAGCCTTCTGAATGGGAGAAAATAATAGCAAATGAAGCAACTGACAAACAACTAATCTCAAAAATATACAAGCAACTCCTACAGCTCAATTCCAGAAAAATAAACGACCCAATCAAAAGCTGGGCCAAAGAACTAAACAGACATTTCTCCCAAGAAGACATACAGATGAGTAACAAACACATGAAAAGATGCTCAACATCACTCATTATCAGAGAAATGCAAATCAAAACCACAATGAGGTACCACTTCACACCAGTCAGAATGGCTGTGATCCAAAAGTCTACAAGCAATAAATGCTGGAGAGGGTGTGGAGAAAAGGGAACCCTCCTACACTGTTGGTGGGAATGCAAACTAGTACAGCCACTATGGAGAACAGTGTGGAGATTCCTTAAAAAATTGCAAATAGAACTCCCTTATGACCCAGCAATCCCACTGCTGGGCATACACACCGAGGAAACCAGAATTGAAAGAGACACGTGTACCCCAATGTTCATCGCAGCACTGTTTATAATAGCCAGGACATGGAAGCAACCTAGATGTCCATCAGCAGATGAATGGATAAGAAAGCAGTGGTACATATACACAATGGAGTATTACTCAGCCATTAAAAAGAATACATTTGAATCAGTTCTAATGAGGTGGATGAAACTGGAGCCTATTATACAGAGTGAAGTAAGCCAGAAAGAAAAACACCAATACAGTATACTAACACATATATATGGAATTTAGAAAGACGGTAACAATAACCCTGTATGCGAGACAGCAAAAGAGACATAGATGTAGAGAACAGTCTTTTGGACTCTGTGGGAGAAGGCGAAGGTGGGATGATTTGGAAGAATGGCATTGAAACATGTATATTATCATATGCAAAAAGAATCACCAGTCCAGGTTCGATACATGATACAGGACGCTTGGGGCTGGTATGCTGGGATGACCCAGAGGGGTGGTATGGGGAGGGAGGTGGGAGAGGGGTTCAGGATGGGGAACACATGTACACCCGTGGCAGATTCATGTTGATGTATGGCAAAACCACTACAATACTGTAAAGTAATTAGCCTCCAATTAAAATAAATAAATGTATATTTTAAAAAAAGAAGGCTGAGATCTAAAGAACTGATGCTTTTGAACTGTGTTGTTGGAGAAGACTCTTGAGAGTCTCTTGGACAGCAAGGAAATTAAACCAGTCAATCCTAACAAAAATCAACCCTGAATATTCAATGGAGGACTGTTGTTGAAGCTCCAAAACTTTGGACACTTAACTCGAAGAACCGACTCATTGGAAAAGACCCTGATGCTAGGAAAGACAGGGCAGGAGAAGAAGGGGAAGATATCGGATAAGACAGTTGGATGGCATCACCAATTCAGTGGACATGAATTTGAGCAAACTCTGGGAGACAGTAGAGGACAGGGACCTGGTGTGCTCCAGTTCATGGGGTTGCAAAGAGTTGGAAATGAGAGTGACTGAACAAGAACAACAAACAGATATATGTCTTTTATAAGTGTGCTGTTTTTCATTATATAAAATGTGATTGTGAAACAAATTTATTTTAGGGCCAGCAGTTTGCTTAGATGTGAACTGTCTGCAGTGGACTTGTTTCTCTAGATTGAAAGACAACATTTGAAAGGAATTTGGACACACCACTCTGTAAGGGCCTAGCTCCACAAAATAGATTTTGACATGTATTTTTTTTAATACATAGTTATATTGGATCCCCTAATATTTGTTGAGGACTTTTTCGTGTATGTTCATGAAAGATGTTGGTCTGTTGTTTTCTTATAATGTCCCTGTATGATTTTGGCATTAGGATACTGCTGGCCTCTTAGCATGAGTTAGGAAGTATTCCTTCAGCTTCTATCTTCTGGAAGAGATTGAAGAAGCATTAATACAATCTGTTGATAAATAACATTGTAGAATTCATCAGTGAATCCATTTGAACCAGGGTCATTCTATCTTGAAAGTTGATTAATTATTGATTTATCTTCCTTAATAAAATACTGGCCTATTTAAATTGACTGATTTTTTAAATTAGAAAATAAACTCAAGATACTAAAGAGTCAACTGGATTTAGAGTGCATGTCAATTTCTTTAGATGATTGTAACTGTTACCATTGTTCTTCCCACATGTACTTTGATAATGTTTTCTCTAACTTTTACAGAATCACACCAAGGTAAGTAACTTAGTTTTTATATTAGCTACTCTCTTAAACTGTTTGCTTTAACTATTATTTTTAATTATTCAACTATTAGGACATGTCAAGTAGTATGAAGAATATCCTAAGAAAAACAGCTTGTTCTTTGTTTTTTGTTCAGTCTCTGAGTTGTGTTTGACTTTTTGCAACCCCCAAGAACTCCAGGCTTCCCTGTCTTTCACCATCTCCCCGAGTATGCTCAAACTCATGTCCATTGAGTTAGTGATACCATCCAACCATCTCATCCTCTGTCATCCCCTCCTTTTCGTGCTTTCAATCTTTCCTAGCATCAGGGTCTTTTCTAATGAGTCAGCTCTTTGCGTTAGGTGACCAAAGTACTGGAGCTTCAGCTTCACCATCTGTCCTTCCAATAAACATTCAGGATTGATTTCCTTTAGGATTGACTGGTTTGATCTTCTTGCTGTCCAAGTAACACTCAAGACTCTTCTCCAGTACCACAATTTTAAAGCATCAATTCTTTAGCACTCAGCTTTCTTTATGGTCCAACTCCCATATCCGTACATGACTACTGGAAAGACCACAGCTTTGATTATATGGACCTATACAATAGAGCACCCCACCAACCCTGCATCTTGAGTGTGTACTTTACATATGCTGGCTCCCTGTATATGGACAGTGGACAGCACTTGTACATTAGGTGAACTGGTTTGTTCAATGAGCTCATGAAACACTAGATGCCATATAAAGTATTTCAGTACAAACGAAATCTAACTAGAAAACATAGATGATGACACTTCTAATCTCTCACTTAATCTCCCAGGACTTTGCTTATTTCCTTGTCCAATAGTGAGATAAACTATACCCATGGAAGGAATGTCATAGATGAGGGAATCGCCTGGGATTCCTTGGGGTCATTTGAAGAAATGGGAGAGGAAACCACATTCATAGTGCATTTCAAGACCACTATATACATTTTGGAACAACCCACTCTCTGTTAACTACATAAGCCTAAGGTTCTTATTGTAGTCCATCCAAATTAAAAAGGCTTCTTCTTCTTTAAAACAAGATTACTTTTGTGACAAGCAAATGTCCAAGACAGATGACATTTTTAAAGTGACTACAAGAGAAATAAAGTTTAAAAATATCCCACATGCCAGGTGTCTTCACTCACCTCTAGTTAATATAATATCCTTATATTATACGTGTTTGTTTAGTATTCAGATGATGCTATAACCACTACACCATTCAGGTGTGACCTAAATCAAATCCCTTATGGCTATACAGTGGAAGTGAGAAATAAGATTTAAGGGACTAGATCTGACAGAGTGCCTGATGAAGTATGGATGGAGGTTCACGACACTGTACAGGAGACAGGAATCAAGACCATCCCCAAGAAAAAGAAATGTAAAAAAAGCAAAATGGCTGTCTGAGGAGGCCTTACAAATAGCTATGAAAAGAAGGGAAGTAAAAAGCAAAGGGGAAAAGGAAAGATATACCCATTTGAATGCAGAGTTCCAAAGAATAGCAAAGAGAGATAAGAAAGCCTTTAATCAATGCAAAGAAATCAAGGCAAACAATAGAATGGGAAAGACTAGAGATCTCTTCAAGAAAATTAGAGATACCAAGGGAACATTTCATGCAAAGATGGGCTCAAGAAAGGACAGAAATGGTAGGGACCTAACAGAAGCAGAAGATATTAAGAAGAGGTGGCAAGAATACACAGAACTGTACAAAAAAGATCTTCATGACCCAGATAATCACGATGGTGTGATCACTCACCTAGAGCCAGACATTCTGGAATGTGAAGTCAAGTGGACCTTAGGAAGCATCACTACGAACAAAGCTAGTGGAGGTGATGGAATTCCAGTTGAGCTGTTTCAAATCCTGAAAGGTGATGCTGTGAAAATGCTGCACTCAATATGCCAGCAAATTTGGAAAACTCAGCAGTGGCCACAGGACTGGAAAAGGTCCGTTTTCGTTCAAATCTCAAAGAAAGGCAATGGAAAGAATGCTCAAACTACTGCACAATTGCACTCATCTCACACGGTAGTAAAGTAATGCTCAAAATTTTCCAAGCCAGGTTTCAGCAATATGTGAACTGTGAACTTCCAGATGTTCAAGCTGGTTTTAGAAAAGGCAGAGGAACCAGAGATCAAATTGCCAACATCTACTGGATCACTGAAAAAGTAAGAGAGTTCCAGAAAACCATCTATTTCTGCTTTATTGACTATGCCAAAGCCTTTGACTCTGTGGATCACAATAAATTGTGGAAAATTCAGAAAGAGATGGGAATACCAGACAACCTGACCTGCCTCTTGAGAAACCTATATGCAGCTCAGGAAGCAACAGTTAGAACTGGACATGGAACAACAGACTGGTTCCAAATAGGAAAAGGAGTATGTCAAGGCTGTATATTGTCACCCTGCTTATTTAACTTCTATGCAGAGTACATCATGAGAAATGCTGGGCTGGAGGAAGCACAAGCAGGAATCAAGATTGCCAGGAGAAATATCAATAACCTCAGATACGCAGATGACATCACCCTTATGGCAGAAAGTGAAGAGGAACTAAAGAGCCTCTTGATGAAGGTGAAAAGAGGAGAGTGAAAAAGTTGGCTTAAAGCTCAACATTCAGAAAACTAAGATCATGGCATCCAGTCCCATCACTTCATGGGAAATAGATGGGGAAACAGTGGAAACAGTGTCAGACTTTATTTTTTTGGGCTCCAAAATCACTGCAGATGGTGATTGCAGCCATGAAATTAAAAGACGCTTACGCCTTGGAAGGAAAGTTATGGCCAACCTAGATAGCATATTAAAAAGCAGAGATATTACTTTGTCAACAAAGGACCATCTAGTCAAGGCTATGGTTTCTCTCAGCGGTCATGTATGGATGTCAGAGTTGGACCATAAACAAGTCTGAGTGTCGAAGAATTGATGCTTTTGAACTGTGGTGTTGGAGAAGACTCCTGAGAGTCCCTTGGACTGCGAGGAGATCCAACCAGTCCATCCTAAAGGAGATCAGTCCTGTGTGTTCATCGGAAGGACTGATGTTGAAACTGAAACTCCAATACTTTGGCCACCTGATGAGAAGAGCTGACTCATCTGAAAAGATCCTGAGCCTGGGAAAGATTGAGGGCAGGAGGAGAAGGGGATGACAGAGGATAAGATGGCTGGATGGCATCACTGACTCAATGGAAATGAGTCTGGGTAGACTCCAGGAGCTGGTGATGGACAGGGAGGCCTAGTGTGCTGCAGTTCATGGGGTCACAAAGAGTCGGACACAACTGAGTGACTGAACTGAACTGAACTGAACTGAAACAGAATGTAAGCCTGGTGTGCATCTTTTTTTTTTTTTTTAAAAGATCGCAGAGACTGAAAGGTTTAGTCTCAAGTTGGAGAGAAAGGAATTCCTAATCATAGGGGAAGAAAAAGGTTGAATGCGTTGTATGTCTGTTTTCAGAAAATGTGAGTTACTGCTTTCTTATTCCGAAAACACTTTTCTTTTAATATAAAGTTATTTATTTTAATTGGAGGTTAATTACTTTACAATATTGCATTGGTTTTGCCATACATCAACATGAATCCGCCACAGGTATACACGTGTTCCCCATCCTGAATCCCCCTCCCTCGTCCCTCCCTGTAGCCTATATATGAGAGATACAAACAAAATGCAAGAGAAAAAGAATTTCTAAAATAAGAAAAAGTAGTTTTGTCTGCTTTATTTCAAATGCCTTTTTTTTTCTGTTCTTTTCCTTTCCCTCTCTCTTTTCCTTCCCTCTCCTTTCCTCCCTCCTACTCTATTTCACAGAGGGGCTTAGAAGTAAATATTGAATAAATGAAATTAGGAAAGGTAACAAACTTAAAGGAGGAGGAAATGGCAACCCACTCCAGTGTTCTTGCCTGGAGAATCCCAGGGACGGGGAAGCCTGGTGGGCTGCCGTCTATGGGGTCGCACAGAGTCGGACATGACTGAAGCGACTTAGCAGCAGCAACAAACTTAAAATATATCATAACTGAATGTAGAATTAGGAAATGTGGAATAACTTAAAATATTTTATAAAGTATTTTAAAGGAAATGTTTTACCTATTTATTTGCTATTACAATATTTTAAACTGAACTCAGAAACTTGAGCAGTAAATGAAAACCAAACTTGGATTTCCTGTATGTGCATTTTGCTTCCTTCTCTTAAAATGAAGCCTGTCTGTAGCATTAAAAAAAAAAAAAATTCCAGGACACTCACTAGTATTAATTAATCAATTCAGTTTATGGAAGACCATGTGGCCCCCTAGGGGCCACATTCAAAATCTTAAAACATATGGCTAAATCAGTATTCCACAACTGAAACAAAAGTGACATTGAATTGGTAAAAACATTGAAACCATTAAAAAATTTATTTCAGTAGGTATTGAAGAGAAGATTATATTGAGGGAAATATACATATCTGAATGTGTTCATGATTCACTTCATTTTTGTTTCTTTTCTAAACTTTGTGACATCATGTCAAAAGATGATACTGAGTTATAAGAAATTCTAGCTTTTTTTTTTTTTTAACTCCAAGCAATAGCTTAAAGAAACGACTCTGCTCTTCAACACTCTGCTTCTATGCCAGCCACGAAAAATTGCTCCCTATAAGGGCTATTGCCTTGTCTTTAATTGTCAACTCTAACAATCAATAAAGTTTATTCCTCTTTTATTTTTCACATGACCTACCAAGTTGTCATATAAATCAAGCCTTTATAAATTTAATCTATAACCGACTTTGCTTTTCACCTTAATACGAAAGACAGGAGTTGCCATCAGCCACTGAGTCCACTGGAACAGCTCTTTTGCAAGACAGAACTGCTGACGCCTGAGGACTATCTCTAGTTGGAATGTCATGGCTGAGTAATATTTCATTGTGTACTCAGCCATTAAAAAGAACACATTTGAATTGGTTCTAATGAGGTGGATGAAACTGGAGCTTATTATACAGAGTGAAGTAAGCCAGAAAGAAAAACACCAATACAGTTACTAATGCATATACATGGAATTTAGAAAGATGGTAAGATAACCCTATGTGAGAGACAGCAAAAGAGACACAGATGTATAGAATAGTCTTTTGGACTCTGTGGGAGAAGACAAAGGTGGGATGATCTGAGACAATAGCATTGAACCATGTATATTATCATATGTGAAACAGATCACCAGTCCAGGTTCGATGCATGAGACAGGGTGCTCAGGGCTGGTGCACTGGGATGACCCAGAGGGATGGGATAGGGAGGGAGGTGGGAGGGGGCATTCAGGGTGGGGAACACATGTACACTCATGGGTGATTCATGTCAATGTATGGCAAAAACCACTACAATATTGTAAAGTATTTAGCCTCCAATTAAAAAAAAATGCCATGGATTCCCATCAGTCTTGTCTAGTTTTCATAGATTTTCTTAAATAAATGCTTTTCACTTTGTTGGATGCCCACCAACGGATCTTTATCCATCAAAGACTTTGAATGAAAATTTCACCAGCTCAAGAGATGCATCTCCAGGAATAAGATTTCCCTAAACTCCTCACATCACCATTCTGGAAGTGCAACCTTCCTCTGAATCTTAAAGGTGGGTGGCTGTTTGAGTTGTTCTTGGAAAGACATTATTATTTATCTTCATCCATCTGTTAGCACATCATAAGAAGCATGAGATACAGGGAAAATCAAAGATATTGGAAGTACAAGCATAAAAAAAAAAACAAGGTGCTTGAGGACAACTGAATCTAGAATACACTGATGACAGCTAAAATAACAAAGCTCTCTTGCCATAGTAATAGGGACCTAGATCTGTGTCAAATGGAACTTTCTAATAAGTTGACATGAAATAAACACCTTTGTACTGGTCACCCCAGGTGGCGGTAGTGGTAAAGAACCTGTATGCCAATGCAGGAGACACAAGAGGTGCAGGTTCAATTCCTGCTTTGGGAAAATCCTCTAGAGGAGCACATGGCAACCCACTCCAGTACTCTTGCCTGGAGACTCCCCACGTACAGAGCAGCCTGGCGGGCTACAGTCCACAAAGTCCCACAGGGTCAGACACGACTGAGGCATTGTAGCTCACACGCACACTGGTCACCAGGTAATGTGTTGAAAAATAGGGTACAAAATGGTGAATTTTTATTCTCTTACCAGCTGCTGTGGTATGGTTACTTTTAGTAGAAGTTGAGCCTGGAGAGACCTGAGAAGATTCTGCAGATCAGTGCTTCTCAAACTTGACCTTGTACATGAATCACTAGGGATCCAGTTAAAGTACAGATGCTGATACAGTGGTCTGAGGTCTGGCTCGGAACCTGCATTTCTAGCAAACTACCAAATGATACCAATATTTCTGGTGTCTAGGGACGTTACTTTGAGTGGCAAAGATTTAGAGCCCTATGGATGGAATCCACTGAATGAGCAGATGGAGAGAGGAGGAAAGGATGGGACTGACAAAGAGTGAAGAGAGGATCAACGTGGATTCTGATGAGACAAGCCAGACATAAAGACTTTTCTCTTTATTATATAGAACCCCTTCCTCATGACTTCACAAAAGTGTGGTCATTAAGTTTAGTAATGAACTATATAATTCAAAATTACATAGTTCTAGGAAAGAATAATCTTTTCAACAAAAGATGGAGGGAAAACTGAATATTCACATGCAAAACAATGGAGCTGGACAAATAAGCTACATCACATAAAAAATTAACTGAAAATGATCCTAACACCTAAATGCAAAAGCCAAATCTGTAAGAATCAGAACATAACATAGGGGAAGTTACATGACAATCATGGCAATAATTTCTTGAATACAATACCAAAAGCTCTAGGAACAAATGGAAAAGTTGATAAATAGGAGTTCATCAAAATCAAAAGCCTTTGCACATCAAAGGACAGTATCCAAAGAGTGAAAAGGCAACCTACTGAATGCAATAGATATTTCCAAATCATGTATCTAATAAGCTACTAATATTGAGAACATATACAGAACACCTAAACTCAACAACAACAACAAATATACCCAAGTTAAAAATGGGAAAAGAACTTGAATAGTCATTTCACCAAAGAAACAAAAACAGCCCATAAGAACATTAAAAAAATGCTCAATGTCACTAATCATAATTGATATAGATGAAACTACCAGGTACCACATCTCATCCATTAGGATGGTTAGGATACAGAAACAAAATAGGGACTTCCTCAGTGGTCCAGTGGTTAAGACTCAGCCTTCCAATGCAGGGGGTGGGGGTTTGATCCTTAGCCCAGGAACTAAGATCCCATGTGCCTTGGGGTGTGGTCAAAAATTAAAATAATAAGTGTAGGTGAGGATATGGAGAAATAGGATCATTGTACATTGCTGGTGTGAGAGAAGAAATGATGTAGTTGCTGCGGAAAACATATCAATCATAAATCTTCAAAATATTAAAAATGGAATTATCATATGATGGAATGATCACACTCTAGCTATATACCCAAAATACGTAAAATCAAGAATTTTATCAGACATTTCTAAGCCACTGTTCAAATAAGCAAGATTGTCAAGAGCTAAAAGGTAGAAACCCAAATGTACACTGACAGGTGAAAGATTTAATAAATGTTACATAAATGTATCACACGTGCAATAGGATATTTTTCAATCTTAAAAAGAAATTCAGTTCTGATATGTGATACAAGTTGAATATGCCTTGCAAACTATGCCAAGTGGAATAAGCCAAAACATTTTTACAAAACCATTTATTTGAGATACTGGTGGGGGAAATATCTACAGGAGCAAGGGATCAGGGCAGAGTAGGCATGAGCCTTTCCAGCCAGGAGCCAGAGCTGGACCCTGATGTCACCTAGATGCTGACTAAAGACCGTTCCCACTGAGTGAAGCTTCCAAGAGACAGGGAAGGATGGTGGAGGGGGGATGATCATGTAAGTAGGGCAGCACCACAGCAGAGCTCAGTGTGGGACCAGTGACCAAGGTCTATAGTGGGATCAGCATCACTGCAGCTGCCCACAATCCCATTCCCAGCCAGCCATCCAGCAGACTCACCTTCAGAGTGTGGGGGGGAAGCATGCAGAGCCCCCAGGAAGGGAGACTACTACAAGCAACCATATGCAATAAGACGGACAATCTAGAGGAAATGGACAAATTCTTAGAAAGGTATAATCTCCCAAGACAGAACCATGAAGAAATAGAAACAATTAACAGACCAATCACAAGCACTGAAATTGAAACTGTGATTTAAAAACTGTTGACAAACGAAAGTCCAGGACCAGATGTCTACACTGGTAAATTCTATCAATCATTTAGAGAAGAGTTAACACCTATCCTTCTGAAACTATTTCCAAAAATTGCAAAGGAAGAAACACGCCCAAACTCAATCTATGAGGCCACTATTACTCTGATACCAGAAGCAGACACAGATAGCACACAAATACACAAAAACATTACAGACCAATGTCATGGATAAACATAGATGAAAAATCCTCAACAAAATGTTTGTAATCCAAATCCAAAAATGGTTTAAAAGGATCATATATCATAATCAAGTGGGATTTATCCCAGAGATACAAATTTTTTTCAATATCCATAAATTAATCAGAGTGATACACCACATCAACAAACTGAAGAATAAACCATATGATTACCATAACAGATGCAGAAAAAGCTTTAGATAAAATTCAACACCCATGTATGATTAAAAAAAAAAACAAAAACACCTCTCTAGAAAATGGGCAGAGATGGAACTTACCTCAGCATAATATAGGCCATATATGACTAATCCACAGCAAACATTCTCAGTGGTGGAAAGCTGAAAGTATTTCACCTAAGAGAACAAAACAAGGATGCCCACACTTGTCACTGCTTTTCAACATAGTTATGGAAGTACTAGCCATGACAATCAGAGAAGAAAAAGAAATAAAGAAGAATACAAATTGTAAAGGAAGAAGTAAAACTGTCACTGTTTGCAGATGACAGGATACTCTACACAGAAAATCCTAATGATGCAGCCAGAAAACTGAGAGCTGATCAATGAATTCAGTAAAGTCACAGGATACCAAAGTAATACACAAAAATCTGTTTCATTTCTATACACTGACAGTGAAAGATTAGAAAGAAAAATTAAGCAATAATCCCATTTACCAATGCATCAAGAAGAATATACAGGAAAAACCTACCTAAAGAGGTAAAAGACCTGTACTATGAAAACTAAGTTGCTGATGAAAGGTATTGAAGATGACACAAACACATGGAAAGATATAGGATGTACTTGGGTTTGAAGAATAAATATTGACAAAATAACTATACTACCCTAGGCAATCTACAAATTCAATGTAATCCCTATTAACTTACCAATAGAATTTTTTCAGATATAGAAAAAAAAATCTTAAAATCTGTATGGAAACACAACAGATTCCAAATAGTGAAAGCAATCTTCAGAAAGCAAACTGTGGTGTTAGAGAAGACTCTTGAGAGTCCCTTGGACTGCAAGGAGATCAAACAGGTCCATCCTAAAGGAAATCAGTCCTGAATATTCATTGGAAGGACTGATGCTGAAGCTCCAATACTTTGGCCACTTGATGTGAAGAGCTGACTCATTAGAAAAGACCCTGATGCTGGGAAAGACTGAAGGCAGGAGGAGAAGGTGACGATAGAGGATGAGATGGTTGGATGGCATCACTGACTCAACGGACATGAGTTTGAGCAAGCTCCGGGAGTTGGTGATGGACAGGGAGGCCTGGCATGCTGCAGTCCATGGGGCTGCAAAGAGTCAGACATGACTGAGCTACTGAACTGAACTGAATCTTCAGAAAGAAAAATGACACTGGAGGAATCAGGCTCCCTGACTTCAGACTTTACTATAAAGCTATAGTCATTAAAGCACTATGGTACTGGTACAAAAACAAACTTTTCAATGGAATAGGATATAAAGCCTAGAAATAAGTTTACTAATCTATGGTCAATTAATCTATGACAATGGCAGCAAAATACACAATGCTGAAATGACAGTATCTTCAACAACTGTGATGGGAAAACTGGACAGTTATATGTAAACTAATGAAATTAGAACATTTCTAACAACATACACACACACACACACAAAATAAATTCAAAACGGATTAGATACTTAAATGTAAGGTGGGATACTATAAAATCCATAGAGGAAAACATAGGCAGAACATTCTTTGAGATAAATGTTATCAAAATATTTTTTGGACCTAGCTCCTACAGTAATCAAAATAAAAACAAATATAAACAAATGGAATCTAATAACACATTACTGGCCAGGGGATGTTTGCAGACACTAACACTTGTGGTGATAATAAGTCTTCAATAAATAGTGTGCTAAACTTTAAAGAATTTGCACAGCAAAGGAAACCATAAACAAAATGAAAAGACAACCCATAGAATGGGAGAAAATATTCGCAAACCATGTAACAGACAAGTGATTATTTTCAAAATATACAAACAGCTCATGCACCACAATAAAAAAATACAAGCCACTATAAAATAGGCAGAATATTTATATAAATATTTCTTATAAGTGGCCAAAAAACACATGAAAAGATGTTCAGCATCACCAACTATTAGAGAAATGCAACTCAAAATGACAATGAGGTTATCGTTTCACAGGGGTCAGAATAGCTATCATCAAAATGTCTACAAATAATAAAAGCTGGAGAGGGTGTGGAGAAAAGGGAACCCTTCTACGCTGTTTGTGGGAATGTAAGGTGGTACAACCAACACAGAGAATAGTATGGAGAATTCTTTAAAAAACTAAAAACAGAGCTACCACATGATCCAGCAATTCCAGTCTTGGGCATATATCCAGAGAAAAACACAGTTTGAAAAGATACATGCACCCCAATGTTCACTGAAGGACTATTTACAATAGCTAAGATACGGAGGCATCCTAGATGAATGGATAAAGAAAACGTGATACATATATAAAATGGAATATTACTCAGCCATAAAAAGAAAGAAATAATGCCATTTGCAGTAACATGGACGGACCATCATACTGAATAAAGTAAGCAGAAAGACAAATATCACATGATATCACTTACTTGTGCAATCTAAAAAATGATACAAATGACCTTATTAACAAAACAGAAACAGACTCACATAGAAAACAAATTTCTGGTTATCAAAGGTGAAAGGTAGCAGGGAGGAGGAATAAATTAGGAAGTTGGGATTAAAATATACATACTACTATATATAAAATAGAGAATTAGCAAGGTCCTACAATATAGCACAAGGAACTCTACCCAAAACTCAGTAATAACCAATACTGGGAAAAGATCTGAAAAAGAATAGATATCTGCAAATGTGCAACCAAATCACTATTTGGTACACCCAAATCTAACACAACATTGTAAACCAACCATATCCCAATATAAAATAAAAATGAAACATTAGAAGATAAAAAGATATATACTCAAATGAACTTTCTTACAGAACAGGAAGAGACTTACAGACTTAGAAAATAAACTCATGGTTGCTGGGGGTAAGGGATGCTTAAGCACTTTGGGAAGGTCATGTACACACTGTTATATTTAAAATGGATAACCAACAAAAACCTATTGTATAGCACATGGTGATAGACAGGGAGGCCTGGCATGCTGCAGTTCATGAGGTTGCAAAGAGTCAGACAGGACTGAGTGACTGAACTGACGGCACGTGGAAAGACGTGCTGCTGCTGCATAGTCACTTCAGTCGTGTCTGACTCTTCGCAATCCCATGGACTGCAGCCTACCAGGCTCCTCCGTTCATGGGATTTTCCAGGCAAGAGTACTGGAGTGGGTTGCCATTGCCTTCTCTGTGTACAGATACAAGAGCTGGACAATTAAGGTAGAATGCTGAAGAACTGATGCTTTCGAATTGTGGTGCTGGAGAAGACTCCTGAGAATTCCTTAGAAAGCAAGGACATCAAGCCAGTCAATCCTAAAGGAAATCAACCCTGAATATTCATTGGAAAGACTGATGCTGAAGCTAAAGCTCCAATAATTGGGCTACCTGATGCAAACAGTTGACTCATTGAAAAAGACCCTAATGCTGGGAAAGTTTGAAGGCAGAAGGAGAAGAGGGTGACAGAGGATGAGATGGTTGGATGACATCACCCATTCAATGGACATGAACTTGAGCAAACTCCAGAAGATGGTGAGGGACAGGGAAGCCAGGCGAGCTCCAGTCCATGGGGTCTCAAAGAGTCTGAAACAACTTAGCAACTGAACAACAGCAACAGTAATAGCACATGGAACTCTGCTCAAGGTAATGTGCCAGAGTGGATAGAAGGGGGCTTTGGGGGAGAATGGGTAAGTGTGTATGTATGGCTGAGTCCCTTCACTGTTCACCTGAAACTACCACAACATTGTTAATTGGCTATACACCAATACAAAATGTCTTTGGTATTATAAAATAACAAATAAAATTTTTTAAAAGATGTATACCTAAGATAATCTGTACAATAAAAAGGAGATACACACATATATATATACACACATAAGCACACACACATATATATCTGTGTGTGTATATATATCTACATACACATTTATGGGAATTTTTTTTCTTCTGTACAAGTAAATATAAATTATAATTCAACTACATAACTCTAAGAAATCTTTATAGTGTGCAGGCATAAATATAATGCCACCAGAATTTAATTTCCCTTAAAATTAAGGATTTGGGAAACTTCTTAATCTTATCAACTTCTAAAATTTGGAAAGACACATTACAGACATTTCATGATTTTTTTCAAGTCTTTATTTTCCAAAGAAGTTTCATCAAGATTTGTTTCCTTCGACAGTTTGAAATAGAAGAGAGAGTAGATGCGTTAAAATAATAATAATAATAATGATCAGGATAGGAACGAATTTACATTTTTCTTAGTTATTGAAATGCATATTTTATATGATATGATACATTAATTAAGCATCCAATGGTCAGTCCACAATGACTGTTTCCATGCTTCTACCTCTATTTTCCTGTTTTACAGTTTTAGCTCCTACACTTAGGTCCCTGAATCGTTTTGAATAAATTTTCATATGATGTAAGGTATGGGTTCAGCTTCATTCTTTGGCAATGTCAGTATCCAGTTTTCTGAGCACCATTTGTTGAAAAGACTGTTTCCCTCAAAACAATCTAGTTTTTTGTTGTTGTTGTTTTAGCCTGCACTGTGTGGCATGCAGGATCTTAGTTCCCTGACCAGGGATCAAAACTTGCCCTCTGCATTGTAAGCTCTGAGTCTTAATCACTGGACTGCCAAGAAGTCCCAAAACAATATAGAATTTCCAGATGTTGAAGTTGATTTAGAAAACTCAGAGGAACCAGAGATCAAACTGCCATCATTTGTTGGAACACAGAAAAAGCAAGAGAATTTAAGAAAAACATCTACTTCTGCTTCATTGACTATGCTAAAGCTTTTGACTGTGTAGATCACAGCAAACTGTGGAAAATTCTTAAAGAGATGGGAATACCAGACCACCTGACCTGCCTCTTGAGAAATCTGTATACAGGTCAAAGGGCAAGCCCCAGCAAGATGGTAGGAAGGGTGAATTTGCATTTAGAATCAAACCCCATTCCCACCAGCGATGCTCAGAGGGTTCAAACAAACCTTGTGTGCACCAGGACACAGGGACCCCACAGAAACTGAGACAGAACTGTCTTTCAGTGTCTCCTGTGGAGGTAGAGGTCACCAGTGGACTGCCACGGGGACAGGGGCTCTGGGTGCAGCAGACGTGGTTATGGCACAACCCTCTTGGAGGAGGCTGCCATTAACCACACCATATAGCTGCCAGAACTTACATAAGACTGGGAAATAGACACTTGAAGAGTACAAACAGAACCTTGTGTGCACCAGGACCCAGGAGAAAGGAGCAGTGACCCCACAAGAGACTGATCCAGACTTGCCCAGGAGTCTCCAGTAGAGGCATGGGTCAGTGGTGGTCTGCTGCATGGTTGAGGGCAGTAAGTGTAGCAGTACATGCATGGGATCATTTGGAGGAGGCTGCCATTACCTCCACCGTAGTTTGAAAGTGAAGTCACTCAGTCATGTCTGACACTTTGCGACCCCATGGACTGTAGCCTACCAGGCTCCTCCCTCCCTGGGATTCTCCAGGCAAGAGTACTGGAGTGGGTTGCCATTTCCCTCTCCAGGGGATCTTCCTGACCCAGGGATCGAACCTGGGCCTCCCGCATTCCAGGTAGATGCTTTTACCTCTGAGACACCAGGGAAGCCACACTACTGTAGTTTGGCCCCAAGTAAATAGCAGAGAGAAAACATAGCTTTACCCATCAACAGAAAATGAGATTAAAGATTTACTGAGCATGGCCCTTCCATCAGTAACAGACGCAGTTTCCCCTTCAGTGAGTCTCCCCCATCAGGAAACTTCCATGAGCCTCTTATCCTTATTCATCAGGGAGCAGACAGACTGAAAACCGCAATCACAGAAAACTAACCAATCTGATCACACGGACCACAGCCTTCTCTAACTCAGTGAAACTATGAACCATGCCATGTAGGGCCACCCAAGATGGACAGGTCATGGTGGAGAGTCCTGACAAAATGTGGTCCACTGGAGAAGGGAATGGCACGCCTTGCCTTGAAAAACCCATGAACAGTATGACAAGGCAAAAAGATAAGACACTCAAAGATGAACTCCCCAGGTCAGTAGGTGCCAAATATGCTACTGGAGATCAGTGGAGAAATAACATAAGAAAGAATGCAGACATGGAGCCAAAGCAAAAACAACATCCAGTGGTGGATGTGAAGGGTGATGGAAGTAAAGTCCGATGCTGTAAAGAGCAATATTGCATAGTGCCAGGAGCCAGCACGGGAGATCCCATCCATGGCAAAGGTCATGAGGAAGAGACCTGACAGGCAAAGGCAGATCAGGACTCAAGGGACTCCCCAACCCCACCCATGACAAGGTCATGCAGAAGAGGCCTGATGGGCAAGGCAGATCAGGACTCAAGGGGTCCCCTGGATCTACTCGAGCATCTACCCCCAAATCCAAAATCTGTCTGTTATACTACACTCTTCTGACATTAACAGGGGCTATCCCCAAGCACCTTTCTCTGGAAAATTAACTTATAGCTCCAGTTAATAGTCTCCTGCATATAAAAGGAGTATCTCAGCTCAAACCTCTCTGCTGGCAGTCTAGCTTGTGTGACAGGTTTATCCACACTCTTGCTACTACACACATGATTGTTCACAACCTCTCAACCATAAACAGCACAGAGAGTCTGGAGTATTTTGAAAGTCTTAGTTAGCATAGGGCTTTTCTAAAGATAAAAATCATGTTGGTGAAGGGCTTTATTGCTGAGTCAATGATTGCCGCCAGGCCTCCATACCCTTAGACACCTGGCAGTATGTTAATCAATGTAATTGGAATGTAGAAAAAGAAATATAGTAGTTTTGATGTTAGCAATACTAGACTTTTGAGTTAATGAATTTTCTCTTTGTTATAAATCATTGTACTCCTCTTTCTTTGTTATAAATCGTTGTATCCTTGCTATGTAAGAATGTAACTTTATCACTATCTTAAGACTAAGCAGATCTTAAGGGAAAACAAGTTTTCTGATTGACTAACCTTTATCAATAGAAAGAAAGATGGGGCCATAAAATGTTAATCAGTCTCCAGACCAGAAGATATTGTAAACAAATGTAAGACCCTTGTAAGAACAAAGGTATGCAAAGAACACTCTGTCTTTAGATAAGGGTCAGAGCAGCTGACGCTGTGTGACTCTGCTTCTTACATTTATCTCTATGTACAACTTAAAGTATAAAAGCTTTCCTGAAAAGTAAAGAGACGGACCAGTTTCACGAAAGCCTGGTTCCCCTGTGTCATTCTTTCTTTCTTTCTCTCTCTTACTCTCTTTTTCAGGCTGATCCCTTGGAGCACAGGGGCCCTCCGTGTTCACTTATTTGCCTGGGCTTCTAAGACCTGAACGGGAAGGCGCTCTGCATCTTCACTCCCTCAGGAGACTGGGAGGATGCCTGCGGCCTACATGAACGGTGTAAGTTGTCTTGGGGCTTTATTGGCTTCCTCTGTAAACAAGGGAATATCAGCCCCTATTCTATTCCTCTCTCTCTCTTTCCTTATTGCTGACGCCGTTCCTCCTGAGGGAATCCCTGGATCCAACCAAGGCTGGAACCTGGAATGTTAGGTCCATGAATCAAGGCAAATTGGAAGTGGTCAAACAAGAGATGGCAAGAGTGAACGTTGATGTTTTAGGAATCAGCAAACTGAAATGGACTGGAATGGGTGAATTTAACTCAGATCACCTACTACTGTGGGCAAGAATCCCTTAGAAGGAATGGAGTAGCCATCATAGTCAACAAAAGACTCCAAAATTAAGTACTTGGATGCAATCTCAGATGACAGAATGATCTGTTTGTGTCCAAGGAAAACCATTCAATATCACAGCAATCCAAGTCTATGCCCCAACCAGTAATGCTAAAGAAGCTGAAGTTGAATGGTTCTATGAAGACCTACAAAACCTTCTACAATGAACACCCCAAAGAGATGTCCTTTTCATTATAAGGGACTGGAATGCAAAAGTAGGAAGTCAAGAAACACCTGGAGTAATGTGCAAATTTGGCCCTGGAGCACAGAAAGAATCATGGAAAAGGCTAATAGAGTTTTTCCAAAAGAAGAACACCCTCTTCCAAAAACAAAATAGAAGACTCTACACATAGACATCATCAGATGGTCAACACCAAAATCAGATTGATTATATTCTTTTCAGCCAAAGATGGAGAAGCTCTAAACAGTCAGTAAAAACAAGACCAGGAGCTGACTGTGGCTCAGATCATGAACTCCTTGTTGCCAAATTCAGACTTAAATTGAAGAAAGTGGGGAAAACCATTCAGCTATGACCTAAATCAAATCCCATACGATTATACAGTGGAAGTGAGAAATAGATTTTAGGGACTAGATCTGATAGACAGAGTACCTGAATGAACTACAGATGGAGGTTCGTGACACTACAGGAGATAGGGATCAAGACCACCCCATGGAACAGAAATGCAAAGAAGCAAAATGGCTGTCTGAGGAGGCCTTACAAATAGCTGTGAAAAGAAGAGAAGCAAAAAACAAAGAAGAAAAGGAGAGATATACCCATTTGAATGCAGAGTTCCAAAGAATAGCAAGGAGAGATAAGAAAGCCTTCCTCAGTGATCAGTGCAAAGAAATAGAGGAAACCAATAGAATAAGAAAGACTAGAGATCTCCTCAAGAAAACTAGAGATACCAAGGGGACATTTCATGCAAAGATGGGCTTGATAAAGGACAGAAATGGTCTGGACCTAACAGAAGCAGAAGATATTAAGAAGAGGTGACAAGAATACACAGAAGAACTATACAAAAAAGAGTTCACTCAGATTCACGTCCATCGAGTCAGTGATGCCATCCAGCCATCTTATCCTCTGTCGTCCCCTTCTTCTCCTGCCCCCAATCCCTTTTCCAATGAGTCAACTCTTGGCATGAGGTGGCCAAAGTACTAGAGTTTCAGCTTTAGCATCATTCCCTCCAAAGAAATCCCAGGGCTGATCTCCTTCAGAATGGACTGGTTGGATCTCCTTGCAGTCCAAGGGACTCTCAAGAGTCTTCTCCAACACCACAGTTCAAAAGCATCAGTGTATGTCAAGGATACTTAATAAAACAGAAAATTTCACTTATATCAAACTATCAGCTACTAGATATTATTTGTAGTCTCACATAAATATCTTTTGACTAATATACAATTTTGAAATAAATTACCATTTTTATTTTTGAAGAAAAATATAGACAATCCCAGCAGCAAGAAAGCTAACTTGTTCATGATTTCACCTACAACTGAAAGAAGAAAAAGAAAGTTGAATTTTAACAAGGCTGAATTTCCCTTGTAGGAAGGTAATATGTAAAATCCAATTTGTAATGTTTAAATAGAGAAAGCTATTCACTAAAATGTGAAACTTCAGGATGAGCAAATGTAAAAAGCGAGTTTGGGCTCTCTAAGTATAATACATTAGTTTCTCATATGGTTTTGTTCTCTAGTATATTTTGGCAGTGGCAAAATTCTGCGCCACCCCCCTCAATTTGCCATTACATAATCAGCCCTTTTCCATGTAGCTGAATATGGTTAAACAAAATTTTTGGGTATTTCTGTATTCAAGGTGTTAAAATCCATTACTGCCATCACACTTTTTTGAGGCCTGAATTGCCCCAAGTTTGGCCATGGGGAATCCCTTCAAACTAGTTCTTGGTTTTAATTTCCTTAAATTTTGAAATAATTTCTAAATAAATTTTAGACTTACAGAAAAGCTGTAACAATTAATACAGATAGTTCGTGTATAACTTCCATTGAACATGTCCTAATGAAAACACCTTATATAACCATGATGTAAATGATCAACTTCAGAACATTAACAATGATACAAGTAACTAAACTGCAGATCGTAGTGGAATTTTGCTAATCTTCACACTAATGACAATTTTTTCAGTCCACTAGCCAACACAGGTACCCACATTATGTTCGGGTGTTATGTCTTATTTTATGACTGTCCCTCAGTTGTTCTTTTTACTATATTTATTTGGCTGTATGGGGTCTTAGTTGAAACATGGAGGGTCTCCTTTGTTGTGTCACATGGGATCTTTCCTTGTGGCACACAGACTGTCTAGTTGTAGCACATGGGCTTAGCTGCTTCATGGCATGTGGGATCTTAGTCCTCTGACCAGAGATTGAACCCATGTCCCTGGCATTGCAAGGCGGATTCTTAACCATTGGACCACCAGGAAAGTCCCTCCTCAGTTGTTCTTTGTACTTCATGATACACATACGTTTTAACAGTATTGATCCGGTATCTTGTAGAATGTTCCCCAGTTTGAATGTTTTGTGTTTCCCTACAATTAGAGTGAACTCATGCAATTTAATTAGCCCTCAGTACATCATATCATGGATTGATGATGCTGAAGCGTCTTGTTAGAGGTGGTGTTAAACTTGATCACTTGTTTGTGTGGTGCAGGGGTTCAGAACAGGCTTCTTGAAAATATGCCACTTTGGCATGCAAATTATTTTGAGCCACAGGCAATCTAGATGCTACGGGTCCAAGATAAACTTTTACCTTTTCTTTAAATAATTTAAATTGAGGGCAATGCTGAAATAACAGATAATACTGGAAATAACTTTTTATAACCCATTTCTATGGCAGGACAAACATCTAATTACTAAAAATATGTCCTTCTTATTGTGCTGTGACTTACCCTCCTACCCTCTCTGAAATTCCATCCCTTAATCCCATTCCTTAAATCAGGATGGCATGTATACCTCATTCCACCTTTCTGACTCAGAACCATTCATGTAAGTTGGGTTTCTGGGTGTGTGACATTCAATTAGATTTTCTTCTGTTAATCTATCTCATGTCAATTTAATTCTTAGACAAGCCAGAAGAATCTAGAAGGTTAGAGGAAAGTTTTCTTCCTCCCTGAAAGAGGTCTCTGCTGAATTTCTCCAACATAAAGTTACTGCTTTTCCTTTTGTAATTAATAAATGTCTTATGGGCACAGCTTTTGACACTATGCAAATATCTCATTGATTTCCATACTTTCATCCACTAGTTTTATTAACAACCAACAGTTCTTTATGTACCAGTTTTTTTCTGTGATGTTTGCCTCAAATGATTTTTCTATTACCTTCATTCCTTCACTTATTAGAATTGCTCTCTAAATTAAAGAAGGGGTAAAATTTCTCCCCAATTTATTTGTTAATTCAATTACTTAGTTGAATTATTTAACTATTACAATTCAACTATGTTCACGTGAACTCTTTTAATCTTGGAGCATCTTGTGAGCCCAGTGTCCTGGAACACGAACTTTGTGACATAACACTATAAATACATTAACATCCACCAGGAATGGGCTAACCGTGTAACCGGAGACTAACATTCTAACCACTTTTAAGCCTTTACTAACATATACATAATTGTAATTATTCTGCATGATATACATGGCTTTGCAATGTAAGTCATTAAAAATGCTGCTTAAAGGGAATAATTGAGGACTTCCCTGGTGGCCCACTGGCTAAGACTTTGTGCTTCCATTATAGGGCACCTGGGTTTGATCCCTGATCAGGGAACAAGATCCTGTATGCTGCAACTAAGACCCAGCACAAGCAAATAAATGAATAAATTAATAAAATTGTTTTTAAAAAGAAAGTAATTAATTCCAATTCTTCTGTTTGGTATCACATATGCTACAGACAATTACTTATAATTTTTTCATAATTGGTATGTGATAGTATTCCTGATAAACAGAAACAAAAATAGCATACTTTCTTAATATAATGCTTTCATGATGACAAAAATGTTTTTCCAAGGTAATTTACAGGTGCTGATATTTATAAATTAAATTAAATTGGGATTTGAAGTGAAAATTATGTAGTCCAACTCACAATGCAGCCATTGTTTCAAGCCATCCCTGCTGAATTCCCCTTTAGCAGTTAATAATATTTTAAATGCAAAGGGTGTGGGGCAATAAAATGGTTTGATGAATACATGTATCTCCATTTTTCTTTCTACCATCTATCTATCTTTAAGAGTTTCTCTAATAATTGTGATTTTTTAAGGAAAGTATAAGAACATTTCTATTTAAGAAATAACACGGCGGGGGGGGGGGGTCCTAAGATGGCAGAGGAATTGGATGAGGAGACCACTTTCTCCCCTACAAATTCATCAAAAGAACATTTAAATGCTCAGTAAATTCCACAAAACAACTTCTGCATGCTGGCAGAGGACATCAGGCACCCAGAAAAGCAGCCCATTGTATTCGAAAGGAGGTAGGAAAAAATATAAAAGACAAAAAAAGAGATAAAAGAGGTAGGGATGGAGCTCTGTCCTGGGAAGGGAGTCTTAAAAAGAGAGAAGTTTCCAAACACCAGGAAACACTCTCATTGCAGAGTCTGTGGCGAGCCTTGGAACCACAGAGGGCAACATAAGAGGGAGGAAAAATAAATAAATAATTAAAACCTACAGACTACGAGCCCAATGGTAACTCCCCCAGCAGAGAAGCAGCACAGATGCCTGCATCCGCCACTAGCAAGCGGGGGCTGGGCAGGGAGGCACAGGCTGCATTGCTTAGAGTAAGGACTGGGCCTGAATGCCCCAAGGGCAATCTGAGGGAACTGATGGGCTAGCAAACCAGACTGTGGGATAGCTACCACGCGAAAAGCCCTAACCTAAGACAGCCCCAGGCCCGCTCACAGAACAAATGACTGAACAGAGCTAGCTGGCTACATACCATCCCCCTCTGGCGACAGGCAGCCAGAGCCGGAAGGGGGCAATCGCATCCCCAGAGAGACATTATCTACCAAACTGCAAGCAGGCTTCTTTGCTAAGACTTCTTGGGGTTCTGGACAGTCAACATTCACCTGAGAAGCTGCACCAGTCGTACACCCAGAAAACCAAATGGCAGGGATGGGGGAGGCAATAAGTCGCAGCAACCATGCTCGCGGAACACCTCATCACCTGAGCTGCTCGGACCTGGGAAGGGCACAAAATGCAGGCCCTACCAAGTCTGAGGACTACCCAAGTCCCTGAACCTGAGCGGCTTAGACCTGGGAGGTGAATGCAGCCCAGGGCCAGCCTTGGACGGTTCCCAGCAGAGCAACCTAGACCCTGAGCAGTGTGGGCAGGGAGGGCACATGCGCCATGAGCAGGGGCAGGCCCAGTGTGGTTGAGACACTGCGAGCACATGGCAGTGTTATTTGTTTGCAGCGTCCCTTCCTCCCCAACAGCGTGACTAACAAGTGAGCCTAAAACAGTGATCACTACCGGCCCCTTGTGTCAGGGCAGAAATCAGACACTGACTGCTACTGCTACTGCTAAGTTGCTTCAGTTGTGTCCGACTCTTAGCAACCCCATGGACTGCAACCTACCAGGCTCCTCCGTCCATGGGATTTTCCAGACAAGAGTACTGGAGTGGGGTGCCATTGCCTTCTCCATCAGACACTGAAGAGACTAGCAAACAGAAGAAGCTAAAACAGAGGGAACCACCTTGGAAGTGACAGGTGCAATAGATTAAAACCTTGTAGTTAGTACCGACTACATAGGAAGGGGCCTACAGATCTTGAGAAATAAAAGCTGGACCAAGGATCTATCTGAAAATGAACTGATCCCACACTGCAGACAATATCAGAGAAAGTCTTATCTATATATTTACTATTTTTACTATCATTCTTTTTTAAATTAAAAAAAATTTTAAGTCCTCTATTACTCCTATAATCTTCATTTTTATAACCTATTACTTTGCAAAAAAAAGAGATTCTATTTTTTAAAGCAAACTTCATATATATATTTTATAATTTTTTTGACTTTTTTTTCCATTTCTTTAATATTGTATGTTTGAAAATCCAACCTCTACTCTAGATTTTTAATCTTTGCTTTTTGGTATTTGTTATCAATTTTGTACCTTTAAGAACCCAATCTTCAGTACCCATTTTTACTTGGGAGTGAGATTACTAGCTTGACTGCTCTCTCCCCCTTTGGACTCTCCTTTTTCTCCACCAGGTCGTCTCTATCTTCTCCCTCCCCTTTCTCTTATCTACCCAACTCTGTGTATCTCTTTGTGTGTTACAGATGGTGGAGAACACTTAGGGAACCAATTACTGGCTGGATCTGTCTCTCTCCTTTTGATTCCCCCCTTTATCCTCCTGGGCACCTCTGTCTCCTTCCTCCCTCTTCTCCTCTTTGTATAACTCCATGAACATCTCTGAGCAGTCCAGACTGTGGAGCACACATAAGGAAGTGATTACTGGCTAGCTTTCTCTCTCCTCTTTTGATTCCACCTCATCTCATTCGGGACACCTCTAACTCCCTCCTCCCTCTTCTCTTCTCCATGTAACTCTGTGAACCTCTCTGGGTGCCCCTCACTGTGGAGAAACTTTTCATCTTTAACCTAGATGTTTTATCAATAGTGCTGTATAGATGGAGAAGTCTTGAGACTGTGGTAAAAATAAGACTGAAAACCAGAAGCAGGAGGCTTAAGTCCAAATCCTGAGAACACCAGAGAACTCCTGACTCCAGGGAACATTAATCGGCAGGGCCTCATCAAACACCTCCATACCTACACTGAAATAAAGCACCACTCAAGGGCCAACAAGTTCCAGAGCAAGATGTACCATGCAAATTCTCCAACAACACAGAAACACAGCCCTGAGCTTCAATATACAGGCTGCCCAAAGTTACTCCAAACCCACTGACATCTCATAATTCATTACTGGACACTTCATTGCACTCCAGACAGAAGATATCCACCTCCACCCACCAGAACACTGACACAAGCTTCCCTAACCAAGAAACCTTGACAAGCCACCTGTACAACCCCACCCACAGCGAGGAAACTCCACAAATAAAGAGAACTACACAAACTGCTAGAATACAGAAAGGCACCCCAAACACAGCAATATAAACAAGATGAAGAGACAGAGGAATACCCAGCAGGTAAAGGGACAGGAGAAATGCCCACCAAACCAAATAAAAGAGGAAGAGATAGGGAATCTACCTGATAAAGAATTCCAAATAATGATAGTGAAAATGTTCCAAAATCTTGATATCAAAATGGAACCACAGATAAATAGCCCGGAGACAAGGATTGAGAAGATGCAAGAAAGGTTTAACAAGGACCTAGAAGAAATAAAAAAGAGTCAATATATAATGAATAATGCAATAAATGAGATCAAAAACACTCTGGAGGCAACAAATAGTAGAATAACAGAGGCAGAAGATAGGATTAGTGAAGTAGAAGATAGAATGGTAGAAATAAATGAATCAGAGAGGAAAAAAGAAAAACGAATTAAAAGAAATGAGGACAATCTCAGAGCCCTCCAGGACAATGTTAAATGCCCCAATATTCGAATCATAGGAATTCCAGGAGAAGAAGACAAAAAGAAAGACCATGAGAAAATACTGAGGAGATAATAGTTGAAAACTTCCCTAAAATGGGGAAGGAAATAATCACCCAAGTCCAAGAAACCCAGAGAGTCCCAAACAGGATAAACCCAAGGCAAAACACCCCAAGACACATATTAATCAAATTAACAAAGATCAAACACAAACAACAAATATTAAAAGCAGCAAGGGAAAAACAACAAATAACACACAAGGGGATTCCCATAAGGATAACAGCTGATCTTTCAATAGAAACTCTTCAGGCCAGGAGGGAATGGCAGGACATACTTAAAGTGATGAAAGACAATAACCTACAGCCCAGATTACTGTACCCAGCAAGGATCTCATTCAAATATGAAGGAGAAATCAAAAGCTCTACAGACAAGCAAAAGCTGAGAGAATTCAGCACCACCAAACCAGGTCTCCAACAAATGCTAAAGGATCTTCTCTAGACAGGAAACACAAAAAGAGTGTATAAACTCGACCCAAAACAATAAAATAAATGGCAATGGGATCATACTTATCAATAATTACCTTAAACGTAAATGGGTTGAATGCCCCAACCAAAAGACAAAGACTGGCTGAATGGATACAAAAACAAGACCCCTATATATGTTGTCTACAAGAGACCCACCTCAAAACAGGGGACACAAACAGACTGAAAGTGAAGGGCTGGAAAAAGATATTCCACACAAATAGAGACCAAAAGAAAGCAGGAGTAGCAATACTCATATCAGATAAAATAGACTTTAAAACAAAAGCTGTGAAAAGAGACAAAGAAGGAAACTACATAATGATCCAAGGATAATCCAAGAAGAAGATATAACAAGTATAAACATATATGCACCCAACATAGGAGCACCACAATATGTAAGACCAATGCTAACAAGTATGAAAGGGGAAATTAACAATAACACAATAATAGTGGGAAACTTTAATACCCCACTCACACCTATGGATAGATCAACTAAACAGAAAATTAACAAGGAAACACAAACTTTAAATGATACAATGGACCAGTTAGACATAATTGATATCTATAGGGCATTTCACCCCAATACAATGAATTTCACTTTTTCTCAAGCACACACAGAACCTTCTCCAGGATAGATCACATCCTGGGCCATAAATCTAGCCTTGGTAAATTCAAAAACACTGAAATCATTCCAATCATCTTTTATGACTACAATGCAGTAAGATTAGATCTCAACTACAGGAGAAAAGCTATTAAAAATTCCAGCATATGGAGGCTGAAGAACACGCTGCTGAATAGCCAACAAATCATATAAGAAATCAAAAAAGAAATCAAAATATGCAAAGAAACGAATGAAAATGAAAATACAACAACCCAAAACCTGTCGAACACTATAACAGCAGTGCTAAGGGGAAAGTTCATAGCAATACAGACATACCTCAAGAAACAAGAAAAAAGTCTAATAAATAACCTAACTCTACACCTAAAGCAACTAGAAAAGGAAGAAATGAAGAACTCTAGGGTTAGTAGAAAGAAAGAAATCTTAAAAATTAGGGCAGAAATAAATCCAAAAGAAACAGAGACCATAGCACAAATCAACAAAGCCAAGAGCTGGTTCTTTTAAAGGATAAATAAAATTGACAAACCATTAGCCAGACTCATCAAGAAACAAAGGGAGAAAAATCAAATAAATAAAATTAGAAAGGAAAATGGAGAGATCACAACAGACAATACAGAAATACAAAGGATCATAAGAGACTACTATCAGCAATCATATGCCAAAAAAACGACAACATAAAAGATATGGACAAATTCTCTAGAAAAGTACAACTTTCCAAAACTGAACCAGGAAGAAATAGAAAATCTTAACACACCCATCACAAACACGGAAATTGAAACTGTAATCAGAAAGCTTCTAGCAAACAAATGCCCAGGTCCAGATGGCTTCACAGCTGAATTCTACCAAAAATTTAGAGAAGAGCTAACAGCTATCCTACTCAAACTCTTCCAGAAAATTGCAGAGGAAGGTAAACTTCCAAACTCATTCTATGAGGCCACCATCACCCTAATACCAAAATCTGAAAAAGATGCCACAAAAAAAGAAAACTACAGGCCAATATCACTGATGAACATAGATGCAAAAATCCTTAACAAAATTCTAGCAATCAGAATCCAACAACACATTAAAAAGACCATACACCATGACCAAGTGGGCTTTATCCCAGGGATGCAAGGATTCTTCAGTTCAGTTCAGTTCAGTCACTCAGTCATGTCCAACTCTTTGCGACCCCATGAATCGCAGGACACCAGGCCTCCCTGTCCATCACCAACTCCAGGAGTTCACTCAGACCCGCGTCCATCGAGTCAGTGATGCCATCCAGCCATCTCATCCTCTGTCATCCCCTTATCCTCCTGCCCCCAATCCCTCCCAGCATCAAAGTCTTTTCCAATGAGTCAACTCTTCGCATGAGGTGGCCAAAGTACTGGAGTTTCAGCTTTACCATCATTCCTTTCAAAGAAATACCAGGGTTGATCTCCTCCAGAATGGACTGGTTGGATCTCCTTGCAGTCCAAGGGACTCTCAAGTTTCAATATCTGCAAATCAGTCAACGTAATACACCACATTAGCAAATTGAAAGATAAAAGCCATATGATTATCTCAATAGATGCAGAGGCAGCTTTGACAAAATTCAACATCCATTTATGATAAAAACTCTCCAGAAAGCAGGAATAGAAGGAACATACCTCCACATAATAAAAGCTATATATGACAAACCCACAGCAAACATTATCCTCAATGGTGAAAAATTGAAAGAATTTCCCCTAAAGTCAGGAACAAGACAAGGGTGCCCACTTTCACCACTACTATTCAACATAGTTCTGGAAGTTTTGGCCACAGCAATCAGAACAGAAAAAGAAATAAAAGGAATACAAATTGGAAAAGAAGAAGTAAAACTCTCACTGTTTGCAGATGACATGATTCTCTACATAGAAAACCCTAAAGACTTGACCAGAAAATTACTAGAGCTAACCAATGACTATAGTAAAGTTGTGGGATATAAAATCAACACACAGAAATCCCTTGCATCCCTATACACTAACAATGAGAAAATAGAAGGAGAAATTAAGGAAACAATTCCATTCACCATTGCAATGAAAAGAATAAAATACTTAAGGGATATATCTAGCTAAAGAAACTAAAGACCTATATATAGAAAACCATAAAACACTGGTGAAAGAAATCAAACAGGACACTAATAGATGGAGAAATATACCATGTTCATGGATCAGAAGAATCAATATAGTGAAAATGAGTATACTACCCAAAGCAATCTACAGATTCACTGCAATCCCTGTCAAGCTACCAATGGTATTTTTCACAGATCTAGAACAAATAATTTCACAATTTGTATGGAAATCCAAAAAACCTTGAATAGCCAAAGCAATCTTGAGAAAGAAGAATGGAACTGGAGGAATTAACCTGCCTGACTTCAGGCTCTACTACAAAGCCACAGTCATCAAGACAGTATGGTACTGGCACAAAGACAGAAATATAGATCAATGGAACAAAATAGAAAGCCCAGAGATAAATCCACGCACCTATGGACACCTTATCTTTGACAAAGGACGCAAGAATATACAATGGAGAAAAGACAATCTCTTTAACAACTGGTGCTGGGAAAACTGGTCAGTCACTTGTAAAAGAATGAAACCAGAACACTTTCTAACACCATACACAAAAATAAACTCAAAATGGATTAAGGATCTAAGCGTAAGACCAGAAACTATAGAACTCCTAGAGGAGAACATAGGCAAAACATTCTCCGATATACATCACAGCAGGATCCTCTATGACCTTCCTCCCAGAATATTGGAAATAAAAACGAAAATAAACAAATGGGACCTAATTATAATTAAAAGGTTCTGCACAACAAAGGAAACTATAAGCAAGGTGAAAAGACAGCCTTCAGAATGGGAGAAAATAATAGCAAATGAAGCAACTGACAAACAACTAATCTCAAAAATATACAAGCAACTCCTATAGCTCAATTCCAGAAAAATAAGCGACCTAATCAAAAACTGGGCCAAAGAACTAAACAGACATTTCTCCAAAGACGACATACAGATGGCTCACAAACGCATGAAAAAATGCTCAACATCACTCATTATCAGAGAAATGCAAATCAAAACCACAATGAGGTACCATTTAACACCAGTCAGAATGGCTGTGATCCAAAAGTCTACAACAATACATGCTGGAGAGGATGTGGAGAAAAGGGAACCCTCTTACACTGTTGGTGGGAATGCAAACTAGTACAGCCACTATGGAAAACAGTGTGGAGATTCCTTAAAAAACTGGAAATAGAACTGCCTTATGACCCAGCAATCCCACTGCTGGGCATACACACCGAGGAAACCAGAATTGAAAGAGACACGTGTACCCCAATGTTCATCACAGCACTGTTTATAATAGCCAGGACATGGAAGCAACCTAGATGCCCATCAGCAGATGAATGGATAAGAAAGCAGTGGTACATATACATATACACAGCCATTAAAAAGAATACATTTGAATCAGTTCTAATGAGGTGGATGAAACTGGAGCCTATTATACAGAGTGAAGTAAGCCAGAAAGAATAATACCAATATAGCATACTAATGCATATATATAGAATTTAGAAAGATGGTAACAATAACCCTATATGCAAGACAGCAAAAGAGACACAGATGTATAGAACAGACTTTTGGACTCTGTGGGAGAGCAAGAGGGCGGGATGATTTGGGAGAATGACATTGGAACATGTATAATATCATATAAGAGATGAATTGCCAGTCTAGGTTTGAAGCAAGATACAGGATGCTTGGGGCTGGTGCACTGGGATGCTCCAGAGGGATGGTACGGGGATGGAGGTGGGAGTGGGGTTCAGGATGGGGAACACGTGTACACCCGTGGCAGATTCATTTTGATGTATGGCAAAACCACCACAATATTGTAAAGTAATTAGCCTCCAATTAAAATAAATAAATTTAAAGTTTAAAAAAATAAAAAAAAGATTAAAAAAAAAGAAAGAACACATGAATTCGTCTGATACTCCATACATGATTTTGTCTAATTGTGTTCCAAATTTCTCATGTTCCCAAACTCTGTTACATTGGTTTATTTATTGTATTTCTTCCATAAACCTAGTATGCTTTAAACTTTCCTTCTTTTCATATTCTTTAGGTATAAACCAGTGAGGATGAAATTTAGACGTGCCTAAGATTAGATAAGACATAAGTTAATTACAGCTTCTAACTCGAAAGAATTTTAAGTATACCAGTAATCACTGAAATAGGGAGTCTGTGGTAAATGTCAGCCAAAGGTTACAGTTGAGGTATTATGGTTTAATGGAAAGAGAAATGCTTTGTGGAAATAGAGTGTTTTGATAGGATTAAAGAAGGAAAAAACCTTAGATGTGTGGATAGGGGAGAAGTAGGGTATGCCAGTATGTGGATAATGTAAGCAATAGATTGGTGGGGTATGAATGGAGGTAACAGCAGCCCACTGCTGAGGCAGAATCAAGATAATATTTATATAGACACTGAGTGAGAGAAAGATCCACACTAATAATGGGAGCAAAGAGAAACTGGTGACTGGACAATTACTTCCAGAGAAGCAAGAGATAATGATAATTTGAAGTAAAAGCAATGGAAACTGAAACAAAGAAAGATGGGCCCAGACTTGGAACTCCTAGAAGTTTCGTATCTTAATCACTGCTTGCAGTTGAGGGATAAGGACAGGGAAAAGGCAGACATAAAAGATGAATGATACTGGTGACTTGTGCAGGTGAGACAGGGACAGGACACTGGCAGTATCATTCAAAGAAAGAGGAAACCCAAAGAAAAAGCCCTTGGAGGGGCATTTTCTGGTGTGAAATGACCAAATATCAGCTCCTGGCAGAACCCTAGGACTTCACAATGCAACAGTCTACACTCAGATTTTAAGAAGATACACTATGCTGGAGGCTAGAGAGAGGTTTAGAACTGAGTAATGCAGTGAAACAATTAATTTGTTTATGTATAAAAACATCACTGTTATTGCATTATTAATAAAGGAGGTATATCTTGTTGACTCATGCATGGAAATACATACCTAAGTACATATTAGCTTTAAAATGACAAGTCATTTTATTTTTATGTACAAGTCTGTTTATTCATACTTAGATGTAGGTTAGTTTAATTTTTGTGTACAGATTTGCTTAACAATCACTCAACTTCTGGGTAACTGAAGAGCCTTTATAAGTAGTTTATATTGTCTAGACCCAAGGTATGCAGCAAACCCAGTCTGGAGCAAAATGGGAAATAACATCTTTCTAAAGACAGGCTTAGAAGTCCTAATCCAGTAATTTAAGATGTTTCCTTTCTCTGGTAGCCAGGGCTGAATTATACCTAGCTGCTAGGCCACCATTCACAGGGACAGCCAGAAAACAGGGTACAGGCCACCGGTTTCACAATGCAGATCACCTGTATTCAAAGGTAAACTTACAAAACCTTTGTAAGATATGTTTGCTGTCAAAAATGGGATCACTGCCATTGGTAAGCCAGCAGCCTGTGTCACATGTAAGATGTATAGAAAAAGACTTTGCTATTAGGCTACAGAGAGTAGTATCAAGTCCAATATGTCAATCCATTTTCAAGCAGATTCCTTTCTGCTTCTGGGAGTTGGTTAATTTTTCTGGCTACGATATCAATTAAGTTTTCCTTGATAGTACCATCTGGTTCATGATTTTCCATCTTGAGCCTTACACTCTTCTACCAGCCGTCGCTGTCTCCTCTG
Source organism: Ovis canadensis (assembly GCF_042477335.2). Taxonomy (NCBI): domain Eukaryota; kingdom Metazoa; phylum Chordata; class Mammalia; order Artiodactyla; family Bovidae; genus Ovis; species Ovis canadensis. The sequence continues at coordinate 37,675,377 of NC_091727.1, read as the reverse complement.
GTCTTCATCAGCCAAGCGAGGGCTCACCCCAACCTTTGCTCAAGTCTCCCATGTGCAGCCACTTGGGCTGCACAAGACAAGTCATTTATATGTTCTTGTTTTATTATATCCACAGTCTTTATCACCTAGAGTTGTGAAGAAAAAATGACAGAGACTGAAGGTTTGTCAAAAACTTTCCAGTGTAGGTCAAAAAACTTGTGAGCTCGTGGGTGGATCGAGAGGATATTACACTGAGTGAAATAGATAGAGAAAGACAAATTATGTATGATATCACTTACATGAGGAATCTAAAAATATACAACAAAGGAACATATATAGCAAAAGAGAAACTGACTCACAGATACAGAAAACAAATTAGTGGTTACCAGTGAGGAGAA